>NC_133756.1:116727425-117034300 GCF_036562045.2 Rhinolophus sinicus
TTTTGAGTTAATTTTTGTGACAGGGGTAAAGTCTGTGTCTAGATTAACTTTTTTGCACGTGGAGGTCTGTTTCTAGCACCATTTATTGACTATTCTTTCTTCGTTGAATTTCCTTTGCTCCTTTGTCAAAGATCAGTTGACAGTATTTGTGTAGGTCTGTTTTGGGCTCTCTGTTCTGTCTCATTGATCTATTTGTCTATTCTTTCACCAGTACCACACAGTCTTGATCACTGTAGCTTTACAGGAAGTCTTGAAGTTGAGTAGTGTTAGTCCTCTGATACATATCTGTGTAGCTATAGTTATAGATACATAAAGATATACTCGTATACCTAGGTCACATCCCACACCAATTGAGTCAGAATTTCTGGTAGGACTTCAGTATATATTTTTAAACCCTCCCAGGTAATTGTGATGCACAGAGAGCGTTGAAAACCACCCTCACAAGACCATAAACTCCTTGAAGGTGTGCCTTCTACATGATGCTAGTTGTTGAATGAACAAATGGTTAAAAGAACCGAGGGTATTTATCCTGGAGAAGTGAAAAAGTACAGGAGCTTTATAGATCACCACACACACATATTTGAAAGTCTTTAATATGGCCTGCCCAGAAGGATGTTTTTTGAGGTGTCCCAGGAGGCAGAATTAGAAGTTTACAGAGGCACCTGGCTGAACACTGGAAAGCACTGTCTCATAGTGCTAATTGTTTGTGAGCTCTCTGTTCCCGAATACGTTCCAGCAGGGCCTGGAAAGCCATCTACAAGAGGACGCTGCGTGGGGTGGGAGGTTGGCTAAAATCAGATGCTATGATTATTGATCATTAGTTTGAAAAACGATGTCCAAGACGGAGGACTGTTTCTGGCTCTCATTCACCCTGTATAAGTTGAGATGAAGGACAAAGGTATGGGGTCAAAAAGACATTCTGAAACTATTTTGAAGCTGACCCCAGTCTGTATTATTGACCAGTTTTGTCTGTCATGTGGGCGTCTTCAGGACATTCTGTGTCTTCTTCACCTAATTTGGGACTTCTGGTAGTTGGACTAGCACAAGTACTCAATGGTCTGGGAAAGGGAAAAGATACTTAACAGAAGAGCTTTTTCTGTCCTCGTGCAGTTCTTCCCCTATACCCTTCTGCAGTTAGATTAATTTGGGCACATTGAATGGAGGTGTAGACATGTGTCAGGGAAAATGGATAAATAACATAAAATTCCCTCTAGCACACTTAAATCATTGATCAGGCATCATGCTGGTAACCTGCTCGTTGCCAGGCAGTAGGGAGAGAAATATGACAGTTGATGTAGAGTTGAGTAACACAGCAAAGAGAAATAAAGCAGAGGCTTAGGAGTCAGACCTGAGTTGGGACAACTTGGCCACTTACCAGCTGTGTGGTCTTGGGAATGTCAGTGCCGGATACCACCCTTTATATCCTGGCATTTCAGCAAATTCTGCTGCTTCTTTCAAGCTGTCTCTAGAATATGCTTGTTTCTTTTCATCTCATCTTCCAAAATATTAGTCAAAATCATTACTATCTTCCCTTGCCTGGAGTTCTGAAAGAATCTACTCAATTGTTTTCTTGTTTCCATCATTCTCCCCCCATTCTCCATTCAGTATTCAGTGATCTTGTAAAAATGTAAATTCGATCTTGTCATTATGCTTAAAACCTTCCAGCGCCTTACCATTGCTAAAGTTTAGAACAAAATTCAAAGTCCTAATTAGGATCTGGGAGAGACCCTGCACAATCTGACTTGCTATTATCTCTCAAGAGCAGGACCTAGAGGGCGAGTTGGCGAGGTCATATTACCTCCTAGGGAGCATTTGGAAATGTGTGAATGTGTTTTTTAATTGTTTTCATTTTTGCGGGCACTATTGGCCTTTAGGGGTCTGGACCAGGGTTGGTAAATATTCTGAATGTGTTGTTTAGCTCAGACCCGTGACAATGCCTGACTTACATTAATAGGTGTTTAAGAAGTACTAATTGTATGAAACCACATTCTCCTGGACCTCGGTTTTCACATGTGGGTATGCGGCAGTGTCTACTTCCTAGGGTTGAGGTGAGACAGACATAACATAACGCCCCTGGAACACAACAGCACGGAAATGGTAGCTGCTGCAGAGCTCTCTCTGCTTAGTACAGGTGTAGTCCTCACCCATCTTTCCCCCCAGGGCATTGGAATTAGAACCCGACACATTTATGGGGAGGGGGGTGCATCTCTTTTTCCGAAGCCTAATCTGATAGATCGGAGGTTTGACCTTAGTTGTCCTGTCCAGACTTAGATGCAGAACCTAAGGCACAGAAGAACTCGCGTTCTCTTCCTTGACTCGGGGGCTCACCAGGCCTTGTCACAAGCCTTGGAAAGCCTGGTCCCTGTGAGAAATTGCCTCCAGCTGGAGACTAGGTTGGAGAGAATAGCTGAGAAGGTGGGAAAGTAGTAGTCTCCCCGCCCTCAGTTCTTCTTCTCGGAAAGGAGAAGCGCCGCTTCCTCCCGCCTCCTTCCCTCCCTTCCTCCTCCGCCCCTTCTGCTTCGCCAACCCCGAAGCAGCGCCTTCACTGCGCCCTGCGAGGGCGGGAGCGTGCTGCACCCGGGAGCCGGGGCTGCTGAGCTGCTTGCGGGGCGCCCTGCTCCAGCCGAGTGAAGAGGCGCGGGTGGAGCCAGGGCTTTGCGTGGTCAGGCGAGGCGGGAGACGTGCGGCTCTGCGACAGAAACAGTGGCCAGAGATGCTGGGGCCAGCTCTCCCCACCAGGTATTCCGGCCCCGCTTGGGTGGGTGCGCCCAGCTGGGCGGTGCTAGGGAGGGGGGTGGTCTCCGCCGGCTTCCGGGCAGCGGTGACGCAGGGTCCGGTAGATTTAGGGTCTCTTCCTTTAAAAGACCCCACATGAGAGAAGGGCCGAGGGTGGAACCCTCTGATGAGCCCACCCAGGGCTAGGCCGGCACTGGAATAAGAGCTCAGGCTAGGACAGGGTGTGAAGGGGAAGCTGGTTTTGGGGGAACTGCTCTGCTTCAGAAGCCGTGCTCCTTTGCAAACACCTTTCTGCTCGGTGGCTAGGGTGAGGCTTTTCTCTCCCTTGGCTTAGGTGCTGGCCTGCTGGGAGCACGGGGGCTTTTCTCTTGGATGCTGGGGAGGGGCAGTATATTCTACATGACCTGTTGAGAGGTGCAGCACACTGGGAGAGAGGAGGCTTGGGGCTGGTCCTGCTCAGGCAGGCTTGCTGGCCTCAGTTTCCTGATCTGGGCTTGACATTCTGTTTGTGACTCTGGCTTCCCCAGGCAGTCAGACTGCCTTTTGGAAAGGTGAGCCGGCTTGAAGCTCTTTGAATGGGCTGCGGAGATGTCTCCCTCCACACTGTCCGAGGCCCGTGAACTGAGGGAACAGAGGGTGGTACCTGTCTTCCAGCGAGCCTGTCGCATGGCCTCTTGCTGGTCTGCCCAGGACCCAGGGACTTCATGGGCAAGGCAGAGACGGAGAGTTCTGATTGTTCTAGTGTTGAGTGTAGGTTTGTTAGGTGGAGGGAGGTGGGATTGGGAAGAAGCAGATCAAGGTATGTTTTTCTCCGAACTGGCCAATGTTTTGAGACTTGGGTGCGAAGCTGCTTGAACCTAGGTTGTCTTCTCTGGAGCCCCCTCCGTCCTCTGCCAAGTTAATGACAGACCTCGGGGTTGTGTAATATCTTAATCACTGTAATCTTTCCTTCTTGATGATCTGGGACCAAGAAATACACGTCAGGCTTGATCCTAACCTACCTTGATTATTTTGGACCTCCTTCCTCCCCCCAGTCTTTTTATGACTCCACCTCCTCATCTTCCTTGCTTCACTTTTCTTTCTGTTTTCTACTCCTGATTATTTTTCCTGTCCTGCCCGCTACCCACCTTTTCTCCCACCCCCACTTTCTCCCTTGTTCCTCCTCCTCGCACGCTTCCTCTTTCTTATCCCTCCCCAGAGCTGGTTTTTCCTTCCCGCTCATGTGTCCTTCTCTTGGTGAGGCTTTCTTCTCTTCCTCTTAGAAATTTGGGTTAAGCTTCCTCACTATGAGTGGATTAGCGGTTTGCAGGGGCCTTTGCTCTGGTATTTGGGAGGCCCATACACGCTGTTTCCTACCTAATTTACCTGCTTTCAGCTTTCACCTACAAATTCTATCTTCCCCAAGTGTCAATCTCTCTCCTTACTGCCTCCGTCCTAACTCTGGGCCTACCAATAAGCAATCTTTCTCCCCGGGTTTGCTCCCTACCTCCTTCCCTGAGGGGAGTGGGCAGCAGCAGGCAGTAGGGAGTCAGCAAGATGGGAAGTGGGGAGCTTGAAGACTAGAGTGGGGGGACAGCGAGTGTCTAATCGGGCTGGGCAGAAGCTCACATTCTCGTGAGATGAGTGACTGGGAATGAACAAGGCTCTGGCAGCTCTGAGACGTTGCTGACCTGGAGGAAAAGAGGCAGAGCTGTGAGCCTAGGGAAGAAGAGGGACAGTAGGGGTGAGGCGGGGGGAGAGGAGAAGGAGGGAGAAGAACAGTGGTCTTTGGAAGAAGAGGGCAGCCTGGACAGGACAGGGCTTATCTGGGGATAGAGGTGGGTGTGGTGGGAAAGAGGATCAGCTAGGTTCATTCTCTTTCCCTCGGAAGCCTGGCTTTTTGGACTGGTTTGTTTCCACTCAGCAAACTTTTCTTGAGCAATGTCCTCCAAATAGGAGAGGGAGAGGGGAAGCAGAGATAAGAAGCAGGGTTGCTGTTTTCCTGGCACTCACTGTCTAGACTAGAGTGTGCAATGTGTATGTATACAAAAAGCTTTGAATATGGGCTCCATCAATCATCAAACGTTCTCCGAACCGTCTATTCTAATGTTAGTTATGGTGCCAGGTGCTAAGGATACAAAAGTGGAAATTGGACTCAGGTGCTGTCTTCTAATACAGGTCCAGGAATATGGGTATCTGTAAGCTCTTGTGGTAAGTATATGTGACATAAGAGAAGCACAGGGGCTGGGATAACACCGAGGGAACTTTTGATTCATCAAGACAGTGGCTGAGCTGGGTCCTAAACTCAAGTCTTCTTTAAAGGTGATACCTGTTCTCTTACACCATGTTATCTCCTGGCCTATATGTACATGTGGTGTACAAAGAGCTTTCTTATATTCTCTTTTCTGCCTACCTGTGGGGTTAGACTCTAGGTACTGCTGCGAATAAAAAAGAACACTTCTGTAGGGTAGGTCAGGTCACCGTGCCATGGCCAAACAAACACTCATTACCTTGGAAGGGAAACAGACTCGGTCCCTGTTAACTTCTCCTGGCTCCAGGCCACTTGGGTGACTTGGTGCTGAGCTCCCTCTATGAGTCATTTGCTCTCTAACTCTGCTTCTGCCATCCCCTCTCCCCCCATTTTTTTTTTTTTTTAAATTCAATTTCTGGCGGGTGGTAGAGTCCAGAGACCAGATGGAGCTAGGTGAGGCATTTTACTTCCATTGGCCTGTGTAAAATAGGGATTTACCAGTTCATAGGGTTGGTGAAAATCAAATGGAATAATGAATCTTTGAAACTGCTTTGTATACTGTAAAGTGCTGTACAGATGTTACTGTAGTTATTTCTGAATGCATTTTCAGCCATGAAAAACGCTCAGATGGTGCAGCCCGAAAGACATACCCAGGGTTGCTCACTGACTAGTTTAAAACTGAGCTTCAGTCCTTAATAATAAAGGGAAAGGAGACTTGTAATTGAGTCCCATGCTGAAAACAGCTTCAGAGGTATAGTGATTTGTTTAGGGTCAAATAAATAGTACGTGGCAAGTATAAAAGGCATTGCTTTTAGTGATGCCTTGTGATACACACAACACACACACACAAAGTGTGATCAAAACATACGGCGAATATTTAAATAAAAAGATTTATTACCATAAAAATACACATTGCCATTAATCCCCCTCAAAATACTCCCCCTCACTTCAAACACACTTATGGGATCGTTCTTACCACTTTCTGAAGCAGTTCTGGAAGTCTTCTTTTTTGAGTGTCTTTAGTTGAGCTGTTGTGGCTTCCTCGATGTCCTGAATCAATTCAAAATGTTTACCTTTCATGGTCATTTTGACTTTGGGGAAGAGTCAGAAGTGGCAAGGTGCCAGATCCGGTGAAGAAGGTGGATGAGGACACACCAGAATGTTTTTATTTGACAGAAATTGCTATATACCAGAAGCAATGTGTGACATGGAGCGTTGTGATGGAGGATGATTTACGGCACACTTTAAACACACCTTCTCTCAACTGTTGCTCACACCCAACTGACTGCACCAAACAAATGGAAACTTGTCACACACTGTTTCAAGTGCTGTTTCCCGTGTTGAAGATCCCTGCCTTTCCGTTGGATGGCACTTGGCAGCAGCATTCACCATATTTTTTGATCACACCTCGTGTGTGTGTGTGTGTGTGTGTGTGTGTGTGTGTGTGTGTGTGTAAAGGAAGGGGAAGAATTTAAAAGCAGACTGAACTCAATTCAAATTCTGGTTCCACCACGTACTAGCTACCTGGTTTTTAATCTTGCTAAGTAAGCTTCATATATAAAACGGAAGCTATTTATACCTACCTTGAAGAGTTTACTATAAAACTTAAAAATAGTTCTATAATAAAGAAAAAAATATATAGTAGGCATTTAATAGCTATACTTAGCTTGCAAAAATAAACTCTAAGTCACCTTCTTAAGAACGTCTTCCCTGACTCCTAGGCTGTTAGGGCCCGTCTTTTGGATCCATACAGCGCTCACGTGCTTCCTCTCACCGCTCATTGTGGCTCTTACCACATTGTACTATCAGCGTGCTTTACGCAGGTGCCTCTGCCATTAGTATGTGAATATTTTGAGAGCAGGCACAGGGTCTAGTAAATTCTGGCATCTACTCTTGTAAGCCCTATTTAGTTGCTAGGTGTACATTAGAAACACAACAGACTTAGTTGCTCCTTTGCGAAGCTTACTGTTCATTGAGAGAGATGTATAATAGGTAAGCGAATATAATTAAAATTCATGACAGATGCTGTGAAAAGCAAGAGTTCCATTTGTTCATGTTAGGTTTTAGTTACTGATGAGAAATGCAGGTGGAGTTGTCTAACAGATGGTTATTAGTCTGAAAGAGAGCTTTTGAGGTAAAGATAGAAACCTGGGCATCAGCAATGTATAGATGATATGTAAAGCCATGGGAATGGATGAGATCATTTGGGGGAGTGTGTAGTGTCTGAGGAATGGAGCTTCTTAGCCTTGGACATATGGAGACTATCTAGTGAAAGAAGAGTCTGCAAAGGAAATAGGAGTAGACAGAAAGATAGAAGGAGAGCCAGGTGAATGTGCTTCCCCAGAAGCCAAGAAAGTGAATCATTTTAAAGAAAAGGGAGATCAATTATGTTGAATGCTGCTGAGAGATTGAATAAGGAGCAGACAGAATCGTGACCATTTGATTTGGCAACATGGAGATGACTGGCAATCTTGACAAGACTACTTTTGATGAAATACAGGGTGTTAGTTGGCAAACAGAAGGGGAGGAAGTAGAGATAGTATAAGAAGACAGTAGCTTTGCTATAAAGGGGAACAAAGAAATAAATGGTGTTTGGAGGAGGCTATGGGTGTGAAGGGAGGTGTGTGTGTGTGTGTGTGTGTGTGTGTCTTTGAATAGGAGACACTACAGCATGTTTATTTTCATCCAGCGTTCTCATGTCGGGCTAATAATTTAGAGATAAGCTTGATTTTTCCTTTTTTCTCACACTGTACATTCAGTTTCTAAATAAGCCATTTGGTTTCAAAATATATCTACCTTTGCAATACTTATTTCTACCTGTTGCTGTCCATTCAAGCCCCCATCAGTTCTCACTTGGATTATTGTAATAACTTCTCGATGGTTGCACCACTTTTCCTTGCTCCCCTGAGAGTCGGTCATCCACTGCCCTTAGTTAATTAACATCTTCAGTCTCAGTTCACTGGCTGGTGCCCCGGCATTGACAGGCTCCCACTGTCACATGGCTGATACCACTGTGAACTTCCGGCACATGGTAGTTGACTGATTATATAGTAATTTCTAATTCCCCTTACTTTTTATCCTTTTCTTTTTTTGTAATAAAATATACATAACATAAAATTTATCGTCTTAAGCATTTTTAAGTATACAGTTCAGTGGTATTAAATACATGCTCATTGTTTTGCAACTATCACCACCATCCATCTCCATAACTCTTCATCTTGTGAAACTGGAACTCTATAGCTATTAAACAGTAACTCCCCATTCTCCCCTCCCCCACCCCTGTCAATCACCATTATATTTTCTGTCTGTGTGATTTTGACAACTCTGGGTAGTAGAGCAGGTAGTAGATTCCTCATATAAGTGGAATCATACAGTAGTTGTCTTTTTTGTGATTGGCTATTGCACTTAGCGTAATGTCCTCAAGGATTATCCATGTCGTATCGTATTGCGGATTTTCCTTTCTGTTCTGAATACTATTGCATTGTATGTATATAGCATATTTTGCTGATTCATTCATTGGTCGCTGGACACTTGAGTTGCTTCTATGTTTTAGCTGTTGTGAATAATGATGCTCTGGACATGGGTGTACAAACATCCCTGCAAGACCTTGCTGTCATCTTTTGGGTATATACCCAGAAGTGGAATTGCTGGATCGTATGGTAATACTATTTTTAATTTTTTGAGAACCTGCTATACTGTTTTCCACAGTGGCTGTATCATTTTACATTCCCACTAGCAGTGCACAAGGCTTCAGTTTCTCCATATCCTCACTAACACTTATTTTTTCTGGGTTTTTTTGATAGGAGTCTTCCTAATGGTACCTCATTGTAGTTTTGACTTGCGTTTCCCTAATGATTAATCATGTTGAGCATCTTTTCATTTGCTTATTGGCTGTTCATGTCTCTTCCTTGGAGAAATGCCTATTCAAGTCCTTTGCCATTTTTAAAAGCAGGTTGTTTTTGTTTTTTGTTGAGTGTTAGAGGGTTGATGGTTTTTGATATTTGAGTGGTTTTGATGGATGTGGTTAGGGAAAAAGAGAAGTGAAGGCAGGGGGACTAATGGATAGTGGACTGGAGCTCAAAATGAAATTCCGGAATTACAGTGGAAGTTCCTGAGCCAGTGAGCTGCATGGATAGGAGGTTGTGTTTGGGTACATGTGCTTCATTCCAGGTATTGGAGTTGATGCACAGCTTGATGATAATGTGCGGGCTGTGATCGTGCGAGTATTGGCGAACTTGGACTGGAGGTCAGCCCGTGCAGTGGCCAGAGCTGGACGGTCATCGGTATGGCTGTTGGAGTCACCTAGAATGGCATCTGGTGGGGTACAGAAGAAGACTGATCTAGGTTCTAGAGCCTTTAAGTGGGGAGACCAGGAAGTGGGTATTAGGCAGCAAGGAAGTGTGATAGCAGCCTGTGGAGGCCACTCAAAGGAATGGAAGTTATACAAGAGGAAGAGAAAGAAATGTTTTGTTTTTGTTTTTTGTTTTTTTGAAATGGCACTGAAAATTAAAGAGAACACTGATAGGTAGGGTGTGAGAGAGAACAGCCTCCAGGTGAGAGGACTGCTAGAGAGGTCTGTTCTTCAGGTGACAGCTGGGTTTCTTTAAAGGAGAGGAGGCAAGGGGAGTAAGCCCACGGCAAATGGGACATTCCAGAGGAAATAATGAAAGGGCTCCAGAGTCGGAAAGGAGTGAGGAATTTGATCAGATTAGTGGGCATACAGAAAAGGTTGGGGATGAAAGTTTGGGTGATCAAAGATGACTGAAGTAAATGGACACTGGAAGCTTGATTGGCTTAGTTCGGGTTATCTTTTAGAGGCAAGAGGACAGTTCATTTTCATGCTGCGGTTTTTATGCTTCCAAGAGAAACGTTCCTTTGAGGCAGCATGTGTCAGTGCGGGAAACCACAGGATGTGTTCAGGCAGAGATTGCCTCGAAGGTCATCCACTTAGGAGACAGCAGAATAGATCGCAGTGTTTCTTGGGAACACTGGCCATCCATTGGGAAGGCTAGAGATTTGAAGTTGACTGATTTGAAGGGAATAGCTCAACTGGGGCTGCAGGTGAGGAATTTCCCAAGTTAGTAGGGAGAGGATTGTAAGACCTTTGGTACTGGTTTCTGCAAGTTACTCTAGTGCCTGTTGGTTAGGTGTGAGGAAGATGTGTAGGTGTGATTGATGGGGGAAGGGGAGGGTGAAAGGAGAGGGCCAGCTTAAGTGAATTTAAGTCTCTAACTCCAAATCTCTCTGCCTTTTCCATTTCACTTTGCTGACTCTCATACCTCTGCAATTGCAGGAAGCCTCCCAGGTACAGCCCTTTGTTCATTCTGTCTCAAATTATAATTAGTGTAGAAAGAATGTTTCTAAGAGAATCGGAATAATCAAAGGCCAGTCATGTCCTTTTCATTATTTCCTTGAATGATCTTAGATAAATTGCATATCCCTATGGGTTCAGATTCCCAGCTATAAAATAAGGCTTTGGTACTGACTGATTTTTCAAGATCCTTCCAGGTCCTGTGTTTTGTTGCTTTTTTCCCTCTAAACCAGGTTGCCTTAGTCAGTGAACTTTTAGTAATTACCAGGTCTGTGCTGGGTGGGACAAAGGGACTTAGAGGATAATTAGACACAGTTTTGTCACTTGAGTTGTTCATGGTCCCTTGCGTTGTTGATATGAAATATGGAATTTGCTGCATAGAAGAATGTATAAAATGCTATTAAAATGGGGGGGAGTAGAAGTAAGGGGGCTTCTGTGAATGTTTCATAGAAGTGAGTCAAGCTGGGTCTTGAAGAATGAGTAGGACTTTGCTTGGCAGACAAGTTGGGACATTTTAGACAGAGAGAACAGCGTGGGCAAAGGCAGGGGCATGGAAGCATATTTAGCTGGAACGACAAGTTTAGGGAATAGTAGAGATGAAACTGGAAAGATGAGTGGGGGAGGGAAACATATTTATTGGACCTTTATTTATTCTCTGCCAGGCAGTATGGTAGATGCTTTTATATATGCTTTTTAATTATGATAACTATAAAGTATTAATGGATAGTCTTATTTGTATTTACATAAGAGAAGACTGAGGGTTAGAAATTAAAGTTGCTCTCCTACCAGGCTAGAAACAGCCTCCAGTTTTCCTCCCTGCTACCTCAGCCGTTGCTTTCTTGTTGCTAACCCAGAGCAAGTGGCTGGAGGCCGCATAGCGGGGATGTCTTTGACATGTCAGAAGGACATCCCTCAGCAAATTCAAGACTGCAGCATTCTAGGCCTCTGCCAAAGAAAACCTCCTGGCACAATTTAATTAAAGATCAGATTCTCATAACTAGGTGTCAAGGGCACGCAGTACTCCCCAGTCCTGGGTGGAGTATAGGTCATGCCTGTCTCAGCTGCTCTGAGTTGTCGGAACTGAGAAATGTGATTCATATATGGAGTAGGTTTTCTTTCTTCTTTTTCCTTTCCCTCCTTCATGTTAAATAATGATCTGAGGAGTTATTAGAGGTTGTCAGGTCCGTTCCTTTGCCTCTAGAGTCAACAGTGAGGTGTGGTGTCGTGGACAGAGAGGTCTTACAGCCTTCATTTCAGGTCCCTGCCGCTGCTGCCCACTAGTTCTATGACCCGGGACTGGCTAATATTTCTATTTTGTTTCTTCTCACTTGCTCACTGTTTTATCCTCAGCACCTACCAGGGCCTAGCAAACAGTAGGTGATGAATAAATATTTGCCTGAAGGAATGAGAAAACTGATAGCGATCAAACAGATTTCCAAGTTTTCGGTAAACTCCAAGGTGTGATCTCATGTCAGTGGTTATTAAAATATCAGTCCCAAATGATGGCTGAAATCCTACTTGTAAAGATAGGGTCTCTGGGGAAGCTACGTTTTAGAACGTTAGCAACTCTCTTAGGCAGTTCGGGAACTCTCCTAAACTCCAAGTCCCATTGCGTGAATTCTCACCATCACTGAGTATGAACAGCCCAGCCGACAGATAGCAGCTGGTCCCCTCCTCCAGGCAACACCTCTTTTTTCATTGTCATCTCTCCACAGCCTTTTTTTAAATCAACAGTGTCATCTTTTATTTTTAACATGAGACAGTCATTGTGCAGATCTAGAACTGCTTAGAAGGGACCAGTTTTCTGACCGAAAGAGCTGTATGTGTGTGGAGAATGCAAGGCCCACCGTGATCCCTCAGCCTCCTTTTTCATCTTCGTGTTGCATTCTGCCCAGCTGTCCTCTCAGACATACACCGTTCCTGGGGTCTGGGATGCATCTGCTGTCGTTGTGCTTCATCAAAATCATTCATTTATTTATTGTCTGTTTGCTTTTGTGCAGGTAGGATACCAATGCCCGAGCTTGTCCCAGACCAACTAAATCGGAACTCAAGCATTGGTTATTCCACCCTCCACCCCCATTTTTTATTAGGAAAATTTTCAGAAGTACAGCAAAGTTGAAATAATTTTATAGTGAATACCTGGGTAACCACCCCCTAGATTCTTCTACCATTAACATTTTCGAATACTTGCTTTATCACATCCACTATATATTATATATTGACATATATATTGTGTCACACCCCTATGTTCATCCATTACTCTATTTGATTTTTATAAAATGTATTTCAAAGTAAATTGCAGATATTAGTGTACTTCCCCCTACGGACTTCAGCTGGTGTTTTAAAAAGCTCATAGAGGATTCGAACAGTCTAGAGTCAAAGACTACTAGTCTGCCCTATTTATTCTTTAAGCCCCTACTCTTAGTACCACCTCTTCTCTAAAGCCTCACTGATCACCTTCATTCAGCACAGTCTTTCCTTTGTGTGTCTTCCGACATGTTATTGTTTGTACTGTTGTACAGCAGTACTTCCAAGTGGCCTGGTGGTGTGGTTTTCTAGGTCCTGTCTGTCTTGCTTACTGTCCTGTGAGAACCTCTAGAGCCGAGATCATATCTTGTTCTTGTATTTATCTCCAAGTCCCTGGTTTCTAGCATAGCACCTTACATATAAATACTCAGTAAAAATGTATTGATTTGAATTGTACTAGAATGAAGAACCTGCAACTACAGCAAAAAGTGTGTATAACTTTCACGTGACTGATTTGAGGATCAAGAATTTATATGTCTTCTTTGGTGCTTAGTTCCTGGCAGAAATTTAGTAAATATCAATCAAGTCCAGCCCAGCCATGTTTATGTGTTACAATATTTGCCATTGTCTCGATTTGACTCACGTTTTGACTCACCTAAACGTAAATCAGAAGGAGCAGAATTCCGGTCAGAAAAGATACAAAGGAGCTAGAATTACCTCCAGTGTAGTTGGAAAATCCTTTGGCAGATAGTCTGAAGACATGGGTTCTAATCCCCACCTTTAAATTGCTGTGTGACCTTAGATAATTTCCTTCTCGTTTTTTGGCCCTGTGTGCCTACCTGTTGTATGAGGTGGCTAATATGAGGGGGTCAGATTAGATAGGTGACTTTTATGTAAGGTTGCTTCTGGCTTTGATGGTATGTGTATCTTAAATCTTTGATTACCTTGACTCTGTTACATAGAAGTGGCTGTGGAATCCAGATGTGACTAAGTAGAAAGAAGTAGTTTGTGAGCACACTCTTTCTCTGAATCCCTGTCCAGTTTTTATTCAGTATGTAAAGTACCTTACACATAGTAGCTACTTGGAAAGCATTTTCTTTCCCTTTTTTCTACTCTAGCACTGTACCTTTATGCTTTTTACAGCATGCTATGCTTTTTACAGCCAAAGAGGCACAGTCGCTTCCCCTCCCTGGTTTGCTCTTAACCAGTATCTGTCTAGGGACGGCACAGTGGGAAACAACAAATTGCAGGTCATAGGTGAAGGGACTTCTGTAAGGACTGTAGCCGGTAAGTAACAGAGGACTTCAACTCCGGTCTCCTGATTTTAACTCCAGTCGCCTTTTTACTATATCGCCCTACCAGTGGCCCTTGTGAAACCTCACAGCGATCCTGCATTTATCTCAGAGCCATTCAGTTGGTTCATAATGAAAACTTCAGTATAATTTGTTGCTCATAAATTGTTAGGCTCCTGAGCTCTGAGGCAGTGGTAAAACCTGGGCAGTTTGTCTTTCTGTCTGGTATATCAGTTTGTTGTCTAGGATGGAGAAAGGGTTGCCGTCTGAACTGTCACCCTAGATGCTGGCCTCAGGCCCACTGACTGCAGCGTCCCAGAAGGCACTGGTTTGTCATCCTCCCAAATCTTCAGCCTACAGACACTGTGTCTGGTTTCCTATTTCAAGAGTTGAGTATGTTTCTTCTTTCCCCTCTCAGGATTGAGGTTTTTGACTTGTTGCCCTGTAAACAAAGTTTAACATTGGGTAGGTTTTAAAATGTGCCAAGTGTTGTGCTGAGTACAGATGGACGAAATGACCAGTGAGGGGATCTGTGACGTGTAAAGAGAGTGAAACGTGTGGAGAAACCACAGGAAAGGACTGGTTTGAGGGCAACGGGGAAACTAGAAAAGTCCAAGTCAGTTGGGAGACAAGGACTAAGAAGGCATGAAAGTGTGTTCTGTGAGTGCAGTTGAGGGTCCTGCAATGTTTAGCATTGAGTAAATAGATTTGGGGGGCCTCGAAAGATGATTGAAGTATCTAAAGTTCTGTCTGGGGAAGAGGCAGTAATCTTTCCTGAATAGCGCTAAGAGATAGGATTTAGGACTAACAGGTGGAAATAGTTTTTGTTTGTTTATTCATTCATTTGTTCATTTCTTTCACTTCTTTATTTGTTCAACAAGTCTTTATTGATTACCTACTCTTTGCTGGAGTTGGGGCTGAAAAATAAATAAGACTGAAGTTAGTTCTTGAGGAGTCCAGAGTCTAAGTCTGGTGGGTGAGGGGGTGTAAGGGGAGGCAAACGCGTAAATAAGTAATTGCAGTGCAGTGTGAGATAGACAGAACTTAATTGAAGTGAGAACTCTCTAAATGAGGTGACCAAAGATAGAATAGGCTAACTTAAAAAAAAATTTTTTTATTAGTTTCAGGTGTACAAAACAATGTAATAGACATTTACCACCCTCACAAAGTGATAAGAATAGGCTAACTTTTGAGACTGTAGGTTTCCTGTCACTGGAGGTTTTCAAGCATAGGCTGGATGACCTAGGCTGGAATATGATACAGAGGATTCAAGCATTGTAACTCAACAGCAGATTTTAGGTTTTAAGTAACTTGGAATCCCTTTGAAACTGGAGCTCTACCACCATATTATTCAAGCATAGGGAACGAACTGAGAAATGAAGAAAAGCTGGAAAGGTTGATGAAGTTTTTCTTGGCACAGCCCAGGGCTGTGGTCCTGAAAGGGAGTTACGGTATTCAATGAAGTTGTTGGCTGACTCACCGAAGAGGCAAGGAAGGGCCTGCTCTGGCTATCAGGTGGCTGCAGGGAGTGTAATGTTGGAAGTGGCAATCCTGAGTGAGAAGGTACATGTGAGAGCGAAGCCAGAAGTTCTCTTTTGGGGAGCTGAGGGACTTGAGTTGGGGCTGGGAGGGAAAGCAAAAGGAAATCTGCAAAGTGAAACTGGAAGAAATGGATAAAATCCAGAGAGTTCATATAAATTAACAAGATGGTCGTTGCTTTCTTGATTTGATTGGTTCAGAAAGAGAAGTCAGGAGCAGTTGGTTTGCCAGAGGAAGGGCAGGATGATTATACAAAGAGGTGAAGTTTGAATTTGACCTTGAAAGATGATTAAGATTTTTATCATTCAGAGGTAGAAAAATCATTGGCAAGAAGCATTGGGGCATCAGGAGGAGGTTAAGAGACAAATTCAGGAGAACAGAGATTTCTGAGGCATAGTAGGAATGTAAGCATTGTCCAGGTGTAGTGGCTTAGTTTCTGAGGTGGGTCATTGCCAGATTGTAAAGAGCCTTACAATTTCATGTCCTACACTCCTTCAAGGCAAGGTATAGACCCCTGTGCAAACTTTTGATTAATTAAAATATTTATTGAATCTACTGTGAGTCAGATACTATACTAGACACTTTAGGATTCCAAAGGTGACAAAATCGAGCCCACCCTTTGGGGAACATTTCTGGCTCTTGGTGAAGTCAATTGTAACAGTAAAAATAAACGTAATAATCTGGAAAGTATACCCATTGCCTGGTGAGTCTGGAGGGAACACCTAGGTGAGAGCATTTGCAGAGGGATGTGGAGAAAGGACTTAAAGGAAAAATAGATGCAGGGCATCTTTTAGTTTTGCATTTATTAGAAAATATTTAAAAGACTCCTATAGATTGTGTTCATAGCATTTAAGTAATTGATATCTGAAGCAGTGGTATTGACATCTGGCTGGCATCAGGATCACTAATTTTTTAAATTACAGAATTTTGGCCTTTACCCAGTCATACTAAGTCAAAATTTATGGAGGTCCAACCGGGCATCTAAATTTCCAAAAAAGCTCTTCATGATTATTATGGTGGTTTTGATTTTTTTGAATTAGAAACTTGAGTCTCCAAAGCAGTATTGTGTGCAATTCCAATGAGCTTATGTTCTAAATGGTCATGGTGAAAGATACAATTTCCACTGTCACATGGACAAATAATGAGAAACTATTAATTCTGGAAACATTCATGTCTACCCATTGGAATTTAAGGTAATAACATCTATGTTCATTAGAACTATTGGTACATCTGATAGGGATTTTTCACTTTTATTTTAGATTTCATTCCTTCTGTTTTCTAGATGAATTAGAGATTGCTACTACATTCAACATCATGTAGGATGGGATGGTTACTGCATTGACCATGTATTTTTAGAACAAGAAAGATGGATGCAGGGCATCTTTTAATTTTGCCTTTATTAGAAAATATTAAAGAGACTCCTATAGGTTTTTGTTCATAGCATTTAAGTAATTGATATCTAACGTATTTTGGAGGAAGGAGATAGTGGAGAGGTGATACAGCCAACTTTTCCTGTAAAGAACTAGATAGTAAATATTTTAGGTTTGTGGGCAGACAGTCTCTGTTGCAACTGCTCATCTCTGCTGTTGGAAGGTGAAAGCAGCCATAGACAATATGTAAATTAATGGGTGTGGCTGTGTTTCCATAAAACTATCTACAAACCCTGCAACTTTCCTGATCCTTGATATAGTGATACAGCCCATTCCAGAGAGGGAATGTGATTTCCCTAAGGCCACAAAATTAGAGGTTGGCAGAGGATTCACTACATGGAATGCTGTTAGCAGTTTTCTTTACACTTTCATGTGAATGAATAAATGGCACCCAAGTGGTTAAGGAATTTCTCTAAAGCTAGTAAGGGGCACTGGGATTCATACTGAGTTTGGCGGAGCCGAATTTCTGTCTTTTAAACTACATCGTCATGGTTTTCTGTGCTCTCTAATGCCATAGATAGGGGAATGCGGAGGAAAACCAGAACCTTGTGAATTTTCAGCAGCATTTGGCACAGAGTAGGTGTTATATCTTTGAGTATTGTTGACTGGATATGCTAGCAGTAGTCATGCTATGTAAGCCCTGGAAGGGCTTGAGCCGGGCCCTGGAGGAAGAGTTGTATAGTTTGGATTCTTTTAAACTTTTCAACACATAGTTTCCTCTTCCTGAAAAATAATAAAAGAATTATGTTCTTTTCTTCTGATTCCAGTAGCTGCTGGTGGTGTTGACAATGTCAAATAACGGCCTCGACATTCAAGATAAACCCCCAGCCCCTCCAATGAGAAACACCAGCACTATGATTGGAGCTGGCAGCAAAGACGCTGGAACCCTAAACCACGGTTCCAAACCTCTGCCCCCAAATCCAGAGGAGAAGAAAAAGAAGGACCGATTTTACCGATCCATCTTACCTGGAGATAAAAGTACAGTATTTCATTTCTTTCTCATCACTTATATACCTTTTTTTTTTTTGTAACCTGGATAAGAGATCTATCCTTCCCTTCACTTACTTTTTCGTTAAGACCTTTATTTCCCGATTAAATGTTTCCCTTGTCTTTCTTTCTTAATGTGGTTGAAGTCAAATGGAAAATAGACCGTTTTAAAGTTCTGTTAACTATTTATCTGAGCAAATTCTACGAAAATAATTATGCTCTTGCCAGATTTTAGACAATCTGAAGCCACAGTTACTTAAAAAAGTTAGTTACTTTATAAGTTCTTAAACTGTTGATGAAATCACAAAATATAAGAACTATTGAAATATCTTCATTTGGAAATGTTTTTCCCCAAATTATTTTTATGTGGAATGTCTTCTTTCCAGATTCTTGATTGCCTCTTCTTTATTCCTATGTCCTGAGTTCATAGCCAAATCTGGGAATTAAATATCAGTAAGAAGGGCAAGTAATAGCTGAGGAAACGAAACTGAGAAGAGGAAGCAGGACTCAGCATGAGTTCACTGAAAATCAGTCATACTAGGAGGCTCATTTCCTTTTTACTGATAAAACTTCTAGAAGAATAATCGGGATTTTAACAGCGTATCTGATAAAGTCACTGAGATCCGATGGACGAGATAGTGAAATAGAGGTTTGGATGTCCTCATGGTTAGATGACTTGTTTCACACCCTCTCCTCCAAATATTTATTTAAATGTCTATTGATATGAAGTAAACTTCTCAGCCATGCTTGTGGGCCTTGTTCTTGTGGCATGCTGAAGAAATTGGCTTTCTGTCTATATATAGTTATCGTGAGCTTCTGATTTAGGTGGACCTGGGTCACATCCTGGATTCATCACTTACGAGCTCTCTGACTTTAGGTATGTCAGTTAACTTCTTTGACTTTTAGTTTTCTATCTGTAGGAAAGATTGGGATTTTCCTATCTGTAAAATTGGGATAATATCACAGGGTTGTTGTGTGAAGATTACACGCCAAGTTCCTAATACAGTACCTTCTGCACAGAAGGTACTCAAATGTTAGTTCCCTTTCTCTTTACTCATTTAGTGAAGTTGGAAGGCATAGCTAGTAGACTGCATGACAGAATCAGAATTGGGATTCTGAAACAGTAGGCCAAATACCACAATTGCGAACTGCAGAAAATAGCTCACATTGCAGAAAAATATAACTGCATAAGTACACATCGGGGGCAATGGTAGATGATAGCGTCATTAACCAGATAGGGAACACAGGAAGAAGGACAAGTCAAGAGGGTTGGTGGTTGGAGAATGGGGAAAATGATGATTTTTTAAACACAGTGCATTTGAGGTGAAAAGAATTTTAGACACTTTGCATTTGAGATGTCTTGACATAGAAATGTCTGATAGGTAATGCTCTTACAAACAGGAAATGATTGGTGAGCAACTGAAATAAGAATGATTGAGGGCTTACGTTGAGTACTGTGGGCTCGTATCTTTGTGTGTTTAACCTTTCCCCTACTGCACCTTCATTGTGAGCTCTTTTTGTGTCTAGATAGAAAAGACATGGATGAGTTGCTGAACTTGAATTTTCTGGCTAATTCATTTATAAAGTAGCTGCCAACTTACTAGGTACAGGGGCTGTGTTACCCTACCCTAGCACCTTCTACCTCATAAATAGCCATTTTGTTTATCCCTCAATTTAGGTGTTTGCTTAATTTTAATATTGTGCTTTAATCAATCATGATTCTTTTTTTTTCTTTTTTTTATTTTATTTATTTAAGTGTGTTTTTCCAGGACTCATCTGCTCCAAGTCAAGTAACTGCCTCAATTTAGTTGTGGACAACCTTGTTGTTAAGAGCAATGCGCTCTAACCAACTGAGCTAACTGGCTGCCCCCAATCATGATTCTTATAAGATCTCTATAAATAAGTAGGTCTGTAGCCCAAGTTTCTAAATGTGTAGTAAAGAGGACTTAAAATTAAAGATTAAAAGGTTGGCTTTGTTCCTGCTGACAAACTAGGAAGATAATAAGATTCGTGCCTGAGAGGAAACATCAAAATTAAAAACTTTTATGCTTCAAAGGGCACCATCAAGAAAGAAAAATGATAACCCACAGAATGGGAGAAAAATTTCCCAAATTATATATCTGATAAGGGACTTGTATCAAAAATATATAAAGAGCTATTACAATTGAACAATAAAAAGGCAACTTAAAAAATGGGCAAAGCATCGACTAGATATCTCTCCAAAGAAGATACACAAAGGCCATGCATGAAAAGATGCTCAAAATCATTAGCCACCAGGCAAAGGCAAGTCAGAACCACAATGAGATACCACTTCACACTCAGGATGGCTATAATAAAAAGAGATATTAACAAGTGTTAGCAAGGATGTGGAGATATTGGAACTCTCATACACTGCTTATTGATAAGATGGTGTAGCCAGCTGTGGAAAAGTCTGGCAGTTCCTCAAAAGGTTAAACATAGAGTTACCATATGACTCAGAAATGAAAGCATGTCCACACAAAAACTTGTGCATGAATGTTTATAGTAGCATTTTTCGTAATAGCCCCAAAGTAGAAACAACCCAAACATTCCTGAACTGACGAATGGATAAGTAAAATGGGGTATATACATACAAAGAAATATTAATTGTTATCAAAGAGAAATGCTACAACATGCGTGAACCTTGAAAACTTGTTAGTGACAGAAGGCAGTCACAAAGGACCACATGTTGTAGGATTATTTTTGTATGAAATGTCCAGAATGGGCAAATCCATAGATAAAAGGTAGATGAGTGGTTGCCCAGGGCTGTGGGGGAGGCAGAGAGGATTTGGGGATTTTGGCTAAGGGTTTTCTTTTTGGAGTGATGAAAATGTTCTAAAATTGATTGTGGGATGGTTGCCCAGCTCTTGAAGGTACTAAAAGCCACTGAATTGTGCACTATATGGGTGAATTGTATGGTATGTGAATTATATCTCAATAAAACTTTCTTTTTTTTTTTTTCTTTTTTGTTAAAGAAGATTTCCTACCTTAAAAAGCAGATGGAAGCATAACCTTCAGATATCATTAGGAACTGAAGGGATGATCTTATGTTCTGAATGGGGAGGTGGGGTGTGGATATCTGGGTTGTAATTTTGATTCTGCTGCCATGAATTGGCTGCCTGATTTGGGTCGATTACTTCTCTCTGTAGACTTCAGTGCCTTTATCTGAAAAATTAGAGTCAAACCAGTAAACATATACAATCTCTTATACCTTTGAAATCCTATAATTACCTAAAGGAGATAGTATAGAGATGAAGTTTGATCAAGTTGTATATGTAGGTCATTGTAAAGAATCCAGGCCATTGTAAAGTACTGGAATCTGTGATAAAGCTGTAGACCCAGAGGTTCTTCTGGAAATACTTGCTGAGTAACTTTAGGCCAAATCTGGTTTGAAACCAAATCTCTTAGCTCAAGATCAAAGCTGTATGTCTATGCACTCAAAGCAGGGAGGTAGAAAGCATAGTTACAAGAAGTTCTTGTGAAACTTCTTTCATCCCTAGTAACCTCTCTTTCATCCCCTTGGTACATAGGTTTCCCCTCTGAGCACATGGGTTTCACCCTTTGCTTTAAGACCCTAGATGGCCGTAATTGATGCGTACACTGAAACGAAACAAGTGAGGTTTTTTCCTTTGGTTTGGAACCTTTGTTCAGCCTGACTGTGCATATTGGTACCACCATGGAAGCATTTGTTGACCTGCTCCTTTGTGCTTACCTTAGTCCTGGCGGGATACACAGCAGGGTTGGAAGTCTTTGAAGTGGTATGCCCTTCGTCAAGTATTTGAGAATTTATACCAGCTGCATAGAGAGATGGTCTAAAACTGGACTTAGAGAACCTAGGTTGAGTCCTACCTCTGACATTTACTGACTCTGTGATTTTTTCCTCCTTTTACCTATTTGCTTTAATCCTAGTATCCTCATCTGTAAAATGAGAATACGCATAATTTCCATCTACCCCATATCCTTAGTAGGCTTTTGTCATTTGATGTAGTGGGGGTAAAAGCATTTTCAAAAGTGTAAAACACTATACAAATATGAAGTGGTTTTTACTGTTTGTTTCTTTAATGGAAACCTCATTTCTTTTTTTAAAATATTTTATTTTATTCATTTATTTTTTAACTAAAGTTCATTGGGGTGACAATTGTTAGTAAAGTTACATAGATTTCAGGTGTACAATTCTGTATTACATCATCTATAAATCCCATTGTGTGTTCACCACCCATAGTCAGTTCTTCTTCCATCACCATATATTTTATCCCCTTTACCCTCATTTACCACTCCCCTCCCCCCTTACCCTCTGGTAACCACTAAACTATTGTCTATGTCTATGAGTTTTTGTTTCTCATTTGTTTGTCTTGTTCTTTTGTTGTTTTTGGTTTATATACCACATATGAGTGAAATCACATGGTTCTCTGCTTTTTCTGTCTGACTTATTTCGCTTAGCATTATAATCTCAAGATCCATCCATGTTGTCACAAATGGTCCTATTTCATCTTTTCTTATCACCAAATAGTATTCCATTGTGTATATATACCACAACTTCTTTATCCATTCATCTATCGAAGGACATTTTGTTTGTTTCCATGTCTTGGCCACCATAAATAAAGCTGCAATGAACATTGGAGCACACGTGTCTTTATGTATAAATCTTTTCAGATTTTTGGGGTAGATACCCAGGAGAGGGATTGCTGGGTCATATGGTAATTCTATTCGTAATTTTTTGAGGAATCTCCACACTGCCTTCCATAGCGGCTGCACCAGTCTGCATTCCCACCAACAGTGTATGAGGGTTCCTTTTTCTCCACAGCCTCTCCAACACTTGTTACTATTTGTCTTGTTGATGATAGCCATTCTGACTAGGGTGAGGTGATATTTCATTGTGGTTTTTATTTGCATTACTCTGATGATTAGTGATGTTGAGCATTTTTTCATATGTCTATTTGCCATTTGTATGTCCTCTTTGGAGAAATGTCTCTTCAGGTCCTCTGCCCATTTTTCAATTGGGTTGTTTGTTTTTTTTGTTGTTGAGTTGCATGAGTTCCTTGTATATTTTGGATATTAGCCTGTTATCGGAGGCACTGTTTGCAAAAATCTTCTCCCATTCAATTGATTGCCTCTTTATTTTGTCGATGGTTTCTTTTGCAGTGCAGAAGCTTTTAAGTTTGATATAGTCCCATTCATTTATTTTAGCTTTTACTTCCCTTGCCTTTGGAGCCAAATTCATAAAATGCTCTTTGAACCCAATGTCCGTAAGTTTAGTACCTATGTTTTCTTCTATGCAGTTTATTGTGTTCAGGTCTTATGCTTAAGTCTTTGATGCATTTTGAATTAATTTTGGTACATGGTGACAGATAGCAGTCCAGTCTCATTCTTTTACATGTGGCTTTTCAATTCTGCCAGCACCATCTACGGAAGAGGCTGTCGTTTCTCCATTGTATGTTTTTTGCTTCTTTGTCAAAAATTATGTGTCCATATTTATGTGGTTTTATTTCTGGGTTCTCAATTCTATTCCATTGGTCTACGTGTCTGTTTTTCTTCCAATACCATGCTGTTTTGATTATTGTTGCCCTGTAGTACAAGCTAAAGTCAGGGAGTGTGATACCTCCAGCATTGTTCTTTTTTCTTAGGATTGCTTTGGTTATTCGGGGTCTTTTGTGGTTCCAAACAAATCTGATGAATTTTTGTTCTATTTCTTTAAAAAATGCCATTGGGATTTTGATGGGGATTGCATTAAATCTGTATATTTCTTTGGGATGTCTTTCCATTTCTTTGTGTCTTCAATTTCTTTTAAAAATGTCTCATAGTTTTCAGCATATAGGTCTTTCACATCCTTGGTTAAGTTTATTCCTAGGTATTTTATTATTTTTGCTGCAATTGCAAAAGGAATTATTATTTTTTTATTTCTTTTTCTGAGATTTCATTGTTAGTATACAGGAATGCAGTGGATCTTTGTATGTTGATTTTGTAGCCGGCAATTTTACTGTATTCATTGACTGTTTCTAATAGCTTTTTGGTGGAGTCTTTAGGGTTTTCTCTATATAGCATCATGTCATCTGCAAAGAGTGACAATTTAACTTCTTCATTCCCAATTTGGGTGCCTTTTGTTTCTTTCTCTTGCCTGATTGCTCTGGCGAGGACTTCCAACACTGTGTTGAAAAGCAGAGGTGCTAGGGGACGGCGCTGTCTTGTTCCTGAACATAGAGCTTCAGTTTTTCACCGTTAATTATGAGATTAGCTGAGGGTTTGTCATCTATGGCCTTTATTATGTTAAGATATTTTCCTTCTATACCTATCTTATTAAGTGTTTTAATCATAACTGGATGTTGTGGAAACCTCATTTCTTGTTTTATCTGATGCCTGCAACAACTCATTTTCAGTTGGGGAGGCTGAGGCTCAGAGAAAGTAAATTGCTCAAGGTCTCACAGCTGGAAAGTGGCAGGGATGAGTGTGGAACTAATCTCTTACATCCTAGCATACTGTCTCTTTCAGTTATACTCCACCCAGTTTGCATATCTGGCTCACTTAGGGTGCTTTTAAAAAAAATACAGATGCCTGGGTTTCCTCAGACTTTTGGAGCCAGAGTTTGCAGAGCAGTAGTTAGTGTTGGGTCTCTCTCTAAGGAGATTTGGGAGATGAGAAGGAAGAGTTTCCTGTGGGCTGTGGTAGTGGCTGAGATTTGAGTTGGCAGTGGGTAGAATGTCTGTGTCATTACCTAATGCTGACCTCCAGCAGGGCTTCAGTGTGTGCTGGGGGAATGCACACATGATTGGAAGAAGCTGTCATCCAGGGCTTGTAATAGGTGGCGCTGAGTTGCAGAATTCCATGGGCGAAGGCCTGGTGCCTGTGGTTAGGATCTGGAGCCTTTGGTTTATTCTAAGGAGTCCTGCAGCATTTCGTTTGGAATCTTTTTCTGGCTGCATTTTCACAAGCAAAATGGAATTCTCTGAGCTTGGGAAGTATCTAGCAAAGTTAATTTTAAAACTGGACTATGTCAGTGTTTATCTCTCCAACTTTGGAGTGTTTTACTGCCTTGAGCTCAGATTAGCTCAGCTGAACCAATGAGAGGTGCTTCTTAAAAATAAATCTTTAAAAAATAAATAAGGCCCATGAGTTGTGCCGAGACTTGGAGGGCTGTTCAGCAACATGGAATTTTGCAGTGTCAGCCTCACGTTATCAGAAAGCCAAATGGACGAGGACAAAGATAGAGTTAAAGTTAGGATGGGTGAGGTTCTAAGCTCCTTTTTCCACCTTATTTCCTCAAGCCTGTGATCTCTAGTTACATGAGATCAGGATGATTCTTTCTTCTTTCTCCTTAGCCCGTTATCTGTCTTCATGAGTGGGCTGGGAAATCTTAACTCTGACCTCTTTCTTCCTTCCTTCCTTCCTTCCTTCCTTCCTTCCTTCCTTCCTTCCTTCCTTCCTTCCTTTCTTCTTCCTTCCTTCCTTTCTTTTTTTAAAGCAACTTAAAACAACAAACATTTATAATCTCGCAGTTTTTGAGGGTCAGGAATCCAGGAACAGATTAGTTGGGCAGTTCTGACCCAGGTAGCTCATGAGGTGGCAACAGAGATGTCTCTGACTCTTTTTTATATTAATGATTGCTTATGTTTGTAAAGCTCTCTAGCTTACAAAGCACATACGTTTTCCTTACCTTAGTTGATCCTCAAAGTAATAACACTAAGACAAATAGTAATAACAAAATAATAACACAATAGTAATAACCATAAAAATAGTAACAACAATAACCCAGCTACTATTATAATTTGGACCCTGACTACATTTTCAGTTAGGAGATAAGCCCTCAATACAAGCTAGGAAATGACTAATGCATGGTAATATGGCAGACTACCAGTGTCTTTAGAACTTACAAAAGGAGGGAAGGTGAGGAAATCCATTCTGGAAGAATTGGGACTTGAATCAGTCTTTAAAAGAGGGCTGGGGATGTTTAACAGTGGAGGAAGATCGTTTCAAGCACGGAGAAGGAAAAGTGAGTAAACACTTGGAGGTGGGAATATGGAGGTGTATGCAAGGGTGCAGAGAGAGGAATGGCTTATGGGAGCAGAGCCGCCTTCAGCATTACCGTGAATGTTTATGTGTTAAATGCTTTTATTTCCCTGGCCTCTTTTCTTTCCACTACTCATCCTTTGAGCCATTCTCGTTCTGTGTCTCCATTACCAAAGCTCCTTTTGTGTTAGACATTCTATGCCTGTGATGGTATATTACATAGTATATTAATAACGTAGTAGAAATAATATGTAAAAATATAAGATCTATAAATATAAAACAAAAACCTAAATAAAATGTAAAAATAGCATACCTGTTCTTTTCAATCTTTTAAGTGACTAGATCAGAAGAAATTTGGGAACAGAAAGCAACTACAAAGCCCTGTAACATGTCCCATGCAGTCTAGCTATAAGTAAGACAGATGAATTTATGTCATAAATGAAGGCTTAATTTGGGCCCTGGTAAACCCTTCGCCTTCCCTGTCTCAAAGCAGCTCCTTCTGGAAGAGAAATGATCAAGTTCATAAATAGCTGAAACCCTAGCAATTGGCATGTAGGCAAATGGTTCTCGTAAAGATACTGAGGAAAGAACTTTGGGAATCAGACCTGGGATCAAATCCCAGCTCTTACTAGCTGTGTGAGCTTGCGTAAATTATTTAACTATGTTTTCAGTTTCTTCATCTCGAAAATGACAATAATCTATCTCATAGGATGGTACTAATTAAGGAAAATAATGTGTGTTATGGTATCTTATACATACATTCTTATTTGATGTTATTTCTTCTCATTTTACCAAAATTTGTTTTCTTGACTCAACTTGAAATTCTTTAGGGAAGGTGAAATAGTAGAATGAAAGGGGCCTTGGCTTTGAAGCCAGACTTTTTGAATTTGTATTTGTGAAAATCAGGTCAGAGCTGGTAAGAATGAGACATTTATTCCTGCCCTGGAGAGAATTTGCATGTCTTAGGCAGGTGCCTTAGATGCTTTGCCAGGTTGAGTTAGGTGTCTGGTCATTTGTTCCTTTCTTCACTCATTGACCAAGCACCTATATTTTGCCAGGCACGTACTAGCTGTTAGGGATCCGTGGTGAGTTGGACATGGCCCCTGTACTGGGACTCAGTTTGATTGGGAAGATAAACCCTTAAAATAGGCAATTAGTATACTGGTGCTGTGAGAACAGAGGAGAGGTTGAAAAACTGCCCAACCTAGAGACCAGGAAAGACTTCACAGAAGAGATGACCTTTAAGCTGAGACTTGTCAAGGATCCGTAAAAGGCTTTGTGTGGCGTGGTGGCAAGGGAAGGGACAGGGCAAGGCAGGATTCACAGGCAGCGGGAGTAAGCTTGAGAAAATGGGAGGAGGTATGGAAGAGCCTATTATGTTGGGTGAACCATAACTGGTTCAGTGTAGTTGGTGTAGAGTGTATGAAACGTAAGTATTGGGAGATGAAGGAGAAGGTACAAATCTGTAGAGC
Source organism: Rhinolophus sinicus (assembly GCF_036562045.2). Lineage (NCBI taxonomy): Eukaryota > Metazoa > Chordata > Mammalia > Chiroptera > Rhinolophidae > Rhinolophus > Rhinolophus sinicus. The sequence continues at coordinate 116,754,689 of NC_133756.1, forward strand.
AGAGCATCTCCGACTTTTTTTTTTTTTAAAGTAGACTCCCATTTGCTAGAGCAGTTTTAGGTTCACAGCAAAATTGAGTGGAAGGTACACAGATTACTTATATGCCTCCTGCCCCCACATACACACAACCTTCTCCACTATCAATACCTCGTACCAGTGTGGTACATTTGTTACGATTAACAAGCCTACGTCAACACACCATACTCACCTTACGTCCATGTTTTACATTAGGGTTCACTCTTGGTGTTGTGCATTCTATGAGCTCGGACAAATGTATAATGACATATATCTACCATTATAGTATCATACAGACTAGTTTCATTGCCCTAAAATTCCTCTGTGTTCTCCTAGTTCAAGCCTTCTTCCCGCCTAACCTCTGGCAACCACTGGTCTTTATAGTGTCTCCATAGTTTTGTCTTTTCCAGAATGTCATATAGCTGGAATCATACAGTGTATAGCCTTTTCAGATTGGTTTCTTTCACCTGGTAATATATATTTAAGGTTCTTCTTTTCATGGCTTGATAGTTCATTTCTTTTTAGTGCTGAATAATATTCCATTTTCTGGATGTACCAGTTTATCCATTCACCTACTGAAGGGCATCTTGATTGCTTCAAGTTTGGGCGATTATGAATAAAGCTTCTATAAATATAAATGTGCAAGTTTTTGTGTGAACATGTTTTCAGCTCATTTGGTTAAATACCAAGGAGTGCGATTGCTTGATTGCATAGTACAAGTATGTTTAATTTTGTCAGAAACTGCCAACATGTCTTCCACAGTGACTGTATAATTTTGCATTCCCACCAGTAATGAAAGTTTTTGTTGTTCCACATTCTTGTCAGTATTTGGTGTTGTCAGATTTGGATTTTGGCCTTTCTGATAGGTGTGTAGTGGTATTTCATTGTTGTTTTAACTTGCATTTCCCTAGTGATATATGATGTTGAGCATTTTTTCCATCTGCAGGTCTTTTGCCCATTTTATTAATTGGGTTTTTTTCTTATTGTTAAGTTTTAAGAGTTCTTTGTATATTTTGGATAATAGTCCTTTATGAGATACAGCTCCTACAAATATCTTCTCCCTGTCTGTGGTTTGTCTTCTCGTTCTCTTGATTCTCAGACTTTTATAGGCACACGAATCATTTGGGAGCCTATTAAAATTCAGATTCTGACTCTGTAGGTCTAAGGTGGAGCTGGAGATTCTACGTTTCCAATAGCCTCCCAAGTGGTGTGGGTGCTGCTTTGGGCAGCAGACCATAGATGCCCCGACCGCTGTTTGGATCGGAAGAGACCAGATGCAGATGCCAGGCTCCTGTTAGAATGATTCAGACCACAGATAACAATGCCTGAGGTAGGGTGGTGGCATGAGATGGAGAAGAGTGAACACATTTGATCACGGTGTAGAAGATAGAATCATTAACAGCTTGGGGACAGGAATGCTTTGGGAGAGAGGGGAGAGATGACATCATGAACAGCAATCGAGGAAAGGCAGTGACAGAACAGAAAGGCCTTAGGGCTGGGAGTTTGAAAACCTCAGTTCTGGTCCCAACGTGCTTTGAACTTACTCTGTGACCTTGGGCAGGTTACTTAACTTCTTGGAACCTCTGTTTCTTCTTTTGTAAAATGGGTGCCCTAATCACTGCCCTGCTTGTCACAGACTTCTGAGGCTCTAGTGAACTAATTATGTGAAAGTCCTTTGTAAACACTAGAGCATGAGACAAATGATACAAATACAAAACTGATTACATCTGTAATGACCCTATTTCCAAAGAAGGTCATATTCTGAGATACCGTGATTTAGTACATAGGATTTTTTTTGGGGAACACAATGCAGTCCCTAAAAAGGGCACATCAGCACTACACCTCCTTAAGTATTGCAGCTTTTCCTGCCAGGTGAGCAGGACCTTAGTGAACATCTGCTTTATGCAAGACCCCTGATGGGAGAGGGAAGTCTGCGAGCGTTTGAACTGATGACCCTTTCAGGCCCTTGCCTAGGGAGGCAGCATAGCTTAGTGGTGTAGCGCTTAGACTCTGAGTCAAGCTGCTTGGATGGGTCTGGCTGGGTGCTGCCCGTTACTAACCATGTGATCTTGGCTAAGTAAGTTAATCTCTATGCTTCCGTTTCTTTACCTGCAAATTTAGGATGCTAGTACCTGATAGGGTTGCTGTGCGGCTAAAGTGAATATATATAAAGAATTTGAACCATTGCCTGGTAAGCCCGCGATAAAATAGCGATTCTTCTTATTAAAACAACTTCCAAATGTAAAATTCTGTACTTTAGAGACCTTAAAGCAGCCCGTGATCAAGGACCAAACAAGTGAGATGCAGGTTATAGAGAAGCTCATAGAATGTGGGATGTCAGGGCTGCGCGTGCCCTTAGAGACGATCTCCTTAGGCCTTCTCTTCTTACAGACGGGGAAGCCAGGCTTCGGAACGAGGAAGGGACTTTCCCTGGAATTGGCCCATTCATGGTAGAACCAGGACTATTATCTCTGATGAATGTTCTTTCAGCTCCTCCTTTTCTTTAGTTCCACAAAAAATTAAGTCTTTAATCATGCATTAAGCAGGTACTCCAACGTAAGTCTGGGGCTGGGCTCTGTTCATGCACACATGCAATAGGCAGTCCTTGGCTTCTAAAGGAACCTACAGCTCAACAAAGAGCTAACTCAGCCTCAACACCTAATGATGTTCCTGCTTTTAATTTCCTTTTCCCTGTTTCTTGTGCAGCAAATAAAAAGAAGGAGAAAGAACGGCCAGAGATATCTCTTCCTTCAGACTTTGAGCACACAATTCACGTTGGTTTTGATGCTGTCACAGGGGAATTTACAGTAAGTCCTGGGTCACAGAAAAGCCTTTGGTCTTTCAGAGTTCTGGCTATACACGGTTAGATTCAACCCTTTCTAGTCTGCCTCATGCCCAAGACTCTCATTACTGCCTTCTTATGTTCGCGAGAGGGACACTTTCCTCATCTCCAAAGCTGTACCAGAGAAGCCTTTGAATCTTCAGTCCTTAAATAGAACTCTTAAGTGGCCCCTTGGCAGCCGGCTCTGTGCTGGGCTCTGATGTTACACAGACAAGTCAGACATGTTCCTGTTCTAAAGGAGGAATAGCCTGGTGCAGGAGCAAAAATCTCAAGAAAGGACTAATACAGTGAGATAAATACTATAAAAGATGCTTGTGTAGTGCTCTGAGGGTATCAAGAGAAAGGAATGACTAAACCCATCTTCAGCTGCCGGCAGGTATCACAGTTAGCTCTGATTTTCCTTCAAGATTCTCCATGATTGTCTTTCTGACAGCCTTGCATGTCTCTCTTACAGGGGATGCCAGAGCAGTGGGCCCGCTTGCTTCAGACATCAAATATCACTAAGTCGGAGCAGAAGAAAAACCCGCAGGCTGTCCTGGATGTGCTGGAATTCTATAACTCAAAGAAGACCTCCAACAGCCAGAAGTACATGAGCTTTACAGGTATGGAGATTGTGTCCGGTGCAGTCTGGGAAAAGAAGGATTTTCATCCGGTGGAAAAGCTCCACATGCCCACGGGTGTAGGGTGAGAGAAGAAAGTATTAGGAAGAGTGGAGATGGCACGTTCACTAAGATGGAATTTCAGAATTTGAGAGCCAAGATGATGGGTTTTTGGCATCAACTTGCATCTTTACTCTGAAACTGCACATTTAAAAAAGTAATATATAGTGAACGTTGACTTTGTACTAGAAGATCTAAATTCTGACACTCACTAGGTTCTAATAGTCACTTCGTTTCTTTGAGCCTCAAAATGGGAATAGTAATAACTCTCTAGAGGTTGTGGTGAGGAATTAATGAGCTCATTGATGTGAAAACTTATAGGTTATAAAGAGTACTATGGAAATGTAGCTATCATTATCATTAATATCATTAAGTTATTTAATAACACATTTAATGTGTATCTTTTAAGTAGGCAAGCACATTTTCTTCCTCAAGGCACTAATTTTTATCAGTCAAGTGAAAAACAGGGCAATAATAATGTTCTTTAGATCTACTCTCTCTATATAAGGGACTGTGTTTTCCACAGGATTTTTTCCCCCATTAAACCTTGTTTTAATGGGTCTCAAAACTCTGACAGATTTTGTCAAGTTGTTTCCATTAAAAAGTACTGATTTTAAAAACTAATAACTTAAAAACTGCCCCCTACACACAAAGGAAATGATCCACAAAACATTCTCCTTTCCTCCTGAAGGTTTTACGATGCATTGTAATCATTAACCAGTCTTTTACTATTAAACGTAAATGGCCAATTGAGACAAACAGCTCTGAAACCATTCTCCCACCACTGGTTAAGACTTGGGTGGCAAGTACTGGGGATAATATTCATTTAGCCTTCTGAGCTTCCTGGGCAGATTTGGTGACCGTGCCAGCACCAGCTGCCTTCTTGTCCACTGCTTTGATGACACCCACAGCAACTGTCTGTCTCATGTCACGAACAGTGAAATGCCCCAGAGAAGGGTAGTCAGAGACGCTCTCAACACACATGGGCGTGCCAGGAACCATATCAACGATGGCAGCCTCATCAGATTTCAAAAACTTTGGGCCATCTTCCAGCTTTTTCCCTCAATTATGATCCATCTTCTCCTTCAGCTCAGCAAATTTGCAAGCAATGTGAGCTGTGTGACAAACGAGCACAGGTGCACATCCAGCACTGATTTGGCCTGGATGGTTCAGGATAATCACCTGAGCCATGAAGCCAGCTGCTTCACGGTCAAAAATGACTGGTGGGTCATTTTTGCTGTCACTAGCCACATTGCCACGACGAACATCTTTGTCAGACACATTCTTGACATTGAAGCCCACATTGTCCCCAGGAAGAGTGTCACTCAAAGCTTCATGGTGCATTTCAACAGACTGGACTTTATTTGTAAGGTTGACTGGAGCCAAGGTGGCCAGCATGCTGGGTGTGCGAACCCCAGCCTCCACTCGGCCCCCAGGGAGAGGACCAACACCACCAACTGTGTACACATCCTGGAGGGGCAGGTGCACAGGCTTGTCAGTTGGACGAGTTGGTGGCAGGAAGCAATCCAGAGCTTCAAGCAGCATGGTTCCACCCATTGCCTTTACGGGTGACTTTCCATCTCTTGAACCCAGGCATGTTAGCACTCGGCTCCAGCATGTTGTCACCATTGTAACTAGAAATTGGCACAAATACCACTATGTCAGAGTTGTAGCCAGTTTTCTTAATATAGATGCTGATTTTCTCAACGATGTCCTCATGTCTCTTCTGGCTATAAGGTGGCTCAGTGGAACCATTTTGTGAACACCCACAATTAGCTGTTTCACACCCAGTGTGTAAGCCAGAAGGGCATGCTCACAGGTCTGCCTGTTCCTGGGGACACCTGCTTCACACGCACCAGCAGCAGCAGCAACAGTCAGCACAGCACCATCAGCCTGAGGTGCCTGGAATCGTGTTTTTGATAAAGTCTCTGTGTCCTGAGGCATCAACGATGGTCACATCATACTTGCTGGTCTCGAATTTCCACAGGGAGGTATCAGTGGTGATCCCATGCTCACATTCAGCTTTCAGTTTATCCAAGATGCAGGCAGACTTGAAGGAGCCCTTTTCCATCCCAGCAGCCTCCTTCTCAAATGTTTTGATGGTTCTTTTGTCAGTGCCACCATATTTGTAGCTCAGGTGACCAGCAGTGGTGGACTTGCCGGAATTGACGTGTCCAGTGACAAGGGTGTTGATATGAATCTTTTTCTTTCCCATTTTGGGTTAGATTTAACAGTGGTTTTCACTACCTGTGTTCTGGCGGCAAACCCATTGCGAAAAAGCCTGAGTTATTTTTAATAGCAGAATTGGGATTAGAATCCAGGTCTCCTAATTCCTATACCAGCATCCTATGAATTTACTACTTGCTTCAAGTAACTTTAATTGGAGAACCTCCTTCTGTAGCAGAGAGATTTTTCTTTTCCTAGATAAGTTGTGAGATGGCCTACATTTCTGGAAACTTACCTTTTATGTAGCATCTTAGAATGTTAGAGCAAGACATATCCTTAGTATATACTGTGTTTCCCTGAAAATAAGACCGGGTCTTATGTTAATTTTTGCTCCAAAAGACGCATTAGGGCTTATGTTCAGGGGATGTCCTCCTGAAAAATCATGCTAGGGCTTATTTTCTGGTTAGGTCTTATTTTCGGGGAAACTCAGTATCACTTCCAGTTCCCCCTTGTTTTGAGGACATTAAAGCCAAAAAAGGCCTTTCTAATGTGGCTAAATTAGTAGCAGAGCTGGCCTCTTAACTCTGAGTCTGGTGTTCTTTCCAGAGTCCATGCTGTCTTTTTCAAAGGGCAGTATTGTTGAGGAAGGTGGGAACCAGGATGAACTAGCTTATTTTGAAGGATGCTTTCCCCAGCAAGTATCTGGCTTGTATCAAAGGGCACAGATGGTAAGGATGACAGACTGCAGCTTTGCCCCTGCTGCCGTGGTGGTGTCCAGGAGAGGTCATGCGTGTTCCCAGCAGTACTTCCTTCTTCACGTCTGGCCCCGCTGGGGCTGTCTTACTTCTCCCATTGAAGGACTGGGTCATTCCAAGGAGAAATTGGGGTTGAGGGGTGCTAGGAGCAAGATTTCCAGTCAGGAGATTAGTGCTTGTGTTTTAGGTAGTTTGTCGTGGAGACACGAGATTAGAATCTAGATTTGAAGCCTCAGCAGCAAAGTCTTTGAAAGCTCGCTCTTTCTTTCGTTCTTTCTTTCGTTCTTTCTTTCTTTCTTTCTTTCTTTCTTTCTTTCTCTCTCTCTCTCTCTCTCCCCCCCCCCTCCCTCCCTCCCTCCCTCCCTCCCTCCTTCCTTCCTTTCTGTCTTTCTTTACTTTTCGTTTTTTAGTTTCAGGTGTACAAAACAGTGTAATAGTTAGACATTTATCATTTGTACTCCTTACAAAGTGATAACCCCCCTCTGCCAATCTCCTACCCCTCTGACATTGCACACAGCCATTACATTTCCTCTGTCTCTATACCTAATGCTGTACTTCACTTCTTGTGACCATATATATATATATATATATATATATATATATATATATATATATATATCAAATTATAGCTGACATTCATTATTGTTCAGCTTCAGCTTCAGGTGTACAGCACAGTGATCAGGCATCTACATCATCCCTGAGGTGGTCTCCCTAATGAGACAAGTGTCCATTGGATACCCTACAAAATCTTTACAACATTATTGATTACATTCCCCAAATTGACTTTCATATCCCCGTGGCAATCTTGTGGTTACTGCTTGTGCTTTCTAATCCCCTCACCTTCTCCCTCATCCCCCTCCCCCTCCCATCTAACAACCCTCAGTTTTTCCTCTATGTCTCTGAGACTGTTTCCGATGAGTTCGTTCATTTATTCTATTCTTTAGATTCCACATATAAGTGAGTGGAAGCATTTCTTTTTTTATGTGTACATGTGTGTAGATATGTACAAGTGTATGTATGGAAGCGTAGCTCTGTAGGTTTGCATGTTTGGAATTAAAGTCCACTTAAATATTCATGAATGAATATATGTATGATATACACATTCAGCTAATTGTGTGCATGTTCACCTGTGCATGCATATGTGAATAGCATTGAGTATATGTGTATATGTGTGCGTGCGTGTGCGTGTATGCATGCATGCAGGATTTTAATTGTCTAAAAGTTGAAAACCAGGGTTAACTCTAGGCAAAATTGTATATTTGGCACAGTTTATTTTGAATGTCACTTCTGTCCATTTCCTGTTTTCCCTCTTGTATTATTAATTATGATAACACTATCTGAATTTGTATATGCTTGTATATGAATTATGTCATTTGATTCCCATAATGGCCTCATGGGGTTGGTAGGGCAAGGATTATTATCCCCATTTACAGATTCAGAGAAATTAATTAGGCTCAGAGAAACTAAGTGACTTACTCAGGGTGATTCAACTGCTGTGTGATGGAACTGTGTTTTACACTTGGGCCTTTAAACCCTATGCTGTTTATAACCCGAGCATACTCCTCCCTGCCAATTTCTGTGTCAGGTTTTCTATTTTTTCAGCACTTTATTTTTTGTACCAATTAGTAGCTAATGTAATAGGCAAAACCCAGACTAGATTGACAACTCCCAGTTCTGGATTGTAGCCCTACTTTTGCCACTGACTGATGCAATCTTGAACTATTTGTTTCCCTCTCTGAACATTAGTTTCCTCATTTGTGAAACGAAGGGGTTGGAAGTAATTTCTGCTCTGTCATTCTGTGCTATGGAATTTGATTTTGATATATAGAAATTATATATCCCGTTTAAAAGGAGCAATGCTTACTTGTTTTTTATGTGGCGAAGATATATTTATTACCGGAATAACCTAGTCCTCAAAAACACTAGCAATGCGTAAGGTTGGAAGTGGTGCAGTGAAAGCGTAGTATTGCACTGTGCTCTGCCTAAGTTGATGTTCTTTTGGACAAGAAAAACAAATATATTATGTTTAAGGTGTATCCTGAATTGATTTCTCCAGCCAGGGTCCAGCTGGCTATTCAGGGTTTGTTTGAAGAACACATTGTTGCAGCTTGTGGGTTCATTATTTGTCATTGGACCAAAGAAGCTGTGCCTGGCCCTTTCTTATATAGTGGAGTTGGAATCTTGGCCATTCTTTGGGCTTGGCTGTTGGTGAGGAGTGTGTTGGATTTGGTAGAATAGTTCCCCTCCTTAATTCCATCTGTGGGGAACCGGCAAAATCACTGTCTTCTTGTATCTTTAGGAGTTAAAGAATAAAACTGAATGCAACACTTGGTCTTTAAACTTATCTTCTTGCTAAGATCTCCACTGGGTGTATGTTTCATATTTCATTAAGTCTAAGATATCATTGGTTGGAAGAGGTACCATTATTTTATATACCACTAAAGAGAAAAGGTTGCCAATTAAAACATGAAATGCCTTTGATTGTAGGACAGAGCTCTGTTTCAGAGATGTTAATGTGAAAAAATGTCCATCTTAGAATCAATGAAATATGATAATTGCCTCATTGAGAGAATGCGAATCTCTTATTAGATACAAGACCTGGCCTTTAATTAGGCTTGACATGATTAATTCCTCTCTTTTCCTAAGCCTTAGTCTTTCTCTCCCTGTGGGGAATAGACATGTATATAGAAGATCTTTTCTAAAATCTGAAGCTGCAGGCTGGTCATAATTTGTCAGGGATGGCTCAGGGCAGTGCCAACCATGAATTATTTTCCTTTCTTTCAGATTGCAGGAAATTTCCTTGACCATTCAGCCCTGGTGATGATATAATTGATGAGGTGCATACAGCTTTATCATAGTATTTACAATTTGACCAGGATTCACATCTTGACTCCTATTTGACCTGTGTGTACCCTGGGAAAATTGCTTAATGTCTCTGAGCTTCAGTTTCCAAATCTAGAAAAGCAGATATACTAATAGTACTCAGAACTGTAGTGAAGATTTAAGGAGATCATGTGTATAATGTGCTTATCATGGTGTTGGGTCCATAGCACCAGTAATATTGTATTATTCTCTGAGCCTGGCAAATGTTTAACTGGATGGGTTTCCTTAGTTCTCAAAAATAGATGACCTATAATTGTTTACTGACTGAGTCCCCTCTTTTTTCCTTTGCAGATAAATTAGCTGAGGATTATAATTCTTCTAACACTTTGGTAAGTCTTTATTTCCTCCATTTCAATATGGGCAGGTATGGTGGTTAGGGACTCTGACAGTGTGACCGGTGCAGAGCCTGGGCTGGGAGGCACTCATCTGGGTCATTCCCCACCCTGGCCTCAGAGTTCCTATCTGTACAGTGAGGAATTGAACTTAAGAAATAGTAGGTATCCCTTCCAATTTTAATTTTTTAATGTTCTGGAAATCCTTACTTTGGAACCAGAAGAACTGGCTTTTAGGCTCAGGTTTTCATTTGTAGCTTTGAACCTTGGGAAAGCCAGTTTGCCTGTCTGAGCTTGAGTTTTTTCCATCAATAAAAGGGATGATACACTTTGCTTTACCTGAACATGTCTTCAAAAACCTGAATTTAGAAGAGAATTCTCTTTCTTTGGTTGGTAGGGTGTACAAAACCAGGATTAGGACTCATTGCTGAAGGGAACAGATTCTGTTCACTTAAGGTTATCCATTCTGTGCTCTGAAGTTGTAGGAATGTCCTGTCTCTTAAAGGGATAACATCTCTTAAAGGGATGTTATAGGAATCATTGAAGAATTGGCTGGAGTGAAACCTACATGACCTCAAAGGTCCGTCTGCCTCTCTCAACTTACAAATTCTGTTTTCCAGAGCAGATAAAATGAGATGTCGATGTGTTTGAAGGGGTCTTTAAGTAGTAAGTTGTGACACACACACACACACACACACACACACACACACATACACACGGTCAGACAATTAAGTTCATGAACTCATGCTAGAAAAAGTGCTACATATCTCATTGCTGAATATAACTATGGTCACCTTCGAAGTACTCCCCTTGGGAAGCTATGCACTGATGCCAGCACCTAGTCCACCCTTCAAAGCAATTTTGGAACTCCTTTTCTGGAATGGCCATCAGAGCTGTCATTGTATTACCCTGGATGTCCTGAATATCATCAAAATGTCTTCCTTTCAATATTTCCTTTATCTTCAGGTAAAGAAAGACGTCATTGGAGTCAGATCAGGTGAATAGGGAGGGTGTTCCAATATAGTCATTTGTTTCCTGGCTAAAAACTCCCTCACAGACAGTGCAATGTGAGCTGGTGCATTGTCGTGATGCAAGAGCCATGAATTGTTGGTGAAAAGTTCAGAGTTCAGGTCATCTAATAACTTTTTCACACAGCCTTTTCAGCACTTCCAAATAGTAAACTTGGTTAATTGTCCAGTTGGTACAAATTCATAATGAATAATCCCTCTGATATCAAAAATGGTTAGTAACATCGTTGCAACAAGTTTACAAATTGTCAGACCTTGTGTGTGTGAATTCTTTATACCTGATGTTATCTCTTGTATAATGGTGGTTATGCCATTTTGATTTACTAAACATTTGCAAATCTCCTACTCTATGCCAAGTCCTGTGTAGAAGTGGCAATATAGGGATGATTCAGACATTGTTCCAGCTCCTAATAATCTCCTAGTTTTCTGAACAACAGGAATGTACAAACAAACAGTTATAGTGCAGTGTGCTAAAACTTTATGAGGCCAGGGGCTGTGTCTCATTTGTTAATTGCTGTATCAAGGCATCTGGCAAATAACCACTTAATGAAAGTTTGAGTGTATAAGAGAAAATTGCTTAATGGTAGAGTCTGAGCTGAATGAGTTAGGTATCTGGGGGCAAGAATTAAGAAGAGATGAGGATATTCCAGACAGAGACAGAATAAATAGCATGTGCCAAGACAAGGAGGTTTGCATGGTATGCTTTGTACAGAGTAATGCAAGTAGTTTGTTATGACTGGAATGTGAAGTGTGAAGGGAGTAGAAGTGAGTGGAAAGGAGGAATGGTAAACAGGTCAGATCATGTAGGAGTTCTAACTTTATCTTCAAGGTAATGAGAAGTTATTGAATAATTTTAAGCAGGAGAGTAGTAAGTTCTAACACAATATTGGGTCAGCATCAGAATACTGTGAACCATGTTTCCAGCAGTGGGGATCGGTTTACTCTGAGTCATTTATATTGTTATTGATTATTAAAAATGTTCGCATATCCAGTACCTTGGTTCATACTGGGTTCTTTCTTATTCATTATTTCCTTTAATCCTCATAGGAGCTTAATGAGGTGGGTTCTTATCTTTGTTTAGTAGATGATAAAAACTGAAATTGAACAGGGTTAATGGCAAGAGGTATCAGATTCCCAGTCTGCCTTGTTTTCCCTTGATTCATTCTTTCATCCAATGGAAGAGATGTAATTAAAATATAGGGAATAATTTGCAAATGTTGAGATCTTTGGGAGGTTCTTACCATCATTGAATAGTAAATTGTTGAAGAAGGGGCTGGAACAAAGCTGAGCTGTGCTTTGTGGCTCAAATAGCTTTCTGCTTTTATAGGCGGAGTGACAGCTGTCGTATATTGAGTGGCCAGTGTGTGCCAGGCACTGTGCTAATAACTCTATGTGTGTTAGCATAACTAGTCCTCACAGTTGCCTTGTGAAGAAAGCATTATTCCCATTTCACAGGGAGAAAAACAGACTTCCCCGAAGACTCATAATTGGCTCTTGTGGCAGAACTAGATTAGAACGAGGGTCTTCCAAATGCCAGCCCAGGATCCTTTTCATCATGGCGGTGAACTGAGAAAGAAGATGTCAGAAAGGCTTAATAAAGGAGACGGCAGTAAAGCCATAGCTGTGTTGTTCGTTAGTGAGGAGGAGAAGCCCTGGGGCTCATGCCATATGGCGGAGAGGATGACACCTGCTTGGTAGAAACCTGTACTGCTTTAATATCTACAATTACAACCACTCAGCCTGTCAAGGACATTTTCTCTCCCATTTTAGAACATTTGTCCCATTTGTGGCTCAGTACTCTGTATTTCCTTACCAGTTTTACACTATGGGGATGTGGTTTGTATTGCAGTAGCATGTCATTATTTTCCATATCGGTTTCATACAGATCATTTTACTTGATTTGTGAAATAATTGGACAGGATTATTATCCCCATAACACAGAAATTGAGCCTCAGAGAGATTAAGTGACTTGCTCCCTACCCTTGAATGAATTAATAGAAACCAATACAAAATTCAGTTCTCCCGATCATTCATATTTATTCATTCATACTATAAATATTTACTTAGTCCCTTCTTTGTGCCAAGATGTTGGAGATACAAAAATGAAAATGCACTATCTCAATCCTTGAAGGAAAAATTAATAACAGACTAGAGGGATAAGGGCTACAAGAGAGGTATAAATAATACACAGTGAGGGTCGCATTTGATGGAGTGATTTATTCTGCCTGGTAGTACAGGGAAGTTTGCACAGAGTTGTTGGGCCCTACAATCTGTTCATTTAACAAACACAATCTTTAAGGGCCTTCTAGCTTTAAAATTCTGTTATTTGTGGCTCATTGGTCTGAGATCTACACCTTTTAGTACCCGAATTCTCATTTATAAAATGAACATCTATGTGATAGGCTGGGGAGTCAAGGACTGGTAAGGTTTTTGCTCTTGATCTCACAATTTAGCGAGGAGTCAGAACACATAATCAAGGATTTATAATACAGTGTCAGGTAAACACAGGTAGTGACACCATGCAGAGGAAAGGGCAATGCTTCCTTGTGTGAGGGAGCATGAACAAAAGCCAAGTTAAAGATCCATCATGTCTGGTCAAAGGAGTTGGGCTTTGTGCTGGAGCTAAGGAATATTTTAAATAGGACATGCACGTAGGTAGATGTACATTTTAGTACATCTTAGAAAGATTCCTCTGGAAGTTGGATCAAGGTAATGGAATGAATTCATTCATGTGTTTCTCTCTCTTTCACTATTCTAAATTTCTTCGTATCAGAGAAGACATATTAAGAAATAGATTCCAAATAGTGCTCCAAACCAAAAACAAGACAAAACTGAACCCTTGTCAGGAATTCATGGAAGACAGAAAGCAGGTAAGATTGATCAGAGCTGCAGAAACCACAGCTTAAAGTGTATGGAAGTGGAAACTCCTACAGAGGTAAGAGTAGCTCCAGAGAAAGTGGGCTGAGAGAATATATATAAGAAGCAGGAAGGAGTCCTAGGTTACCTTCAAGGGTAAATTAATTAAAACTCTGCATTTGAAACAGCAGGGACAGTCTCTGTTTTACAGTGGGCAGAAGTAGCAGAATTTTGACTTCTAGTATTTTAGGATAAAGAGAAAGATCTTCAAAGCTATCAAAGAGAATGTAGAGCTAATGCCCCTCATTAACAACAGTGAACAAAGGAGCGGTTATCTTTAGAGGTATGAGGAAAATGATTTCGAACCAAGAATTCTATACCTAATCAAACTAGCATTCAAGCATGAGGTCAAAAGAAAGACATGTTTGGACAAGTGAAGATATAGGTTTACCACTCACAGATAATCTCTGAAAAGCTAAACAACAAATAGTAATAATAATTACCACCAGAATTTTTAGTGATTAAGAATATTCACTTAAAAATATTATTTTTTACCCACATATTAGATTAAAATGTCAAATAGGACTAAAATCCTTATAATTGACAGCTGTCATGGGATCTTCCTTTACCATTGGCTCTAAGCTTAAACCAGATAATTTTCTAGAGAAAGTAAACTACCTACTTGAGGAGAACTCCTGGTGTGGGAAGTAGAGCAGAACCCAAGTTAACTCTGTTATCTCTACAACAGGTACAGGAAGGGGAAAAGTAGCTCTGCAGTGGAAGAAAAATTACATTTCTTCACCCCAAGAGTAAATTTCTTATACTTTTGATAAATGGGGGGAGAAAAATCTTTCCCCTACTTGCTTTCCCATGACAACATACTAGGAGCCTAGTAAGGGGAGAGTGCTAGGGGTCTCAGCATTCAGCATGCATATATCCACTTAATGACCCTGCTTTTTTGATGTGATACTCTTATATTTAACTGTGCTGACATTTCTATGCAGACGTCCTCTGTTTTACGTTCTGCAGAGAATACACCTCTGGTTTTCTGCTGGGAAAGGGGAGGGCAAGGACTCAGAGGTGTAGAGTAGAAGAAGAGATGTAGGGATCTAACTGCAACTGAAATAACTTTAGTTGAATCTGCCTTTAGTCCTCTCCCCTCCCCCTCCACTTCATCTCCAGTTTCAGAATACATGGTACTACCGGTTCCTGAGCCTTTTGGAGATTCTACAGCATAGTTACATAGATCAGCTTTACCCACTGTCACCTTTGGATTCAGCCTTGAGTCAGTCACTGCTTATCCATCTGTCATTGCCTCCTTTTTTGCTGCTCTTGCCTCTTGTCCGATTCTCTCCATCCTTCTGGGTTTAATGCCTTTAAGGACATTCCTTTATTGTATTTCTAGTGAGATTTCAAGAAATAGGTGCCTGTGTTCAACCTGCCATCTTTACCAGGCACTCCTGAGGAATGTTCACTTTTAACTCCTTGTATTTCTACATTATCTAAAATGTATAATGAGAACCTACTGATTTTATGTACAATTTAAAATTTTTACTTTTAGAAAGCAGTTGTTTTTGAGGTGTTAATTACATACTATGAATTTCACCCATACTAATCGTACAATTCAATGATTTTGTTAATTGTATAAACTTGTGCAGCTATCACCACAGTCTAGTTTTAGAACATTCCCATCACCCCAGAAAGTTCCCTTGTGTCCTTTTACAGGTCATTCAAACTCCCACACCTGTCCCTAGGAAACCGCTGATCTTCTTTCTGTCTGTATAAATTTATCTTTTCTACACATTTTACATAAATAGACTGATCCAACATATAGTCTTTTGTGTCTGGCTTTTTTTATTTAGCACAAAGTTTGTGAGGTTCATTTTGTGGTATGTATCAGTACTTCATTCCTTTTTATGTCTGACTAATATTCCATTGTATTGCTATATTACTCTTTTTTTTATCCATTCATCAATTAATGGGCATTTGGGTTGTTTCCACTTTTTGGCTATTATGAATAATGCTCATATGAACATTCATGTCCAAATTTTTATGTGGATGTATGTTTTATTTCTGTTGGGTATATAATATACCTAGGAGTGGAATTGCTAGGTCATATACTTAACTTATACTTAACCTTTTGAGAACTACCAGACTATTTTCCACAGAAGCGGCACCATTTTACACTCCCACCAGCAATTATGAGGGTTCCACTTTCTTCCTGTCTTTCCCCATACTTGTTATTGTTTGTTTTTGAATATAGCCATCTTAGTGGGTGTGAAGTGATATCTCATTGTGGTTTTGATTTGCATTTCCGAATCGCGGGTAACGATACCGAGCATCTTTTCATGTGCTTATTGATCGTTTGTTTATCTTCTTTGGAGAAATGTCTTTCCTGTTGTTGAACTCTGATTTAATTCCATTGTGGTCAAAGAATACATTTTTTTGTGTTTTCAATCCTTTTAAATTTATTGAGATGTGTTTTATGGCCCAGCATATGGTATATTCTGAAGAATGATCCATATGTGGTTAAAAAGAATGTGTATTCTGCAGACCTAGGGTAAAGTGGTCTGTATATCTCAGCTAGGTTGAGTTGATTGATAGTGTTGTTCAAATCTTCTATATTCTTGCTAATTTTCATTCTAGTTCTATTAATCATTGAGACCTCTTTCAGTTCTGTACCAGCTTTAACTTTTTGCTCGGCCCTTTTGAATCTTTTATGTGTATGCACACAGCCAGGCCTGTATGAGGAGTGTGGGGCCTCTCTGTAATGTCAGCTGTGCCTGTGAACAGACTCAGTCAGACATTTGTTTGCCTTTTCCAGAACTGCAGTCTTAGGCTAGTAGGTCCTAGCAGTTGGCACTGTCATGCTACCACCTCTCGGAGGTCACGTCACTGACAGCACACCTAGGCCTGGGTATTGCCCACTCCTCCAAATGAAAGGGAGCCTCTTGGACCATGTAGTGATAGCTGCCCCCCCCCCCCCGGAAGCACCTCCAATCTGATGAAGGTGGGGTGTGGTGGATAGGAGCATCCCAGGGCCAGCACCTCAGACATCCTTACTGTTTTTTTGTGTGTGTGTCTTTTTTTAATTTATTGAGGTGACAATTGTTAGTAAAATTACATAGATTTCAGGTGTACAATTCTGTATTACATCATCTATAAATCCCATTGTGTGTTCACCACCCAGAGTCAGTTCTCCTTCCATCACCATATATTTGATCACCCTTACCCTCATCTCCCACCCCCAACCTTACTGTTTTTACCCAAAGTTTTTACCCAAAGTTTTACCCAGCGGTTTTTAAATCATACGCATGTCTCAGCAACATAGATAAGCCTCCTAGAGGTTTTTGTGGCACACCAAGCATGTTTCTATCTCAGGGTCTTTTTACTTCTTCTATCTGCCAGGAATATTCATTTCCCAGCAAGTCCCAGGGCTTGCTCTCTCATTTCATTCAGGCCACTGCTTATATGACTTTTCATTCGAGAGGCCATTCCATGACTGGTCTATCTAAAGTAATATTTCCCTTCTTCCAACCAATCTCTACTCTCATATGTTGATCTTAGTATTACTACTTGATACTTTGGTAATTAATTTTGACTGTCTCTTTTTCTAAAATGTAAGCCACAGACCAGGGACTTTATTTTGTTCTTCAGTATAGGCCCAGACCGTAACACAGAGCCTGGTACCCAGTGAATGAATGAGTTGAAGTCATTGGCTTTTTTAAAAAAAACACAGGTGTGTGGTTATTAGACATAATGATAGTTTAATTGATTCCTTACTTCTTTCTAGGTCCTTACCATTTACAAAGTATTCTTATACTCACATCACTTCATTTCATCCTCCTGGTGGCCCTTTGAGCTAGCCAGAGAGCTGCTGTCATCATCCCCATTTTAGAGATGAGAAACTTGAGGCTTAGAGTAGGACAGCCTTGCACAAGGGCACAGGTTTAAGAAGTAAAAATTTGGGGCAAAAATCTGTATCTCTTGATTCTGGTAGTTGTTAATACTAGCACCCAAAGCTATCACCTGTGGAAAACAGAATGTGTTGCTAAGAAAGGTGATGGAATCACTTTCTCTCTAGAGTGTTAGGGAACAAACAAACCTAGTGTTTATAGTATACATTAGGGAACCCTCAGGCTGCCCAATGATGACGAGGCTGCTGAGTTAACTTCAATTCCCATTTTGGGTTCCTGGTAAAATTCTGTTGAGTGGAATAGTGGGGAGAAAAGAAATTCAAGCAGAAAAACAGCAAAACATATGCTTTGATAGTGAAAGCACCTCTACTAGATTTCAGAACTGGAAGTGACCTAAGATCACTTCTCCAATTATACAACTTCTTTTCCTTCACATTCCTCAAGAGACAAAACTCGAGACCAAAAGTATCGATGCATTGCCCGTGATCACCAAGGCTAGTTGCTTGCACATACCTGGCACTGTCGCTTTTTAAATTATGCCCTGCACCGGAAGTCCTGTTAAAAATCTATGAGATTGCCAGTTTTCCTTAACCTTAGTACATCCAGTGTGGTGAAGGCCAGTCTCCCACACAGTAACAGTAGCTCTAGTCTAATAGTCCACTAGGTAAGTTTTTCCACTTACTCTGTCATTCTGACTCCCAGCTGTCCTCTCTCCAGAGGCCCCAAATGGCAGGCAGGAGGGGGAACTCACCCTCCGTCTCCTATGTCAGATGATGAGCTGCTTCAGGACATGGACCACATTTTTCATCTTTGTACCTTTATGCCAACAGTATCCAACACACCATCTTACTGAGCACCAAGTAGGTGCTCTGAAAAATATCTAAAACTGTTGCATTATATCAATATATATTAAAATATCCCGATTGCTGCTCTGGTCCTGTGCTGTATTCATTTAATCTCTATCAAAAACCTCATGTTTTGGAGCTACTTTGTTTCTTGAATCTGTGTTGTAAACAGTACTGGTAAGATGTTTTTGCCTGGACCTGCCCCTAAACCTGCCACTCTTGCTTTAGCTTTGTTAGAATTTGCGTGGGAAAATCCAGATGCTGAGATTATAGCAGATCCAATTAGTGGTTCTGGTCAGGTTCATTCCAGGACACGGCAAAGTGCAGTGAAATGGATAGTATTCAGTCTGGGGAGAAACTCATTCATCTCTTGAGAGAAGGGGCTGCCGATGTTCTATCTCCAGGTTGAGGCAAGGGTCCCTGAGGACATATGGATGCAGAAGGATTTGCTAAAGAAAGGAAAAGGGGGAGAGGCAAAAGCCTGTCTGCACTTCCATTAACCACAGCAGAAAGGAGCAAGAAATTACAATGATAAACTCCGTATAATTCCAAACTTTTGATCCCTTCCCTGCATTTCGTACTGTATTACCTATGCAGTGTGGAGAGTGAACCTTACAGACTAAGAAGGAGCTATGATCTTGTCTTCAGGGTTTGGATTAGAGAAGGTTCCCAATCTCCAATTGGGCTTTGGGTGTGAGAATGGGACTAAAAAAAGAGAGGGCAGCCGACTGAGTTCCTCACTGGCTACACAAAGGTGGAGAACTTGGAGGCTGATGTGGGTTTCAGCAGAGGTGTCCGGAAGAGGTTTCTTTGGGGAGGGCTTGGGGGAGTGGGGTCCTGGTAACGTAAGTTCCATGTCAGCTGGACCTGATGAATCTGGCTTTCCTCCGCTGTACAGAACGTGAAGACGGTATCTGAGACCCCTGCAGTGCCACCAGTTTCAGAAGATGAAGACGACGATGATGATGCTGCCCCACCTCCAGTGATTGCTCCGCGCCCAGAGCACACAAAATCCGTGAGTATTTGGGGGCGTGGACAGCTCTGTGATTTATTAGAGTTTGGAGGGCAAAGGTTGGTGCTGAGCCTCGAGGTTTCATATTCTGGTCGGGGTCATTAGATTTTGGAGCTGGTGAGATCACTGAACCACCTTGATTGAAAGGTGCTTTCTTTATGATGAAAGACAATAAGGAGTATATATACTTACTGTATGTTTGCAGATGGTACCGGCGTGTCCTGAATAATTGGTGTTTATACCAACCCAGCCCTAGTTTACTTAGCCAGATTTCCACAGACAGGAAGTCATACAGAATTAATGTTCCTTAGTGCAGGACTCACATAAATTACTCTGGTCCCCCGGGAAGCAACAAATTCGCCTGCCGCAGATCCTTTCTTCTCTGTTACATGTGCAGCGTTCAGCCTCTTAGAACATCATTGATAACACTGAAAGACCCAAGGGAGGGGAGAGATACCTTAGTGCTATTAATATGCTGGACATCCGGAGTGCATTCTGATGCCTAATGTTGGCAGTGATTTTTATATCACTTCCTTGGAGGTTCTTGCATCTCAAAATAGCCACAGTCCCTCTGCCCTCACTTTGCACAGCATGGATCTCATGCCTTTTACTTGATTTAGCATCATTGAGCACTGAGCTATCGTCAGATGTTACTCTACTGGTGTTTCTTTGCTTGGACTTTTTATTATGACAAGAGCTTCACAATGAAAGAATGATGTAGAGCTTAACCTCTGTGATAATACAAACAAAAGGCTGCCTTTGTTTTTTTTATTTTATTTTTATTAGCTTCAGGTGTACAAAGCAACATAGTGATTAGACGCTTATACACCTCACAGAGTGATGACCCCAATAAGACTATTCCTCATCTGACACTGTACATACTTATTCCAATAATATTGACTATATTCCCTATGCTGTACTTTACATCCCCATGACTATCTTTTTCAATTATAGTTGACATTCAGTATTATTTTGTATTAGTTTCAGGTGTACAGCATAATGGTTAGACATTTATATAATTTATCAAGTGATCCCCTCAATAGGTCTAGTACCCACCTGACACCCTACATAGTTTTTACAATATTATTGACTATATTCCCCATACTGTACTTTTTATCCCTGTGACTATTTTCCAGTTACCAATTTGTACTTTTTAATTCCTTCACCTTTCTCACCCAGCCCCACATCCCCCCTCCGATCTAGTTAGCTTGTTCTCTGTATCTATGAGTCTCTTTCTGTTTTCTTTGTTCATTTATTTTGTTCTTTAGATTCCACATATAAGTGAGATTGTATAGTATTTGTCTTTCTCACTCTGACTTACTTAGCATAATACCCTCTAGGTCCATCCATGTTTTTGCAAATGGAAAGATTTCATTATTTTTTATGGCACAGTAATATTCCATTGTATAAATATATCACCTCTTCTTTATCCAGTCGTCTATTGATGGACACTTGGGTTGCTTCCATGTCTTAGCTATTGTAAGTTGTGCTGCAGTGAGCATAGGGGTGCATATATCTTTTCGAATTAGTGTTTTGGATTTCTTTGTATAAATACCCTGGAGTGGAATTGTTGGGTCATAAGGTAGTTCTATATTTAATCTTTTTGAGGAACCTCCATACTGTTCCATAGTGGCTGCACTAATTTGCAATCCCACCAGTTGTGCACAAGGGATCCCTTTTCTCCACATTATTGATGATGGCCATTCTGTCAGGTGTGAGGTGATATCTCATTGTGGTTTTTATTTGCATTTCTCTGATGATTAGTGACATTGAGTATCTTTTCATATGACCATTGGCCATCTGTATGTTCTCTTTGGAAAAATGTCTGTTCAGGTCCTCTGCCCATTTATTAATTGGATTGTTTGTTTTTTTGGTGTTGAGGTGTATGAATTTTTTATAAATTTTGGATATTAACCCCTTATCATATGTATCATTGGTGAATACTTCTCTCATTCAGTAGGATGTCTTTTCGTTTATAAAAAGGCTGCCTTTGGATTAGAGCATTCAGGGAGATGTTCAAGCAGAAGTTGGTTGACTGACTATGGGACACGCTGTGAGGAAATTCAAGGGGATTAGGTGACCTCTGAAGATGAGAACTTATAAACAGAATCTGTGGAGTCACCCTTTCTGTAGGTCACAAAGTCACCTTAGAAAAAATGAGCTTCAAAATCGGAGAATTGTCAAGATACCTCACATTGCTATGGCCTTTTTTTGGTTTGTAAGCATGTTCATCTAAAATTTTACTCCCACTAAATCATGAACTTCTTAAAAATAGAAGAGGTACATAAATATATACATGCATATATATATATGTGTGTGTATATATATGTATTTGCAATGCTTAATATAGTTCTTGGCAGGTATCAGAAAAGCAGTAAATAGTGAATGAATGAATCAAGCAATGAATAAATTTGATCTTCAGAGCATTCCTTCCTAAAAAGGCATTGTTAATTCCTAATTTATAGAAGAAGAAGCTGAGATGTGGAGTGGTGACTTGATGTATCCAAAGTCTCTTAGTAAGCAAATGAGCCAGGACTGAAAGCAGGTAATTGACTCCAGGTCCAGGTTGTTTCCCACCATAGCACGGTGGCCTCTTTGTGTGTGCAGATCTGTGCTGGGAGCCAAAGAAGGAGATTAGAGAAGGAAAAGGCAGGATTTGTGCCCTCAAGGAGCCATGTCAGGGGAATGAAAGAAGGACAAGAGGTGAAAGTACAGGCCTTAAGGTGCCAGAGATGTGGTTGGTCTACAGGTATAAAAATAGAAAATTAAGAAATCATTATGCTTGAGTAGTCAGGAAGCTCTAGTCTCTGATCTCAATGTCTTGAATTAAGTTTTCTTCCATTTCCACCTATTAAAATCCTGTCCATCCTTCAAGATTTAGCTGAAGAATCCCATTTATTTATTCATTGATTTATCAAACAGTTACCTGAATGCATGTTTCTTGTTAGGCAACTGGTTAGACACATGCACTGAGGGATGAATGACTGTCTTCATGGGGTGTATAGACTAGCCAAAAGGTAGTTGTGGTATTTTTATGAAAAAAGTCTGATAAATGCCTTGAAGAGTCTTCTGGGGAAAGGGAGTATAACTCATAATCACGTCTTCCGAACCTCAATTGTGTGTGTGTGTGTGTGTGTGTGTGTGTGTGTGTAGTTGATACATTTTTTTATGACATTTATCCCTTTCTGCCTTATAGTTATGACTTTCTCACAAGACTTTCTTCACAAGAATAGAGGATGAGGCAGCATTTTGCACAGCAAGGGAAAGAGTAGATTCTCAGTAAATGTTTAAGTAAATGAATGAATAGGAAATATAATAATATTAGTGAAATTTTGAAAGCTTAAAATCTGTTGGGCATGATTTTAATCATTTCACGTTAATTTATTACTACGATGCCATCAGATAGGTATCCTAAATATCACCCTTTTACAAATGAGGAAACTGAAGCACAAAGAAGCCCAGTAATGTGCTCAAGGTCATACAAATGGGAAGAGTAAGATTTGGGATTTAAGCCCAGGCAGTCAGTTTCCAGAGTCTGGTCTAGATGACTATACCCTACAGCCTCATCAAGGACAATCGTAGTTCCTTCTCTGCAAGGGTTCATGTTTTAAAGAGGGAGTAACTCAAAAGAAGATACTGTTAAGTATTATCTTAACAATGCAAAATGCAGTGGGAATACAGGATATTCATTTCAGTTTGGGAAAGAATAGAATTTTGAGATGGTGCGGGTTCCTATATGATGATAGAATTGTCTTTAAGTCATTTTTGTTGAGAGTGTCTCACCTGTATTAATACCTTCAGTGTTCAGACTCTCACTAACCCCTGTTGTGTATACTGAGATCGAGGATGGGCCTGGGCACAGAGGAGGAGGAACATAGATTTTGACCTAGGAGAACGGATGCGTTTGTTGGGATTTGATCTGTGGATGTTCTAACACACACATTTAAGAGAGGCTCCAGAGCTTCACTTCCCAATGCTAACAGAGGTTGGCCTTGCCACATTCTTACACCAACAATGCAGGTATACACACGGTCTGTGATTGAACCACTACCTATTACTCCAACTCGGGACGTGGCCACATCTCCTATTTCACCTACTGAGACTAATACCACTCCTCCAGATGCTCTGACCCGGAATACTGAGAAGCAGAAGAAGAAGCCTAAAATGTCTGACGAAGAGATCTTGGAGAAATTACGTAAGCACTTTGCAGCTTTCTGAACCTTCCTCTGGTATAAGCTTAGTTAAGCAAGGATGGAATTTTGTTGCCGTAAGGATCCCAGTCATAATAACCTTGCTCTATGTGGCTGGCTAGCTCTGCTCGATAGCCACGAACTGTACTTCTCCTTACCCTGTCCCTGTACCCACCGCCTCTGTCTCACCAGCCTTAATTGGATACCACATTAGGATGGGAATGTGATGAGAGCCTTTTCTTTCAAAGGCTGGGCATCTCTCAGCCCAAGGCATGGGTTTGTAGATGGCAGATAACTTTCATCTAGTGAATAGTATGAAATGTTGTGTTGAGAAAGACTGAGGCCTTGTTCATACTTGGTAGGAAAGAGCGCTGTGATCTATTTTATTATTATTATTTATTATTATTATTATTATTATTTATATGTTTGCTATTGACCTAAGGGAAGACAGATCTGCCATCTTGGTTATAGGAAAAGAGGGAAGGGAAACTAACAGTTTGTAAGCCTGGACTATGTACCAAATGACAAACAAGGTATTTTCTTGATTTTTTTTTCACTTATTCCTTATGTTAACCCTGTGAAGACAGACATTATAATCCTCATTTTTTGCAGTTAAGGTATTTGAGGCTCAGGGATGTTAAATACCTTGCCCCAAATCACACAGTTGGAGAGTGACGGGACGGGTTAAAACACAGCTTGGGCTCCGGTAATTAGAGCACGTTGCCTCTTGCTCTCGGGTGGAAACTTAACATTTTACAGTTTTCAGTGGCCAGAAATGGGGGTATATTAGGGTAGTTTGCTCTTGTGCTTCAGTAAACCGCAAGATAATTTATATTAGAAGGAAGGACTAGGTTGGTCTGTGGGCTTGAAACAATCATTTGACAAGGCCTTTGATTTATTCTTGGTACCTACCTACTTCTAAAGAGGATTTGATGTGACTGAATTGGCCAAATCTGTGAGGTGGTATTGCTTTCTACAGACAAGGTTTCTGGTTCTCTAGCCTAGCAGCTCTCGATTTCTCCCTGATAATTCTTGTTTGACTTTTTAAAAAATGTTTCACTCTTTTCAAAGTTGCCCTTGCCCAGAGCCCTTATGAAATGACGAAGTGAGAAAAGCCACTTACGTAGTCGTCTGTTTGCTTCTATATGTAGTGTTTTTATCTGACCCAAATTAAAAAGAACAAACCAGTAATACTTAGAATTACGGAAAGCAGACTGGCCTGGTAGTTAAGGATACTTGGGGTGAAGCCCCAGCTCTGCCACCGACTTGGCTCTTAGGCAATTTCCTTCACTTCTCAACTCCAGTTGCAAATCATAGCTCTAATCTTACCTTAGGTTACAGATGAAGAGTTTGAGACCACAAGAGAGTTAAGCAACTTGCCAAGGGTGATGGAGGAGAGGAGATGAGGAAGAAAGAGCAGGAAATTAGTATAGTATATTGAAGACTTATTATATTCTACGCACTTGGCTCGTGCTTTATGAATTAATCGATTTAAATTCTCTTATATGCTTTTATCTCATTATCTTCACTTTGCAAATAAGGAAAGTGAAGCTCAGAGAATAACTTGCTCAGGATCATATAGCTGGTAGGAACTAGGTAGAAGTTCCAGATTGGAACTCAGGTCTTTTGGGTACGAGAGCCTGTGTGCTCTTTACACACTGTCTCTCAAATACGAGAAGGAGAGGGGGCAGTGGGCAGGGATAGTTTTGCTATTATTATTAACACTTGCATTGCCAGATTGTGTGTAGAGCTGCAGTTGACAAATTTAACACCTGTTTTCTCCCCCCTCTTCCCACCTGTTGTTCAGTGCATCAGGCACTGTGTACACTGCAATGGATGTGGCCACAGGACAGGAGGTGAGTACCCACCACCAACTATTGCTCCTTCAGCTCTGCTGTTTCTTGGTTAAATATTAGCCCTTCTTAACTCAGTAAGGACACCTTCAGTTTCTTTTTTTCTTTTCTTTTTTTTTATTTACTGGATGCTGCTGTTTTTTGTTTTTTTTTTAAGTTTCAAGTGTACAAAACAATGTAATAGTCAGACATTACTCCCCTCACAAAGTGATAATGGCCCCCAATCTACTACCCCTCTGACATCATATATAGCTGTTACTATACCATTGACTGTATTCTCTATGCTGTACTCCACATCCCGTGACTATACATGTGAATACATATATATATATATATATATATATATATATATATATATATATATAATTGTTCAACTTCAGCCTCAGGTGTACAGTGCAGTGGTCAGGCATCTACACAATCCATGAAATGATCCCCCTGATAAGTTCAGTGCCCATCTGGCACCCACGTAATCTTTACAACATTATTGATTTTATTCCCCACACTGTATTTCATATCTCCATGACTATATTGAGTCTACTAATTTGTACTTTCTAATCCCTTTACCTTCCCTCCTATCTCCACCCCCCTTCCATCTAGCAACCATCAGGTTTTTTTTCCCTATGTCTTTTCCCTATGTCTATTTCTGTTGGGACACTTTTAGTTTCTTACTGTAGCAGACTAGAACTAAACAGAGGAGTAACATGGTGAGACAGATTTTGGAATCATAGTGGCTACAGTGTGGAGAACAGATTGGACGAGATAAGAATGGGAACAGGTGAGTCAGGAGGTTATTGTGTAACTCCAGGTGAGACATGATGCTTTGGACTAAGGTGGTGGCATAGTATAAGTGGATGGATTGGACAGAATTTGGTGATTGACTGAATGTGAGGGTGCCTCACAGAGAATGATGTTAGTCAAGGAGAAAGAAATAGGTGGAGGTGTGGGTTTGAAGAAGTTGGATGCTGACTGAGAGACATTCCTGTGGAACTGCCTAGTGAAAAATTGTTTATCCACATTTGGTGCTTGGGAGAGAAACCGGATATAGGAGAGATTTAAACAGATGTCTCTTGGCTCCTAATCTGGTTGTCCTTCCATTCCTCTGTGTCCAGGATTCCATAGGCATTGAAGTCCTCATTTGAAGGCATCTCTTTGTTTTTCTCATTTCATTAAGCTGGCAGAACTCCGACCTTACTGCCAAAACCGGCTGACCCAAGATCTTATCTTCAGCAGAAGGAGGCCACGAAGGGAATGAGAGTAGTTGGGCTTTCCTTGCATTCTCCTCTGTTTGCAGAGTGGGAATGTTGGCAGGCGGGCTGTGGATGGAAGCTGCCTGGGGAAGTTCATAGTTCAGAATACTGGGGCTCAGAGGTTGAGAGAGGTACCTCCTATTCCAATGAAAAGCGAATCGGGCTCCTCAGAGGAAGGCTGCTAGGACCCGCTTGTATGCGTGTGGTGGCTGAAACCCTTTGGTGCACTGAAGAAGCCATGACTAGTAGGGACAGCACATATGTCACTGCGCTCACTGCGTCTTTTACAAGTGCCTAAGCCAAACAGTGAGGCTCCACTGAAGGGAAGTCAACTTTTTAAGAAAAATCATCATTATGGTTAAGGATTTCTTAATTGTTCTTTGAAGTGAGAATCCACCCACCAAAATGTTTACCTTTAGTAACTTACAGAACCTTGGACAAGTCATTTGCCCTCCCTGCGCCTGAATTTTACTTATTTATAAAATGTGCATGATAACATATGCCTCAGAAAAGTGTTGAGAGAATTCAGGAAAGCAGTGGATGTGAAAATACATCATCAACTTTAAGAATTACATATTTATTTATTTTTATTTGTGCCTATTCATTTATTCTACACAGCATTTACTGAACATTTGCTTTATGCCACACCTTGTGCTAAGAATAAGAACTATATGAAAGATTCAGTCCTGGGCAGGTGCTCAAGGCATTAAAATCATATATAAATGTAAGAGACCAACTTCCCATTGTGTACATATAAAACCTATAGTGCTGGCAGGAGGGAAGCTGTGTTAAAATAATGGTGAGGAAGGAAGGATGATGTCATTGTACCAATTTTAAATGTAGTGAATTGGAGGCAGAGATAGAAAAGAGGAGGTTATACTAACCCTACAAAGAACCCTATGAGGTAGGTAACGTCATTTCCTTTTTACTGATGAGGAATTTGGGGCTCAGGGAGTTTACATAACCTTTGCAGGGTTGTACAATTAGCAAGCACTGGGTTAGAAACGTTTGATTCTAAAACCTAAACCTGTGCTTTCTGGGCTGCAAGGCCACAGCAGAGCTCAGGGGAGGCACTAGGGCCCCTTGTCATGTTTCTGGCCTCTGGGGCCTTCCAGCCATTGAGGGGAGGCAGGTTGATGATGGGCAGTTCCTGGAAGGCCAGGCGGCTGCGTGTGTGAGAAGCTGCCCACGGGAAACAGAAACTTGACTTCCCTATGGGCTGCCTTGTGGTTACCAAGCTATGAATGGCAGCGAGTCCATTAGGGTGGCTAATGCAGCGTGGTCAGGAAAGCTGCATTTCCTGCCCCAGGGAGTATCAATCTTTAGTGGAGCTGGCCAGATGCTCTGAGTCTTTGTGAGTGATGCTTAGGGGAAGTCTCCAGCTCGGTAGCACCGAGCTGTCGTCTGCCACATACAGGAAGTTTAGCGTGTTAATGCTGGGAAGTCTTCCAGTTACAGATCCAACAATTATTTCTCAAGCCCAGTTTTGGAGGGAATGTGTGTGATAGAATAGACTGGAAGAGGCTTTGGAATCATCTGGACCCGTGAGCATTGACTATGACCTTGGGCAGTTTGCTTGCAAGTCTTAAGCCTCGATTTCCTTACGTAGATAATGATTTTTGCTTGGCAGAGTTGTTGTTACGTCTTACTGAGATAATGTAGGTAGAGCACCTAACACAGCACCTGGCACACAGTAGGCATTCAGTAAATAGTAGTGGCGGGAGGGTACCTGGTTTTGGCTGTTGTTCCTGCTGCTGTTGTCATTCTTGCTGCTCTGTGCCAGGTACTCATCCAAGGCAGTTATTACGAGGATTCGCATTTTCATGGATGCCTTACTTGATTACTTAGATTTCTTTTTTCTATGAGTAACACATTGGCCACTATCTCAGTTAGTCCTCAGAATGATCCTTTGAGGAAGGACATCAAGGTTGGTGTTATTACCCTCAGTGTGTTGATAAAAAGACCGAGGCTTAGAGAGCTTGTGATTGGTCAAGGTCAGGAAGGGACAAACTCAGCCCCAGAACTTAGATCCTCAGAGTTTCAAGGCCAGTTCTCTTTCAGTTACAGGAGTGCTATCTGGTGGCCTAAGTAGGAAGGATCTGATTAGACAGGCATTGAACTAGGCTGTAGTCAGTCAGTAGCTATTGAGAAGGTCGCCTGGTGTCCTGCCACTGCCTCTGCTATCCTCTGCCTGCCATCCTCTCTTCTTCCTTTCTGCTGCTGGCAGTGACCTCTGTGAGGTTCGTAAGCACCATCCCATCCTCCACGATAGCCCGAGGAACACCAGAGGTACTCGTTCGGCTCCAGACCTTACCGTGTGTTACAGGGCTTGCTATACTTAACACGTTGCGTACGGATCACGAGAATCTTCACGAGGGATTTAAACCCCGCCATATACAATGTGTTAACATAATGTCTGTAGGTCAGTGTGTTACCCTACAGACATTAGCAAAAGCTCATCATCTGTGAATAAGAGAAAGCTGCAGCCAGCTCAGAAGCCTAACCTGATAGGAGACCCGCTTTTAAAGCAATTTTTTCTCACTTGGGGTAGGGAATGGAGGTGCTCAAAGTGTTTAAAAGAATCATTTCTATTGCTATTGATGAATTGTATCTGTAGAAAAACTGTCCATACTTGACTTGAATAAATAATAGAGTCAGGGTTTTTTTTCCTTAGAAAAATTTGAATTATTCATCCTTTACCCTTCTTGCTGCTTCTGGAAAGACTAACTTAGTTGTTCTAGTAGGCGTTCATGTTCTTGTCTGTTAAACTGAAAAACAGAAAATATCTCTAGGAAATGAACATTCATCGTATCATTTAAAGTCTACTCCTATGGGGTAGAGTAACCCATTGCTCATGCCGCTTGTGGGTTAAAAATACCTGTCAACCCACTGAAGTCTCTCTTTCCTTCTTCATTTGCACAAATTATTTGTTGAGCACCCATTGTGTGTCAGGCCCTGTGCTTGGCACCAGGGATTCAGAGCTTTCAAATGAACTCTCAAGCTTCTAGACGTACACATGCTAGCTAATCATATAGGGCAGAATGTGCTAAGTTTCATAAGAAAGGTTTAAATATGAGCTTATGGGGCTTCAAAGAAGGGAAAAGCCTATCTGGTCCAGAGAATGAGGTTTCTTTTGGCTTGATACAAAGTATATAAGTAGCTTTTGAACATGTGAATAGGATGGAAGATATTCCAAAGGGGCAGAAGCTCAGATCATGGAGTATATGACGGAATACAGTGGGAAGTAAGCTGTGGTCGGATCATGAGAACTTAGAAGGTTAGGCTGAGGAGCCCCGCTAGGCAAAACAGGAACCATCTATGTTTTTTCAGCAGGGGAAGTGTTATCAGATGTGTGCTGTGGGGGAAGATTAATCTGGTCGTGTGTGCAGGATAAATTGGCATCACTTTTGTGCGTTCTAATTCTTTTTTGCTAGCTGAATAGCTGTGTATGCAAGTCACGTATCCTGTCCGAATCACCATTTCCTTGTCTGTCAAAAGGGGTCAGTAGTAATGCTTAACTCATAGGGTATCTCTCAGGATTAAATGAAATACGCTTAAGAATACCTTACATAGTACCTGACACATACACAAGAAATTCAGGCACAAATGCCTTGGAAACTAACATATACTTTATGTTTTTATTATGTGGAACTTTGTTTATTTCTATAGACAAAAAGCCTACCAAGATCTTTCTCATACATAAATATTATAGGGATCGCATCCCCTTTTTCTCTTCTCTCTTAACCTGGTCAACTCTTATTTACTTCCCCATACCAAGTTCAAAAAGTCATTTGCCCCTTCCTGAAGCCTCTCTGCATTGCCAGTGAAAAGAGTTCCTGCCCTATTTTGTGTTTCTGTAGCACTTTGTATGGACTTCTGTTACAGCGTACCTCTGTAATATTGTGATTTTTAGAAAGTATTTTTCTAATATAAAGATTTTATTTAGTAGCAAGTTGGATTCTCAGACTGTGGTGCACATCAGGGTCACCTGGAGGGTTTATTAAAACCTAGAGTTTCTGGTTGAATAGGTCTGGGTTGGGCCTGAAAATGTTCATTTCCAACAAGTTACCGGATAATGTTGATATTGCTGGTCTGGAGACCTCACATGGAGCACCCCTGGTCAGAGTGACTTCCTCAAGGGGAAGACCGTATCTTACTCATCTCTGTCTCCTTAGTGTTTCAGGTCTGGTACTTAGGAGGTGCTCAGTAAATGTTGGGGAACTCTAACTGCATATTGAATGTCCTTTAATTTCAGGTGGCCATTAAGCAGATGAACCTTCAGCAGCAGCCGAAGAAAGAGCTGATTATTAATGAGATCCTGGTCATGAGGGAAAATAAGAACCCAAATATTGTGAACTACTTGGACAGGTATGGAGTGATAGGCACTGTCAGAGAGCTAGGGCCCTTGGGACTGATGGATGGTGCAGCTGTTAACAGACAAGGAAACACCAACACTCAGAACTGCCTCCATTTAAGAATCTCGCATGATGCTTAGCTCTCTGCCACTGACCCTGCGTACCACTGGACACCTCTGATTGCTGTACAGTCTATCTGGGTTAGGCTGAGCCCTACCACCCTCTAGCTCCTGACAGCTCATCCTAGTACTGTTTGTTCTGTCTCAGGAAGTTCTCCCGCCTATCTGCCTGATTCAACGTGTAGGTCTTTAAATCATTCTGCATCCGAAATCTTTCCTTATCCTGTTTCACCCTCCTGAATAACTTCTAGTTTGTCTGTATCCTCACAAAATGTGACACTCAGTATTTTCATTTGAGATTTGACCAGTATGGAGACAATGGGACTTCTCTGTTGTTCTAAACTCATCACAACCTAATGATTTCATTCATTGTGTGTGTTTTTTTTTGGGGGGGGGCCTACTTCATTGTTGACTCCTAGTAAGTTTGTAGTCTGTTAAAATCTCTGATCCTTTTCTTTACATGTATTTGCCTTAAACTGGTAACGTAGAATTTTTTAGTTGTCTTCATTAAATCCCGTGTGGATTACTGCAGCCCATTGTTCCAGCCCATCACAGTTTTGTTCTTCAATATAGTAAGGTTGTAGCTACTATAGCATTGTGTTATGCTTTACTTTTTATTAAGTGCTTTCGTGAACAGTATCTCATTGTGAGGTAGGGTTTATTATCTGTGTTTAACAGATGAAGAAACTGAGGTTGATAGATGTTAATAACCAGTCAAGACCAGTAAGCCAGTAAGTAGCAAATGAGAGTTTGGGATTTGAATATTCCTAGCACCAACTTCCATGTGCTTTCCATCATATCATGTTTTCTCCTTTCTCTGAAAAAAGAAAGTGAGCTTCTTGCCCAGGTTTCAAAGATATCACAGATAGAGGTGATATTGAACTAAGTCTTGGACTCTAATTCCTTTACTATTTATATCGCGTTGCCAACCAGATTTCATTTCTGCCAGATTTCTTGTTCTGCATCCAAAAAATTGGTAAGCTTCAGTGTCTTTAAAAAGGACTTTGACTTTTCCAGTGTATGATGTTGATATCTGTAGAGAACAAAGCCTTCCTTTGGGGGATGATTGTCTATGATGTGGGTTTGAATGGCTCTGAAGAATTCTCTGGAAGTTATTACCATCCCATCTCTTTTAAGAACTTATTATACAGAGAATATAGCTTGGACAAACTACTGCAGACAATAAAGATACCAGATTTCTGTTTATACGGGACTCAGGATAAAGAAAAATGAAAGCTGCCCAATAAGGGTATGGCATGCTCATAAAATAATGACTTCCTCCTCACGGGCGGTATCTAAACAGTAAAATGCATGACCGTGTTGTTGAAGAAATTTGTGTCTGGGAGTGGGATTAGAAGATTGATAAGTATTGTTTATTGATATGGAATCAGAAGTAAATAAAGCTCAGTCCTTGCCCTCAAATAGCTCCTAGTCTGCTGTAGAAAAAAAGGATGTGGGAGCCGCTGCGGGAGGACAGAAGTGGTGGCCTTAACTGGAGCACTCAGGGAAAGTATTATGAGGTTGGTGTAAAAGTCATTGTGGTTTGAAAGGTTAAGAATGATAGCAAAAACCACAACGACTTTTGCACCAACCGAATCCAATTGAAAGTCTGGTTTTCGTGAGTTGTCCCAGAGGAGAACTCCATCCATGTTTGTTCTTCTCCAATATGTGGTGGTCTGAGGCTTTACCTGGAGATGTGGTGTTTGAAGGTACCTGGCACAGTGTGTGGTAGCCACCAAGTGTTAGAGACAAGCTGCCTCTGGACTTGCGCTGTCGTAGCTCTGACAGGGATGTATTGGGCCCCGGTTGATGGGCTCTGCCTCGTCAGTGTCCAGAGGTCATCTCTCGGCCCCTCCTATTTCTTCCCTCTATCAGTCCAAGTTGACAGATGTCTTCTTGATGTGCTGAGTGAAAGGCCGTAAATGTGCTTTTTTTTTTTTTTTTTTTTTTTGGTCAGTTGGTTAGCAAGGAAACAGGATCAGGCCGGCGGAGGGCTTTTTACCTGGTCCTGAATTCTGTTCTGGTCCAAGTCCCCATAAGCTTCTTGGTCAAAATAGATTCTTGAATAAAGACTTACTTTGTCCTATTTATTCTTTATGGAAATTAAAAAAAAAAAAAACCTACAAGACACAAGACTTCTAATGATAAAGAATACAGAATCTTACGGAAGGCGTACTAGATTCACAGTCATGAGAATAAGACTCAAACGTTACCCTTTGCCTGAGACCATTTGTATTTTTCCAGTAGTCTCCCCATCTACACAGCAGTCATCCTACTGTCAGGATGAATATGAGGTGACATACCACACAGCTCAAGCCAATCCAACCTAGCTTCTTTGTCTGAAACTAGCAGAATAGTGTGTGGGGTTCTGGGCTGTCCTTGTTTTTATTTGTCTTACTCTACAGCTGCGGGTACTAACCAGACAGGCAAAGTGACCTTTTTATTTATCACATAACAGGACTGAGTGATCCAATCCCTGAGTCACACTATTGGTTCTCATTCATGTGTCAGCCCCATAAGCTCTTTAGGGATCTAGTACTAAATGGCAGAAGAGGCTTTGGCTCTGCAGCTCTTGCTGGATTCATGCCATTCCTAGAATCAGAGACACTCAAGATGGAAATCAGTGTCGGCATATTCACTATGTGGATAACACTCCATAGCTTTTAAATAGCTTTTATAGCCATTGTTTCATTTAATATTTATAGTTATATTTTATTTTGCTCATTGATTTATTCAGTAAATATTGGCATCTACTGTGCCGGACTCTGGGGATAGAGTCTTTGAACAAGACCCAGTGCTTGGTCTCATGGATCTCAGATCTAGTAGAACTCGCAAGGAGGGTTAGTGAGTTTCCCTAAGATTGGTTACATGGACTTCAAATCCCATCTTTGTCAAATGGTTGGGAGCTCTCTGCTCGGATGCTTCTAGCGGTGTGGGAATCATGCCTAATTTTAGGAAACATTACTTTGTGTTGTGATGAAATATAATTTTACTTTTCATATCTTCAACCTAGTTGAAGATCTTCAGTTATGCCCTTTGGGGCTTCACAGAACAATCGGCTTTGTTTTCTCCAGGTGAATCCTTAGGAGATATCAAGTTAGTAATTCTGTCCCCCAAATTCTGGTTTTCCCCAGAAAAAAGAACCCTAGACTCTTCCAGATCTGATGGAAATGTCGGTTCCTTCTGTGTATATGCTTCGTCTTTGAAATCCAGTGCTATGACTCAATGTACTCTGTTCCTTCTCAACCTTTATGTGTACTTCCTCCTACAGTTACCTCGTGGGAGATGAGCTGTGGGTTGTCATGGAATACTTGGCTGGAGGTTCTTTGACAGACGTGGTGACGGAAACCTGCATGGATGAAGGCCAGATTGCAGCTGTGTGCCGCGAGGTAAGGCCAATGGCTAACCTGCCTTGAGCAGGAGGTGGCTCCATGTCTATGTCTGTGAAAGTTCTGCACCTGATGGAATCTCAGCCTGGGCACTGTGGAGATGGGAGAAATTAGTTAGACTCTCCCATCATTCTCTTATTATACCTGTTTTGCAATTTCTATCACCATGATTTTTTTCTTTAAAGATAATTCTGATTATAAAATTATATACCCATTGTAGAAAAATTAGAAAGTCCCAAATATATGTAGGTGTGTGTGTGTGTGCATGTGTGTAGTCACTTATAGTTTCAATCCTTAAAGATAACTGCTATAAACACTTTGTAATATTTTCTTTCTCTATTATATGGATAGCTATTTTAATCATGTTTTTATTCTGCTTTCTTCATGTGCTAAGAAGTTTCCTATGATGTGGAGTAAGAAGGTAGTGACAGAAGAAGTACTATTTTAGTCGTCAGGGAAGGTGTTGCATAGATTTGTATAAAGATCTGAATAATATGAAAAAGCAAGCCAAGAAAAAATGTAGGGTGGAATACGTCCAGGCAAAAGAAATAGAAAACAAAGCTTAAATTGGTATTTTTCCTTTCTCCTCATTGCTATTAAATGTCTACGGCCTGTAATATGCTGGTATAAGA
The DNA here is from genome assembly GCF_036562045.2 of Rhinolophus sinicus. Lineage (NCBI taxonomy): Eukaryota > Metazoa > Chordata > Mammalia > Chiroptera > Rhinolophidae > Rhinolophus > Rhinolophus sinicus. The sequence continues at coordinate 116,789,784 of NC_133756.1, forward strand.
AGGGGAAAAAATCCCCTCCACGAGGGCTCTAGGAGAAGCAGTGTCTTCACGGGTAACCACATTTTCATTAGAGCAAGAAGATGAAGTAAATATTCAGAGAAGTTGAGGATATTGGGGTTTTGCTGATATGAGCTTGGAACTTTCCCATAGCCCAATCATAGAAAAGTTTGGGACTTGGGAAAAGACTAGAAGATTAAATGATTACATTAAATTCAGAGTTTTATGGGGATGAGTCTAATAGTATGGTTGGGGGCTGATGGTGCAAGATCTGGAGGCATACAGATGAAATTATATAGTTGTATATTTAATCAATATTAGGAAACATAAAATCATGTGACGTCAATCCTGTCCTAGAAAATATGATCACCTTTGCATGAAAAACCCTGGGATCTAGAACAAACACAATAAATTAATGGAATTAACACAGGCTTGGGATTCTTAGGAGATCTGACTTCTTTTCTGTACCACTAATGCAGTATTTTAAGAAAGGAAGTATATTAATTTGAGAACATTTATGTAGCATATTCCAATTGGTTTGCATCTTCAGTATTTTTCAGTTGATAGAAGCTTCTAAAATTTTAGCTTTGGGTTCTGGACTTGAACTAGTGGATTTAGTAGCAATCCTGAAGTTATCTTTTCTGATCCCCACATTTTACAGATGGAATAATAGAAACCCAGAGAGAATAAATGATTTGTCTAGAATGATTTTGTTCATCAGGCAAGTGGCAAAACCAGGCACTTTCCTTGTTCTATTCAATCTCTGTGTCACTCATTCTGCTTGCTAAATATAGGTGTTTTCCAAGGTTCTTTTCTTTCTCCTCTTCTATGACATTTGCCAGTTCCAACCATTTCTGTAACTTTAAAAAAAAAAAATCATCTCTTCACAAACGACTTGTAAGTACTTATCTCAAGTCCAGACCTCTGTATAGAACTTAAGACTCTTGTTCAATTGCCTGTTGGACATTTGTCTACAAATGTTAATAGGTATAGAAATTCAGCATACTCAAAACAGTATAAAGTATCTCCTCACAAAAGTAAGATTATCCTCCTAACTTCACTGCTTCTGATAGCACTTCCATATGCCTAGTTTCCCAGATATGATTCTTATTTGTCACTTTCCTCTAGTTTTATCATTACAAAATCCTTTCCATTCTAACAAAGTAGTTTTTCTTGGCAGGTTCTTAGCCAAGTATCTAATGCTCTGTTAAAAAACAAACAAAAAAAACACACACTCCAAAATATATTGCAGGAACTCATGCACTTAAAGAAAACTCTTACAAGGTATATCATAATAAAGTATAATAAATAAGGTATATTGTAAGAAAGGTATAAGGCACCATGGAGTATTGAAAGAATGCTTCGTCTGGAGGCAGAAGACGAGGCTCTAGACCTGTCTGTGCCACTGATTTGGAGCAAGTCTTTTTACTCGTTGGGGCCTCACTTTCTTTGTCATAGAACGGGGAGGTTGGATAAGTCGATTTTCTTGATTTTCTTTAAGTCTTCGTATTACATATCCTGTCTTTCTCCCTCTGCCCACATCACTTCAATAGTGCCTGCAGGCCTTGGAGTTTCTGCATTCCAACCAGGTCATTCACAGAGATATCAAGAGTGACAACATCCTGTTGGGAATGGATGGCTCAGTCAAGCTAAGTGAGTAGGAGTGATGATACTTCTCTGTGGGACCCTATCTCCTACGGGATGGTATTCATATAATACTAACTACAAGACTCACCAGAGAGTCTTTATTTATTTTCTGGGATATGCAGGATCTTTATATTACTCAGCACTATATAGGGTGTCATTTTATACATTCAGCCAAAAAAAAGTTTACTGAATGCCCACCGTGTGCTAGGTCTTCTGATGGGCAATGAGGTGCTTTTGCCTGTCTTCAAGTAGTTCTCAGTCTAATACATGAGACATGAAATACATAATTACAAAAGAGTTAGTGTTGTTCTGTCATTCAGTCATTCATTCATTCAACAAACTTTTATTAAATGTCTATTACATGCCAGATCCTCTGGGAATTTAAAAAAATAAGAAGACACAGTCCTTTCTATCAAAGGCTTCATAATTTAAATAAACATATAACTGCAATATAATGTAAATGAACTTCAGGCAGAACATGTTGTTCCAAAGCGTTAGGACCACTAGTCCCGACAAACAGGCTGTGTCGTAGGTGGATGGGCAGCGTATGGGAAGACTGTTAGCAGGCTCTCTCCCGGGTACATTGTGAAGAATTAATAAAAGCAGCGCCATGCCTGACTGTAGGTGATTAGGGTTTAAGTCTGGGACTCATGCCCAGGAAATAAAGCAAGGACCTAGTTGCCATATTTTGGGGTATGGGAATGGTTTTCAAGAAGAACGCAGCATTGGGGCAAGGAATTAAGGCCAAAATGGGCAGCTTGGACTTTAATGCTTAGTCCTTCTGGCTCCAGGACTGGTGAGAGGCACGAGGTGATGTTTCTCACATTCTTCCAACTTCTCTTCAGTGTCGAACAGGGGACAGGCTAGGAGCTGGTTATGAAGGTGGCAGTTAGGTGACTCCAGCTTTGGAGACACAGGGATGGCGGCAGGTGGGAGTGAGACACAGCTTGACACCTAAGGGTAGGCACACAGTCAGTACTCATGGAAGGAGTACCCTAAATACAAATCCTTCTTCTCTTTTCTTTTTCTAGCTGATTTTGGATTCTGTGCCCAGATCACCCCAGAGCAGAGCAAACGGAGCACCATGGTGGGAACCCCGTACTGGATGGCACCAGAGGTTGTGACACGGAAGGCCTATGGGCCCAAGGTTGACATCTGGTCCCTGGGCATCATGGCCATTGAAATGATTGAAGGGGAGCCCCCGTACCTCAATGAAAACCCTCTGAGAGTGAGTGTCACTAGTCCCTTTTCAAGATGTTTGGGCTGTTGTCTTTAGTCCCAGGAAATGGGACTTAGGCTATTCTCTATGGCTTTCAACCTAGCTCTCTCTTTTCTGGGTAAAACTGGGCATTGTTGAATTTAAAGTATAAATGCTCAAAGATAAAATAGGGATATTAGCAGTCATTCATTTATAGTATTCAACGGTTGAATTCCTATCGTGTAAGAAGCTGTTCTAATGATAATAAAACAAATTATTATATGGTAGCAGAAAGTAAGTTCTATGAAAAAAAGCAGAGTAAAGGGTTTAAAAGAGTAATTGGGGAAAGAGGGAGAAGTGTGCTGTTTTATTTGGGGCAGAGAAAGAAGTCCTCTCTTATAAGTTATTTGTGCAGAAACCTAAAGAAAGTAAAGGAGGGAGCCATGAGATTAATCTAACCCAAGAGTTTTCCAGGAATCAGTATGCAGAGGACTTGAGTTGAGAACAACAAGGAACACAGTGTCCCCGAAGGAAGTAGGTGTGCAGGGTGGAGAATGGTAGACAAAGTCACAGAACCAGCAGGGAGCTAGGTCAGGTAAGACCTTGTGGCCCTTGTGAGAACTTGGCTTTTATTCTCCAAGAGGTTGGAAGCCATTGGAGGATTTTGAGCTGAGGTGTAACGTGATCTGATTATGTTGTAAAAGAATCATTATGGAAAACAGACTATGAGATACCATTGTAATTGTTCAGACAAGAGGGGTGACTTGAACTATACTGGTAGGAGTAGAAGTGAAGAATGGCTGGATCAGGAAATATCTTGAACGTACCGCTGACAAGATGAATGAGAGATCAGAGAAAGGGGAATCAACAGTGACTACAATATTTTGGAACTTAATTGCAGAAAAAATTGAGTTGTCATTTACTGAGAAGGTTGAAGAGCAGGTAAAATGGGATGATGGTTGGTTTTGAATGTGTTAATTTGAAATGTGTGTTAGATAGCCAAGTGGAGATATTGAGTAGAGTTGGGCATAGGAGTCCAGAAACTACCTTCTATAGTTTCTACCCTTTGGTCCCAGTTTTGCCTCTGAATCTACACACCATTCATCTTCCCCACCTTCATTTAGAATTGCCTTGAAAATGAAGATGAGTAGGGTGTGATGGAAATAAGACTGGGGTTTGAGTCAGAGCACATGAGCTTATATGAGTAGCTTGATCCCAGGCATACCATCTCTTTATGTGTCTGGACTTTGTGAAATGGCGATGACACCTCCTGTCATTCCTATTACCCACAGTTATTGTGGTCATTAAGTGAGGTCGTGTTTTGTAAGCACTTAGTGAATTAAAGTGCTGAATGCTGAAAAGGTTCGTATTACAGTGGTACCTCGGTTTTTTAACGTAATCCATTCCGGAAGAATGTTAAACCCGATCCTTAGGTCATATTCTTTCCAGTATAGCAGAGATGCCTCTTTGTGTGCTAGAGGAGGAAAGCCGCTGGCCGTATTTCTAGAGGGCATGTCTGGGACCAAGAGAGAACTTCAATTGGAAACTAAGGTGATTCTCCGTTTGTGTTGCCAGGCCTTGTACCTCATTGCCACCAATGGGACCCCGGAACTTCAGAATCCAGAGAAGCTGTCAGCTATCTTCCGAGATTTTCTGAACCGCTGTCTTGAGATGGATGTGGAGAAGAGGGGTTCCGCTAAAGAGCTGCTGCAGGTAACTGCCCCTCTGTGCAGGAAAGCGCCTGATTCATGGGATCGCTAAACCAAGCCTTTTTTGCTTCATTTCTGTCTGTGAGGTACTGGTTATTATAGAACTAGGCTTCTCTCCTACCACTTTCTACACTCAGCCTGTAGACCTAGGTCCCTAACCTTCTTCATCCTGGGCCTTTGCTCATGTTCCTCCCTTAGCCTCTTCCGCAGCCTGTTAAACTCATCACACATTCTCCTAGTCTCAGCTTGAAAATCTTGCTGAGCTCCAGTTGAACTTTGCCTGTATCCTTCGTTAGCCCTTCTTTTGTTCTGTCTGATGTAGTCTAGCAGAGTTTATGTCTTGGGGAGGAGAAGCTCTCTGACATGCGAATATTACACACGTCACAGTTTATGGGGAGATAAGCTCAAAAGATACATTTTCAGTCAAGGATATCAGAGGACATAAGTTTAGGGCACAGTTAGTAGTGAGTGCAGCTTTTCAAGTCTTCCCAGTTTTTCCACTGGAAACCCTCTCAGATGGTGGCAGTGATTTCTCCCAGGCTTGGGGAAGCCTTAAGTTGGGGGGTTGCCAAGTCTTTTATACTATCACCTGCTTAATCCTGAATATATAGCACAGTTATTTCATATGGTTGCAAAAGCTACCTTTAGCAGACCACATTAGTATTTAACATTTATATGTCAGGTACAATTTCTTATTACTAGTATTATTTTACTACATTGCCTATGGTGATTTGTTAAGTAGCACATGAAACTTTTGATAGTGATTAATCTGTAGGCATGCGTAGTCAGTTACCTTTTTATTATGAGGACCAAGAGCAACTGAGCAGGGCAGGGCAGGGCAGGGCAGAGCAGGACATAACCACACTGCCCTGCATTAAAGTTAGTTGTAAACATCTCTGTCTTTCCCACTAGATTATAACCTCTATCTTATTAATCTCTGGGTCTCCTCTTATCCCTAGGACCTAATTCAGAATTGTATTTAGAAAATATTTGTTGAATTGAATGAAATTGCGTCATTGAAATATTACCCTCTGGAACATATTTAGCATTTCTTTATGATTGGGGTTACTGGTTACAGAGCACTCGTGTGTTAGATATGAGATCTGGGTTCTGCCCAGTGTAATCCTTTAGTCTCTAGAATCCTTCGGGACTAAAAACCCCTTATAATAGGATCCTTTTGCCTTTCATATGAGGTTTGTTCTGGAAACCCTAGGCATTTGGAAATGTGCAAATACTATGCTAAGCCTGTGATCGGTGAAGATATTGTTGTTAATTAGGTACCAAATTATAGTCATTGAAAGATTAGTGCCCTTTAAAGTTTTCTTCCTGATATAATAATAAATGCATTGCACTGATTCTTTACCACACTCTAGGCACTAAGACTTTATTTATTTTCATCTATTCTTTGTAACAACCCTGTGAGTTATAGCTTCTGTTATTCCCATTTTTACGCATGAGGAAACTGAGGTGTCAGGTGTTCAGTAACTTTTCTATGAATCCATAGCTGATAAACAGTGGATGCAGGATTTCAACCTGTTTCTTTGGCTCTCAAGTTTGTGTGCTCTTGGCCACTGCTATTTTGGCTCAGAGTGATATGTCAGGTACTTAGGAAGGTCCTTAGGGCTTATGTAGTCTACTTTGTTAGACTGGAAGGTCCTTAGGGCTTATGTAGTCTACTTTGTTCATTATACAGAGAAGGAAAACTGAGGCTCCCAGTTGGGTATTTATTTGATTATGCTGCTTTCTCATCTTCGAGGAGAATAGCAGAAACACGTATCTAATGACATTGGCTCTTTAACTTGTTACTGTATATTATAAATATTCAAAACCATGATTTTTGGAATCTTAAATAATGAAAGCTTCACATCTGTTTCTCCTATGCAAACACATACATGGACAGAAATACATAGGATGTTATGTTGGAATTCATATCTTCATGATTGAGCCAAAATCTTTTATTCCTCTCATAGTAATGGTAACTTCTTGTTCTCAGTATCTATTTATGTCCTATCTCTGTCCAAAAAGAAGTTGAAGCAACTTCTAGCAAAGAACATGTGTATATGTATCTATATATATGTGTGTCTATACACACATACAATATAATTAAAAAGGGACTTATAAGAATGGAAAAATAATCAAATATGCAAATCATTTGAGTTAAATAGTTTTGTTTAATATAAAATTTGGTCCTGAGTTTCCTAGTAGCCAGGACAGAAAAGGAAATATAATAGTCCCTGTATATCAAATGGAAGAAACATCCCACATCCTCAATACACAAAATTTTTTCACTACTAAATGTAAGATCAATTGTAGTTAAGAGGCTCTGAGTTACATAAAGAATTGTTTTCCACAGGTTTACTGAAAATGCACATGTAGTTTCTGTATGGTGTTTTCTCCAAACTGATCTTCTTTAATAGTGGTGGGTGTGGCTCAAAGTACAGCTCAGTGAAAGCAATTAATCATCACTGGATTAATTAGCCTTACTGGATTCAAGGATAGCACAGCAAATTGTAAGATTAGTACTCCTGAAATGCGTACCGTTGGGTCATGATTAGTCAATGTCTTCCTCTAGAGGTAACTGTTATTCTGATTGTCACCATAGGTTAGTCTTACCAAATGTAAAATGGAATCATACAATCTGAACGCTCTTGTATGTGGCTTCTTTTCACTCAACATAATGTTTGTGAGATTCATCCTATTGTCAGTGTATCAACTATAATTTTTTTATTGCTGTGTAATTTTCTGTATAGTATTATATGAATATAACATTATGCATTCTTCCCTTCTCTTGGACATTTGGGTTCTTTTCAGTTATGACTATTATAAGAAAACTGCTATGAACATTCTGGTGTATGTCTTTTGGTGGGTACACAAACTCCTTTCTCTTGGAAGTATACCTAGGAGTGGAATTGCGGGGACATAGGACACAGGTGTGTTTAGCTGTAGGCAGATGCTGCCAAATAGTTTTCCATAATGGTTTATTATCTTTTAAAGATGTCCTTCAATTTGGGGCTGATATGAGCTCTCTAGGTAGCATCTTAATAAAACATGGATGCCCTTAACATCTTGTGATGGTACTGAGGAAGAATGGTAAATAGTCATGTGTCTTTTGCTCTTGTTTTCCTTTCTAGCATCAGTTCCTGAAGATTGCCAAGCCCCTCTCCAGCCTCACTCCACTGATTGCTGCAGCAAAGGAGGCAGCCAAGAACAATCACTAAAACCACGCACACTCCAGCATCATCGTGCCAAGCCTTCTATGAAATTAAAGCTCATTTCAGAAATTCCAACTCCTGATACCCTCTCTTCCTTGCCTTGCTTTCTCCCATTTCCTGGTCTAGCACTCTCGAGACTTTGCTCCTTGAAAACCATGTGTCCAGCATTGGAGACAACTGCAACTGACTAATCAAATGATGGCCGTTTCTAAATAAGGAATTTGGAATTTCCTCCCAATCTGTGGATATGAGGGTGGTTTATGATCAAGGACATATGAATAAACCCTTGGACTCTTACTTCTTTTCCACACACCACCTCCCTCACCATCTGACCAATCAGTTCTTGGATATATAAATTTTGGGCTCTATAACATTATCAATTTGTAATCAATTGAGGTTTCTTTAATGATTGCAAAGTGTGGTTCCTTTGACATGTGGCAGCATTAACATTACCCGAGCAGTCTTCAGAAATGCAAATTCTCAGGTCTCTCCGTGGACCTTCAATCTGCAGATAAGTCCTGGTGATTCTGATACAGCTCAAGTTTAAGAACCACTGCCCTAGTCGCTGTATTGACCATTCTCCAGAGTTCCCTATAGGTTGAAATGGTACATATTACTGATGGAATCAGGTATGATGCATAGAGACCACACTGGAGGTGGAGAACTACAGTGGTTGAGAAATAAGGGTTAACTTGCCCAAGATTCTCTGTAGGCTGGCCTCCCAGAAAAGGAGTTGGCCTTCAAGTTCCATGGAAACTAGCCACAGGCTTAAGGAAATCAATTTTACTAGAATGCTAGTCAGGCCACTTGTCTGCCATATCAAGTCTGGCCTTTTGCCCCTGGTATGGTCAGGAGAGAGCCTTTCACTCCTAACTGGTGTATGATGCTGAAATGATGGAACAAGGCTAGAAGCCATGGTTCTGCCGTGTCATGCCGGTATTGGATCATAGCCTTTGTCAGGCCAGCCACTCTATGGTTTTCAGACTTCTTTATGAAGAAACAACCTTCCTCATTGGCAGTGAACAGGGAGGGAGTTGATTAGGAGACACTGTTCAGTTACATTCATACAAGGACCAGGGGCCCTCTCACTCCTGTGTGCTGATTCCAAATGGAATAAGCAACATGGGGTGTCAAGATCTGGTATTGCCCCTATATTCATTCATTTCCCCCAATAAATGCTATTCTACAGGTCTGGTATGTCTACTGTCTGGTCATTTTCCTTTGCTCCGTGTTATTCAATAGTATGAATATGCTGATGCTCTTTATTCATTCTTCTGTTGATTAGCATTTGGGTTATTTGCTATTTGGGGCTATGAAAAGCAATGCTGCTAGCACAGATTTACCTAGGAGATATCCTAGGTGTGGAACTATTGGACCATAGGACATACATATAGTCAACTTTTTAAAATAATGCCTAAGAGTTTTCCAAAAGGCTTATACCAATTTACATCTCCCACTAGTGTGGAAGTTCATACATATTGCTCAACCTTATGTTGTTCAGTCAATCCTTGCTAACATTTGATATTGACAGACTATTTCACTGTGACCAGTTTGGTGTGTGTTGTAGTATTTCATTGTGCTTTTATTCTCTTGTGACATCTTTTCAAATCTTTTCCTCATTTTAATATTTTCCTTGTTGAAATTCTTTGGATAAGTATTTTCTCATTTTATGTTGTAAAATCTCTTATTTTGTTGCTTGTCTTTTTTAAATTGAACTTCTATTTTGAAATAATTATAGAGTCACATGCAATGTAAGAAATAATACAGAGAAATCCCACATGCTCTTTACTCAGTTTCCTCCAACTATAACTTCTTGGAAAACTATAATACAATATCACAACCAGAATATCGACATTGCTACAGTGAAGACGCAGAACATTTCCATCACCAAGGATCCCACATGTTGCCCTTTTATAGCCACACCCACTTCCCTTCTGCCCCCATCCCCTCCTTATTATAAATTCATTTTTTTCTGCTGGCTTTGCGTTTATTTTGCTCTTTTTCTAGGTTCTTGGGGTGGGAATTTAGATTATTGATTTAAGACTTCCTATTTTCTAATTTATGCAGTTTAGTGCTATAAATTTGCCTCTCAGCACAACTTTAGGTGTGTCCCACAAATTTTACGTATTGTATTTTCACTTTCATTCAGTTTTACGTATTTTTTTATATAAATTTTATTGGGGAATATTGGGGGACAGTGTGTTTCTCCAGGGCCCATCAGCTCCGAGTAGTTGTCCTTCAATCCAGTTGTGGAGGGCACAGCTCAGCTCCAAGTCCACTCGCCATTTTCAATCTTTAGTTGCAGGGAGCAAAGCCCACAATCCCATGTGGGAACTGAACTGGCAACCTTGTTGTTGACAGCTCATGCTCTAACCAACTGAGCCATCTGGCCGCCCCCCAGTTAATGTATTTTTTAAATTTACCTTGAGACTTGCGCTTTGACTCATAGATTATTTTGGAGTGTATTGTTTAGTTTCCAAATTATTAGATTCTCACATTATCTTTCTGTTATGATTTCTAGTTTGAATCCAGTGTATTAGAGAACGCTCTATATGATTTAAATCTTTTAAAACTTGGAGTTTGTTTTAAGACACAGAATATAGTCTATCTTGGTATACATTCCATAAGCACTTGAAATATGCTGATGTTGTTGGGTCGAATGTTCTAAAATATCAATTAGATCCTGTTAGTTGAATGTTAAATTCTTCTAAATATTTACTGATTTTCAATCTAATCGTTCTATCAATTGTTGAAAGATGGATGTTGAAGACATAACGATTATTGTGGATTTGTCTATTTCTCCTTTCAGTTCTATCACTTTTTTATTCACCTATTTTGCAATTCTCTTGTCTGCTGCACCTATTATTGCTATATCTTCTTGGTGGATTGACCTTTTCATCATTAAATAATGTCCTTCTCTTTAGTAATTATCTTTGCTCTGAAATCTAATTTACCTGATATCAATGTAGCCTCTTCTGCTTTCCTTTAATTAATGTTTTAATTAATCCATTTACTTTCATCCTGCCTATATTGTTATATTTGAAGTGAGTTTCTGTAGATAGCATGTAGTTGGCTAAGGAGTCCACAATGGAGGTTACACAAAAATCAGATCATGTGTCCTGAGTTTTATTTATATTTATATCCCACTCTTTCCCACAAATGATTTAAGAAAACCTGCAACAAGAACATTTTCAATTATAATAATAAATAAGCACAGGTAGGAAATCAGCACGAAGGAAAAGATGAGCACCAGGGTGTTGACCATAGAGGCTAAATTACTGCAATACCTGAGCATAAAATTTGGAATTGAACTTCCTGGAAGTCAAAGTAACAAGGTAATTTATGTAATTTGCATTATCAGAAAAGAGAGAAGGCATGGCAGTTACTTGTGAGTCTAGATCGGCCCTGTCCAATGAACTTTGTGCAATAATGGATTCTATACCAGCACTGTCCAGTATGGCAGCCACTAGTCACCTGTGGCTGTTAAGGACTTGAATGTGGTTAGTACTAGCTGAGGAACTGACTTTTGTATTTTATTATTCATTTAAATTTACATAGCCACATGTGGCTAGTAACTACCTTAATGGACAGCAGAGGTCTAGAGGACAAAAAGCAGTATAGTATAGTTGGAGCTAAATAGGCGTGTTTAATTCTTGGCTCTGCCACAGGTATGTATGACCTCGGAGAAACTACTTAATCTTTCTGAGCCTGTTTCTACATCTGTAAAATGAGTATAGTAATAGTATTTACCTCTAAGTTTCTAAGGAAATAAAATAATGTATGAAAAGTGTTTATCACAGTGCCTGAATATAGCCAATGTTGTCCTGTTTTATAATGCTTAAAATAACCTGGTTTGTCAAGAGACTCAATGCCCACTCTGACTCTTACTGGCACTACAACGGAGGTTTTATAGAAAAATCAATAACTAGGAGTCAAAGTTGTACTTAAGCATCTTAGCCATTAACTGGTTTCTGGTCATAGACTCAAAGGTCAATCAAACATTGATAAAAACTTGTATCTATTTGAGGCTGCTTGAGGATACTCTGTTCCAAAGCCTGGGCCTCTTTTCCTGCCAAGTAGCTGTGGGATTAAGCCCTAATATTAGTATTTAGTATCTCATTCAGACTAGTAGTTAAATATTTCTCCAGTATGGATGTATTAAAAGCAAGAATATTAATTTCAATGACTTTCCACTTCAAATGAGATTCATTACATTTAATAAAAAGGACACTTGTTCCCTACCTTCCATCGTCAACCTGTCATCAGGTGGCTCATTGTAGTCATTCATCGCATCCATCTCCCGCACGTCCTTATTATCTTCTGAGTCCGCTTCACTATCCTTCTCATCATCTTTATCTTCCTCTTCCTCCTCATCATAGTGTTTTGAGACTGGCTTGTCAGTAGGTACCAGGTCTTTGTCTTTCTCTGCAATGCCCTGGAGCCAGGCCTGATGGCTCCAGCTCCGTCTCTTCCTGCAGGGTCGATCCAGATTAAACCACAGTGTTTCAGTCACACGGGGGAAGAGGGCGGGGAACAAGGTGGATGTGGCTCCTAGACACACATGGAGGTCGCAGCTGGCGATGACCCAGAAGCTGACCTAAGGATTTTGAAAAATACGGTGTTTGAGTATGGAGGTTCTTCAAAAATTTAAAAATAGGAACTACCATATGACCCAGCAATCTGTCTTCTGTGTATTTATCTGAAGAAATCCAAAATACTAATTCAAAAAGATATGTGTCTTCCTATGTGCATTGCTGCTGCATTTACAATAGCTAAGATACGAACTAACCTAACTGCCTATCTATAGACAATTGTATAAAGATGATATGGTATAAGATATACAACATATGGGGACAGAGTCCCAGAGAGCAGTTTCCAGGCTCTCAGACTCACGTGGAAAGGTGCTGGCTTGGGTAGTAGATGGCCATCAGCTGTGGCTGGTTGACCATCAGCTGTTACCGGTTAGCCATTAGCCACTAATATAACTGCCAGTGACTACGTTGGTGGATTGGTTGGCAGAGAAGTGGATGGAGGATTGCACATTGTGTGGAGCCTGCTTCCTGTATCTCCAACCCAGCTGCCAGTGAGACTATAGTGGTATGAACCCCCCATCGATGGCTCCGTGGGTGTTCCTTTTTGGTCTTGCCATATCCTGCGTTCTTATGTGGGGAGTTGGACCAGAGACCCTGCTTGACACAATGGAATATTACTTGGCCATTAAAAAGAAAGAAATGTTACTATTTGCCACGCCATGGATGGACCTAGAATAGTATGCTAAGTGAAATAAGTCAGATAAAGACAAATACTTGTGATTTGACTTGCATGTGGAATCTAAAGAACAAAATAAAACAAAGATACTCATAGATACAGAGGACAAACTGATGATTGCCAGATGGTAGGGGCTTGGCAGGGGGAGCTGTGTGAGAAAGGTGAAGGGATTAAGAAGTACAAATTGGTAGTTACAGAACAGTCACAGGGTGGTAAAGTACAGTTTAGCGAATATAGTCAATAATATTGTAATAACTATGTATAGTGCCAGGTGGGTACTAGACTTATCAGGGGGATTACTTCATAAGTTATATAAATGTCTAACCACTGAGCTGTACACCCGAAACTAATATAATATTGAATGTAAACTAATAGAAAAATACAAAAAACATTTAAAATATGGTGTTTAATTTCCAAACATGGAATTTTCTAGTTATTGTTTTCTTCTTATGGATTTCTGGTGTAATTGCAATGTAGTAGAAAATATAGTCTCAAGATTTTATTTCTTAGAAGTTTATAAAACCTGTTGTATGGCTCAATACATGATCATTTTTGATAAATATTCCATTTCTACTTAAAAAGAATGTACATTTTGCAGTTATTGAGTACAGTGTTTTATAAATGTTAGACTAGTTTGTTAGCTGTTAAAATCTTATATAACCTTACAGACTTTTTTGTCTGCTTATTATATCTTTTATGAGACAGGTGTGCTAAACCTCACACTATGATTGTGGATTTGTCTTTATCTCTCATAGAAGCTGTGATTGGGTGCCTATAAATTGGAAAAAAAAATTTTTAATTATTTTTCATCATTTTGGAATGTCCTTCTTAGTCTCTACTAATGCTTTTACCTCAAGGTTTTTCTGATTTGCTGGTAATGTAGTGAGGTATGGCTCCTATTCTCACTCTTCCTTTAGTTACCCCTTTTGTGTTCACATCCTTTGTCATGTAACTTTACAGTGTCCTCTTACCATGAATTGATCTGCTCTGCTTTTTAAAAAAAATTAGTTTCAGGTGTACAAAGCAATCTGCTCTGCTTTTGACTTTGACTTTAAGACAGCCCTTGAAACAGAGACTTGAAATGGGCTTGTACATGGGAACTTGCTTTCTTGGACAACTTCCATCTCCATGAGAATATACTCAGGCTAGTCTAGTGGAGTGACACATGGAGCAGTCATGTCACCCCAGTCATACTAGCTGAGTCCAGTCTAACTCAGCAGAACAGATTACTATTTAGCTCAGCTATGTGAACAGTAAACGCTTATTGTTATATGTGACTGTGGTTTTGTCTTTGCTTGGTACATGGCATTATCCTGGTAATGCAACACTGATACATGACATAGGCAAGGTATATCTCTTTTTCATTCTTTTAGTTTCTATCTTAATATCGCAGCCTCTTGTAAGAGAACGTGGTTGGGGTTTTGTCTTTTTAATCCAGTTAGACAAGTTTTTTTTTTTTTTTTAAGGGAACACTTAGTCCATTTACGTTGAAAGGGATTACTGATACATTTAGGTGTAAGTCTGGTATTTACTACTTGCTCTCTTTATGTTCTGTTCTGTGTTCCTTTTTCACTTCTTTTCTTTTGGATTGAGTAATATTTACGATTTTATTTTATCTCTTGTTGGCTTATTATATACATAGATCTTTCCCCAGAAGTTACTTTGCAGTTCATAGTATATACATGTTTAACTTATCAGAGTCTACCTTCTAGTAATTTAATACCAGTTTACATAGAGCATGGGAACTGTACAACAGTACACATTCATTTTCCTGCTCTTGGCCTTTGAACTATTGTCATACGTTTTACATCTACAATTGTTATAAGCTGCACTATTCATTGTTATTGTTTTTGCTTTAATTATCTCCTAAAGTGATTTTATAAATAAGAAAATCATTATTTTATATTTTTATTTATATTTATTTATTTATATATTAAATATAAATATACATATATTTAATATTTCTAGTGTGCCTCATTCCTTTATGTAGATGCCAGTCCCATTTAGTAATTTTTTTCTTCATACTGAATGGCTTTCTTTAATATTTCTTGTAATATAAGTCACCTGGTGATTAATTCTTCCAGTTTTGAATATCTGAAAAGGTCTTTATTTGCCCTTTATTTTTTTTTTAATGTTTTTGCTGAGTGTTGAACTCTAGGTTAGCATGTTTTGTTTTGTTTTGTTCCAGTTCTTTAAAGATATATTGCGTTGTTTTTATGGATGAGTAATATTCCATTATGTATATATACCATATCTCCTTTATCCATTGAACTATCAGTGAACACTTAGGTTGCTTTCATATCTTGGCGATTATAAATAATGCTGCAGTCAATATAGGGGTGTATATATTTTTTTGAATTAGTGTTTTCATTGTCTTTGGATAAATACCCAGAAGTGGAATTGCTGGAGCATATGGTAGTTCTATTTTAATGTTTTTGAGAAATCTTCCATAATAGTTGAACCAGTTTACATTCCCACCAACAGTGGACGAGGGTTTCCTTTTCTCTACATCCTCGTCAAGGTTTGTTATTTTTTGTCTTTTGGTAATAGCCATTCTGACAGAAATGAAGTGATATCTCATTGTGGTTTTGATTTGTATTTCCTGATTATTAGTGATATTGAGGGTCTTTTCATATGCCTCTTGGCCATCTGTATTTGTTCTTTGGAAAAATGTCTTTTGAGGTCCTCTGTCCAATTTTTAATCATATTGTTTGTTTTTTGATATTGAGTTGTATGAGTTCTTTATGTGTTTTGGATATCATCCCCTTATCAGATCTATCATTTGCAAATACCTTTTCCAATTTAGTAGGTTGCCTTTTTGCTTTTTTTTCGTGCTGTGCAAAATCTTTTTTGTTTGATGTAGTCCCATTTGTTTGTTTTTTCTTTTGTTGCCCTTAACTGAGGAGAGTGGTCCAAAGAAATATTGCTAAGATTGATGTCAAAGAGTTTACTGCCTGTGCTTTCTTTTAGGAAAATTTATGTCTTTGGGTCTTACCTTTAAGCCTTTAATCCATGTTGGGTTTATTTTTGTATATGGTATAAGATGGTGGTCCAGTTTCATTTTTTTGCATGTAGTCCAGTTTTCCCAACATCATTTATTAAAGAGACTGTCTTTCCCTAATATATAATATTGCCTTCTTTGTAGTAGATTAACTCATGATATAAGTGTGGATTTATTTCTGGGCTCTCTCTTCTGTTTCACTGATAGCTATATGTCTGTTTTCATGCAAATACTATTTTGATTAGTCTAGCATTGTATTCTGTTTTGAAATCAGAAATGTGATATTTCCAATGTTGTTCTTCTTTCTCAACATTACTTTGGTTATTTGGGGTCATTTGTGGTTCCATACAAATTTTAGGTTTATTCTAGTTCTGTGAAAAATGCCATTGGAATTTTGATAGGGATTGCACTGAATCTGTAGATTGCTTTGGGTAGTATGGACATTTAAATAATATTAGTTCTTCCAATCCATGAACATGGTATATCTTTCCATTTTTTGTGTCATTTTCAATTTCTTTCATCAATGTCATAGTTTTCAGTGTATGGGTCTTTCGCCTCATTGGTTAAATTCATTCCTAAGTATTAATTCTTTTTTATTCAGTTGTAAATGGAATTGTTTCCTTAATTTCTCCTTCTGATAGTTTATCATCAGTGTAAAGCAATACAACCAATTTCTGTATATTAATTTTGTATCCTGTAACTTTACTGAATTCATTTATTCTAACAGTTTTTTTGATGGAGTTTTTATGGTTTTCTATATATGTCATCTGCAAACAGGGACAGTTTCACTTCTCCCTTTGTGATTTAGATGTGTTTTTTTAATTTGTTTTTTCTTGCCTAATTGCTTTGGCTAGGTCTTTCCATATGGTGTTAAAAAAAAGTGATGAGAGTGAAAAAAAAGTGAGGAGGGGGCCATTCTTGTCTTGTTCCTGATCTTAGAGGAAAAGCTCTCAGCTTTTCACCATTGAGTATATTAGCTGTGGGGTTTTTGTATATGGCCGTTATTATTTTGAGCTAAGTTCCTGTATGCCTACTTTGTTGAGAGGTTTTATCATAAATGGATATTGAATTTTGTTTATCTTTTGTTTTGTTAGTGTGGTGTATCACATTGATTAATTTGTGGATGTTAAAGCATCCTTGCATCCCTGGAATAAATTACACTTGATCATGCATGCGTACATGATCCTTTTAATGTATTCTTGAATTCAATTTGCTAATATTATGTTGAGGATTTTACATCTATGTTCATCAGGGACATTGGCCTGTAATTTTCTTTTTTTGTAGTATCTTTGTTTGGTTGTGGTATCAGGGTAATGCTAGCCTTGTAAAATGAGTTTGGATGTGTTCTTTGTCCTACAGTTTTTTTTGGAATAATTTGAGAAGGATAGATATTAACTCTTTAAATATTTGATAGGATTCACCTGTGGTCCTGGACTTTTGTTTTTTGGGGAGTTTTTTGACTACTGGTTCAATTTCATTGATAGTAACCAGTCTATTCAGGTTTTTTGTTTCTTCATGTTTAATATTGAAAGATTATATATTTCTAGGAATTTATCCATTTCTCCTGTCCAATGTGTTGGTTTATTGGTAATAGTAGTCTCTAGTGATTCTTTGTATTATTTTGGTGTTGGTTGTAACTTTTCTTTCATTTCTGATTTATTTATTTGGGCCCTCTCTATTTTATTCTTGATGAGTCTGGCTAGGAGTTTATTAATTTTGTTTATTTTTTCAAAGAACTAGCTCTTAGTTTCATTGATCTTTTCTAACGTGGTTTTTTAATCTTTATGCCATTTATTTCCACTCTGATCTTTATTATTTCTTTCTTTCTAGTAACTTCGGGCTTTATTTATTTTTATTTTTCTAGTTTCTTTTGATGTGAAATTAGATTGTTTATTTGAGATTTTTCTTGTTTCTTGAGGTGGGCCGGTATTGCTGTGAACTTCCCTCTTAGGGCTGCTTTTGCTGTGTCCCATAGATTTTGGAACATTGTGTTTCCATTTTTATTTGTCTCAGGTATTTTTTTTTATTTCCTCTTTCATTTCTTTGTGTATCCATTAGTTGTTTAATAGCACCTTGTTTAGTCTCCATGTGTTTGCGGGTTTTATTTTCCAGTTTTCTTCTTGTGATTGATTCTAGTTTCATACCATTGTGGTCAAAAAAGATGCTTGATATGATTTCAGTCTTCTTAAATTTATTGAGACTTGTTTTGTGGCCTAGCATGTGATCTATCCTGGAGAATGTTTCATGTGCACTTGAAAAGTATGTGTATTCTGCTGTTTTGGGATGGAATGTTCTGTATATATCTATTAAGTACATCTGTTCTAATGAATCTTTTAAGGCCGATGGTTCCTTATTGATTTTCCGTCTGAATGATCTATCCATTGATATAAGTGGGGTATTAAAGTCCCCTACTATTATTGTATTGCTGTCAGTATATCTCTTTATATTTGTTAATATTTAAGTATTCCTATGTTGAGTTCATATTTACAAATGTTATATCCTCCCTTTAGATTGGCTTCTTTATCATTATGTGATGCCTTTTTTTTCTTTTGTGACAGTATCTGTTTTAAAATCTATTTTGTCTGATATAAGTATTGCTATAGCTTTTTGTTTCCATTTGCATAGAATATCTTTTTCCATCCCTTCACTTTCATTCTCTGTGCATCATTAGATCTGAAGTGGGTCTTTTATATGCAGCATATAGATGGGTCTTGTTTTTTATCCATTCACCACCTTATGTCTTTTGATTGCAGCATGTAGCTCATTTATATTTAAAGTAGTTATTGGTATCCATTTTAATTTGAGGTTCATTTAAGTTTGAATGCATTCTACAAGCACTACATTTTTACCACCACCACCCCCACCACCATTTCATATATTTGGTATTATCATTTATATCTTTTTATTTTGTGTATCCCTTAACTAACTACTATGTAGTTCATTTTACTACTTTTGTTTTTTAACCTTCATACTAGTTTTATAAGTCATTGATCCACTACCTTTACTATATATTTGCCTTTACCAGTGACATTTTTTTCATATATTTCCTATTTATAGTTATGGCCTTTTCTTTTCCACTTAAAGAAGTCCCCTTAACATTTCTTATACGGCTAGTATAGTAGTGATGAACGCCTTTAACTTTTGCTTGTCTGGGAAATGATCTCTTCTTCAATTCCAAATGATAATCTTGCTGGATAGAGTAGTCTTGGTTGTAATATTTTTCCTTTCAGAACTTTGAATATGTAATGCCACTCCCTCTGACCTGGAAAGTTTTTACCTAAAAATCTGCTGATAGCCTCATGGAGTTGCCCTTGAATGTAATACATTGTTTTTTTCTGTAGTTGCATTAAGATACTCTCTTTATTCTTAAATTTTATCATTTTAAGCATAAAGTGTCTTGGTGTGGTTCTCTTTGGGTTCGTCTTATTTGGAACTGTCTGGATTTACTCAGCCTAGATGTCTGTTTTCTTCCATAATTTTTTCAAATAATTTTTTTGGCCTCCTCTCTCTCTTCTTCTGGAACCCCTATAATATGAATATTATTATTCTTGATGTTATTAAGGTCCCTTCACATGTTCTCACTTTTAAAAATTCTTGTTTTATTTTGCTGCTCTATCTGGGTGAGATCCATTGCTTTGTCTTTCAGCTCACTGATTCTTGCTTCTACTTCTTCCATTCTAATGTTGAACCCCTCTAATGTGCTCAAGGGTGTCTGTCATGCAGATTGCTTGCTCCCACTGGCTGTGGCAGTGCTAAGGCTGCTATGCAGGGTGGGCTGGGTGTGAGGGCTTGCTTGGCCAGGTTGTGGTATGGCTGTTGGGGGGGGGGGTAAGGTTGTGGCACTTGTCCATCTGAATTGTGATATTGCTGTGTGGGGTGGATGGGGCACAGAGCACATTCACCAGAGCTAGCGGGCTAGAGGGATGGGATAAAAAATGGCACCTGCCAGCTCCATTACCAGCAAGTAGAATGAGATTGCAAAAATAGCTCCTGCCAATGTTTCTGATCCTGGAGAAAATCAGTGAAGGTTCCTTTGTTTTTAGCAGCCACTTTAAGATTAGTAAGCTGGTCTCTGTCACATAAGGACCTAGGCACTTTTCAAACTGTTGCTTTTATGCTGTATCTCAGGGTGAGTGGGTCTATGAGTGAGTACTTTAAGAATGGATTTTCCATTTCATACAGCTCTATGGTTTCCCTGGTCTTAATCCCTATTGATTTTCAAAACCAGACATATTGGGAGCTTGTCTCTACAGGGGTTGGGGTGCCTGATGTGGGGGCACAGTGTCTTCACTCCTTCAAAGAAAGTTCCATTATTTTGGGATCCCTTCCCAATTGGGGTACACCACACTTGAGGTGGCATCCTAGGCAAGATGGAGTCTCTGCCTCTCATACCTGCCTGCTACATCTCTTTTACTTTTTTGTTGAGGTGCTGTTTATCTAGTTCTCAAGGCCCTTTTCAGAGGAAAATCATTCCATATGTAGCTGTAAATTTGTGTGTCCATGGGAGGACGTGAGTTTAGGGTCTTCCTACACTGCCATTGTGAACTCTTCACTACGTGGTAATTTTAATTGGATGCTAGGCTTTGTGAATTTTGCTTTGTTGGCTGCTTCCTGTATTTAAAAAATACACATTATTGAAATTTGTTCCAGAACACAGTCGTTACCTGGAAACATTTTGATTTTTTTGAAGCTGACTTTAAGCTTCGTTAGGCCAGACCATAGCCACGTTGAATGTAGGCCTAATTTTTTCCCCACTACTGTGGCAATACCCTCTGAGTATGCCACATAGTGCCCCATGAATTACAAGGTTTTTCTGCTCTGATGGAAACACAAACTATTTCCATCCTTTTGTGCACTCTGGAGATTGTCTCATCAATGTCTTTTGTGTGATTATTTCTCTAGGCTCAGATAATTTCTTCACAGCTATGTACTGATTAGTATTAAATTGGAGAGTCAGGGGGACATGGGAAACTCTTACCTTCCTGAATTCACATTTCTGTCTGCGCCATTCAGGGATACTGCCAGGCTCCACCTGCCTTCTCAGCCTCACTGCTTCATCCTGGAAACTTTAAAACAGATTGTAAACGGGGCGTTCATAATACTCGCCTCCTTTGTTTCCTTTCTCTCAAGGATTTCTATCCTTCACTGCTTGTTGTCCACTGTCAAAAACTGTTTCATGTTTTCTGCAGTTTTTTTAGTCACTTAAGGTGGGAGGGTTATTCCAGTTCCTGTTACTCCATTTTGACCAGAAGTGGACCTATGTACTCTTCACTGCAACACTAGAGAGCCTTTCACAAAGGACAGAGTGGAGCACAACAGAAAGTTTTCAGGAGCCGAGACTGTTCCCTGGGATAAGGTCCTTTAAGATGATTCATGTTTGTTTGTTTTTAGTTTGTTCTCTCCTACCAATTGTACACATTCTCTTAAAGATCCTTTGTGTGTGAACAACATTGTCCTATCACTGCATTGAGAAAATGCAGTAGTGACAACTTGATGTCCCTCAATATCTGTTTTTCCTGTTTTTACTAGTAAGAAAACCCCAGTCTGTCAGTGAAATGGCATGTTCATCTTCTGTAAATGCCCTTAAAATAAGGGGGAGCAAGCACCCTTCTTCATTCCTTCCTTTTTCCTGCTGGTTGGAATTTGGAATGATGGATACAGCTTTTGGACCCTGAGAAGGAAAACTTATCCTGCAGTGGGACAGAAAGATGCAAGATATCTGGGTTCTTCATGGCACTGTGAAGCACATACCACATATGACTTTTTTTTTTTTTTAATTTATTGGGGAATGGTGTGCTTTTTCAGGATCCATCAGCTCCATGTCAAGTCATTGTTTTCAATCTAGTTGTGGAGGGTGCAGCTCACTGGCCCATGTGGGAATCGAACCAGCAACCTTGGTGTGATAAGCACTGCATTCTAACCACTGAACCAACCGGCCGCCCTCACATACTACTTTTTTGTTGACAAAAGAAACGATAAACTTATTACAGCCATAGCTATTTTGAATATTTCCTCATTCTTAATGGAGGCTAACCCTCACTGATTCCATATGGGAGGGGAGAGAAAGGGAAGCGGCAGGCAGCTGTGTGTGAGTCACTTATTAGTCAAGGACTGTGTTTTTCATATACGTCATCCATGCCTCTAAGTTCTCAAGTTATTTCAAGAGCATATTACAGTTTAAAAGACGCATTGTGTGTGTGTGTGTGTGTGACCTAATGTGATGCTTTCAGCATCTATTCATTGGCTAGGACAGAGAATATGGTCCCATTTTAGAGGTGAGAAAACTAAACCTTCAATGGTGCAATGACTGCAAGAAATATTCAACAACTTAGTGGGACAGGCTGGGTTGAAGCTGTAGTCTTCTGCACCAAATCTAGTACATTATCCTAGATTATAAACTTTTAAAAAACCCATTTTTTGTGTGTGTAATTGTCAGTAGAATGATGGGGTAGGAACCATTTAAAGGAGCTACTGGATCCTGATTGTTTTATTTTTTATTCCAGCAAAAGGTTGTACCATGTTTAGGAAGGTCAACAGGAGTCAGGCCAAGCGCGAGAAGAGAAGTCAGAAAAAGTGTTTACCATGGATTGTACACATCTTCAACCACCAGTGCTTTGTCACCTACATTACTGGCTTATACAGCTGCCAGTGGAAAACCAAGCAGGAGAGAAAACCCAGATGTGGACCCTGCTGCTGCTCCTGGGTACAGAGAGATGGGGAGGAGCTGGACCACACTTTGGGATGTGGGGAACATGGACTGGTCCCCACTCCTATAAGGGCTCATTAGAGTCTCCAGGATGGGGCAGCTAGGGCTCTGCTTCTCCCATGGAAGGTTTGCCACAATTCCACAGCCACAGTTCACCTTGTCGAAACGTGTCTGTTTTCTTCATTTTCCTTCACTTTTATTCTTTACTTCTCCTTTTTCTTACTGCTTCTTTTATATCATTCATTTATTCACTCACTCTTGCTTTTATTCATTCAATGAACCTTGAAGAAAAAGTGAGGTTTAGGTGCAATTAGATGTTTGTGGCTAGGGATTACAGGAATGCCTGAATATTTCATTATCTCTTTATTGTGAGTTTCCCAAAGGTAGCTATGCTTATGAGAAAAAAACAAGTGGGAAAAAAGGTGCTCCTTTCTTATTGGTCAGGCTAGTGCCTGATTTTCCCTAATGAAGAACTCTGATAAGGCTGAGTGGTGACATGTGGCCTAGCAGCGTTGAGGGCCTCTTTCTTGCTCTAAGCTGTATGTTGGGACCCTCTGCTGGGCTATATGATATAAGAGACTGATGAGCATACTGAAATGAGAAGATGATGGCCATATCATGTACTTGCACTTACTTGTGAACGTGGTCCAGCTAGGGTCCGAGATTCTGACCAATTGGATCACATTGTTTTTCTTCCTTTCTTTTTTTTTTTTTGCCTGAGATGGGAGCACAAGGAAAGGGGTAGAAATGGGAGGCTTCTCTGGATTAGGCAGGAGTGTTCTGCCCCCTGTATCGTTCCTGCCCAGATATTTGGCTTCTGATAACAGAAGTGCCTCAGGCATGGTTCCTGCGTTCGAGGAATTCAAGTCTACTGAAGGAATGGACAAGTACACACACTATCTCAATATAGTGAGAGAAGTGGTATAATTGTGTGTGTGCGCATGTGTGTATGCGTGTGTGCTCACACACGCATGTACCCACATATCAAGGGAGAGGCTGAAAATTATTTAGAAGCGGAAAGGTGGTTAAGAATTATGTAGGTAAATAATAGGAGATAGCAGAAAATGGTATTAGAGGAGGCGTCAAAGGGTATTGGTGTGGAGGAGTCACTGGAAGTGACACAGCTAACGTAGGGAGACATCTATGCCTTCAATGAGAAAGTAGTGGCAACATTCAAGGGAAGAGACGTTGCTGGCCTGGATGAGAGCAGTGGTAGTAAAGATAGAGAAGAGTAAACTGATTTAAACAGGGTTTCTTGTGAAGATAGAAGCGGTAATATGTGGAAAACACTTAGAATAGGGCTCGGCTCACAATTAGCACTCAGTAAGTGTTAGCTAATATTACCACTGTCCCAGAGTCACTGACTTGTGGAAGCGATCTTCCACATACAGAAATGATGGTGCAGGGGATTCTGGGTAGAGGGTATGCGGTGGTCAGAAGTTCAGAGATAGAGAAGCACAGTGGTGTGTTCAGGGAAAAATGAGTCTCCAATGTTGAATTTAGTGACATGTAAGGTGAAAAATAGCAAGTGGTGGGGTTGGAAAAGAATATTTTAATTAAATTATGAATAATTTTCATGTCAAACTAAAGTATTTGAACTTTATCCTGTAAACAGTGGGGAGCCTTTAAATATTTTGAGCATGAATGGCAACACTGAGAATCAAAATAAGGAAATGGGTTTATTCAACAAAAGCAATTTATTGAATACTTACTATGTGCCACAGTGATTAGTACAACTAAGGCCTCTGGTTCTCCTGCATCTTACTAGTGGGATGAGTTATGTAATAATAAATGAAGACAGATGATTTCAGATAATGGTGAAGACTTTGAAGGTCATAAATAGAAAAATGTGTTAGAAACTGGGATGGGAGAGTGGTTAAGAGAAGACCTCTTTGAACAAGTGTAATGTGAGGTGTCTCCTAAATGCATAGGTGGAGCCAGTCATGTGCACACGGGGACAAAAGTATTCCAGGCCAAAGAACCAAGAAGGACAAAGCTCTTGATGTAGAAACAAAGTTGGCCACATACTAGGAGCAATGTGGTGTGGCTGGAGTTCAGAAATGGAGTCGGTCAGGAGTGGGCCAGGGTTGATCATGGGAGACCTTACGGGCCATCGAAAGCAGTTTGGATGATAGTCTAGTCTAGTATGATGGGACGCTGAGGGATTTGATCAGTGGTAGGACAGCTGATACATATTTTTAAAACTCCACCCAAGTTTTGTGTAGAGAAGAAGACCTGAGTCAAATCCTGTACTGGTCATCCTCCTGCACTCAGAAGTGGTAATTTAGTGCCTTGATACCTGTAATGTCACTCATCTTATTGGAATGCCTTTCTATGTTTTCCACTTTATTTCTTTATTCTTACTCCTCACAGTAACCCCATGATTCAGGCAGGGCAGATATTATTCTATCCATTTTTAACAGAGTGAAGGCAGTATCCCTAAGAGACGGATTTCTTATTTATGCGATAGAGGAGTGTTAGGATTATAACTCAGGTAGCAACCAAAACCTAATGTTCCTGGGGAGAGGTTGGCAACCTCTGGCATGGCTGGCTTGTGACATGGTTTTCAGTGTGCAGGGGGTTGCCTTCGAGGCCCAGTTTGAACACCTCTTCTGCAATGATACCCTCCATCCTGGCTTTGGGCTCACAGTACCCCCGCCACTTCTTGTCTGTGTGACCTGAGTCAGTTACTTTTGCAAAATGAGGTTAGCAATACTTATATGGCTATACTGAGAGGTAAATCAAATGAAAGTAGTCCGTAGTGTTGTACTGGCACCAAGTCGCTACTCAAAAGTAGGTTTATTCCCTAACCTATTTACCCTCATGCCACACATGTTGGTAGATAAAGGACTAAATGAACTGATGAACAATGAATGAATTAGTTAATGAATGAGTCATTCAACAAACACTGGTAGCTGGAGAGGTGGATGAATTCAGCAGATTATCGTTGGGAGCCAGCTGCATTTAAGGAACTATGCTAGATATTGGCAATGTAGAGATGTGTAACAGAAGTTCCTTTTCCTCAGAGAATAAACTGTCACAATAGACACAAACATGTAAACATATAGTTGCAGTTCAGTGTTATAAATAGGCTCATACAAAATTCTGTCGGGGTAAAAGGAATGCAGTGGTCCCTCCAGCCTGGGGAGAGTAATGCACGGTGCTGTAGCTATGCAGACCGCTGGCAAGTATATACAGATATTACTGAGGTAATACGGATACATGGAGCTCAATTAGACTTTTTTCTTCCTCTTCCCAGAAAGAGCAATTATTTTACCCATTTCTGGTTATTTCATCTTGCTTGTCTGTGGTTTTGCTGTTCGTGTGGATAGAAACCTCAAATGACTACTTTGGCTTTGACTGGTAAGTTCCACTCTTTATATTTTCATTTGTGAAAGGGATTTTTGGTCTGAGAGCCACCTGGATCCTACCTCAGGTTGAAAGATCTGGTGGCATAAGAGGGAAGGAGGACAAAATTGGGCTTTTGACAGCTGGTGGTTGAGAAACTGGACTCTTGGGTGGGGAAAGGATGCTGGACACCCCACCTATTATACTTCCCTTCCACCTTTGCTTGCTCTCACACTTAGTCCAAATCTGTGAGAAGTTTCTTCTGTTCTTCCAATGTGCCAATCATTCTATTTAGGTGACTCCTTGGCACCTTGTTCCTCATTCTTTTTGTCTTGGTTGCTGACGCCTGTGCTAGTCTGTCTTCATGGTCTTACCCATAAACCCCGATGTCTCTGCCTCACCCCCATCCCCTGCCTCCTTCTTCTGTCCTTTAGCGGCTTTCTACGACTCTGGGTCCAGAAATGGGTGTCCCTCCTCAGCACTTGTCCATGGCCAGAATCCTATTCCTGCACTGCTCCCAGCTCTTCCAGTTTCACTGGCCTGATTGTTTTAAATCTGACCCATTTGCATTTTGGGAAGAATAGGATGTTTGAGTATGAGGTTTTGTGTTTTTTTTTTTTTTTTTATGGAATACAGTTTATTTTTCTCTTTACAGAAGAAAAATTGGTTGTTTTAAATGTAAAAATTGAAAAAAAATTAGAAAATATAAAATTCTCTTAGTCTTATTCCATAGTCACAGTCACTTGTCGGCATCTTTCCCAGCCTTTTTTTCTCTGCTTGGTTTTATATTTTTGTGTTCATACCATATATGTCATTTTGCTTTTCCTTTTCAGCTAAAACAATTACAAACATTTTGGTAAATTATTAAAAGTCTTAATGAACATCATTTACAATAGTTTCAAAATATTTCATGACATGAAGATGCTATAGTACACTTGCTCAGCCACTTTTTACTGTTAGGCCTTATGAGTGTTCCTAATTTTCTTGTTTTTGTAAAATAATAAGAGTGCAGAGAAATGCTTCTGTTCTGACTAATGTTCTTAGACTAGAGTCCCACAAGTGGCATTCTGAATTAGAAAGAATAAAACCTCATAAAACTCATTATGTCTATTGCCAAAGAACTTTCTCAAAACGTTGTAGCAATTTCCATTCACAGCAAAGGTATATGAGAGTTTTAAGCTGTCACTGACAGCATTATCTATTCTAATTTTGAATAGTTTTAATTCATTTTCAAGATGGCATTTGTTAAGGTTTTAATTACATCATTGATTAAGTTTCAAAACTAGTTTATTTAACTAATTTACTTTCATTTTAATTTTCTTCCTTTGCCCATTTAACTTGTTAGATCTCTAGTATGTTTTCTCGTCAGTTAAAATGTAATCGTTATTTATGGATCAGCTCTAAATTATTCTATGGTACTTGAAATACAAAAATGTTTCATTTCTTCATATTTATAAATACCCGCCCCCACGCAGTTATAAGAAAACTATTCATTTAGATATAATTGACATATAACATTATGTTAGTTTCAGGTGTACAGCATAATGATTTGATATTGATATATATTGTGAAATGATAACCACAGTAAATCT
The DNA here is from genome assembly GCF_036562045.2 of Rhinolophus sinicus. Lineage (NCBI taxonomy): Eukaryota > Metazoa > Chordata > Mammalia > Chiroptera > Rhinolophidae > Rhinolophus > Rhinolophus sinicus. The sequence continues at coordinate 116,817,462 of NC_133756.1, forward strand.
AGTTAACATCTATCATCTCACATGGCTGCAATTTCTTTCTTGTGATGAGAACTTTTAAGATCTACTCTTCTAGCAATTTTCAAATACATAATATAATGTTAATAACTATTTCACCGTGCTCTGCTTACATCCCCATGACTTACCTACTTTATAACTGGAAGCGTGTACTTACTTTCCCCACCTTTACCCATTTTGCACATCACCCAGCCTCTATCTCTTGCAACCACCAATTTTTGTTTTGTTTTCGTGAGTTTGTTTTTCTTAGATTCTGCATAGAAGTGAGATCATACAGTATTTGTCTTTTTCATTCTGTCCTATTTCACTTACCATAATGCCCTCAAAGTCCATCCATGTTGTTGCAAATGGCAGTAGTTTTCTTCTTTTTTATGGCTGAATAATATTCCAGTGTGTGTGTATGTGTGTGTGTCTGTGTGTGTATCTGTGTGTGTATCTGTGTCTGTGTGTGAGTGTATACCACATGTTCTTTATTCTTCTATCCACTGATGGACCCCTAGGATGTTTCCACTGTAAATAATGCTGCAGTGAATATCAGGGTGCATGTATCTTTTTGAGTTAGTGTTTTTGTTTCCTTTAGATAAATACCCAGAAGTGGAAATGCTGGATCATATGGTAGTTCTATTTTTAATTTTTTGAGGAACCTCCATACTGTTTTCCATAGTGGCTGCACCAATTTACAATCCTACCAACAGTGCACAGGGTTCGTTTTTTTCCACATTCTCACCACTTGTTACTTCTTGTTTTTTGTTTGTTTGTTTGTTTGTAACTAGCTGTCCTAACAAATGTGGTTTTGATTGCATTTCTCTGATGATTAGTTATATTAAGCACCTTTTCATCTAGCTGTTGGCCATTTGGATGTCTTCTTTGGAAAAATGTCTATTCAGATCCTCTGCCTATATTTTAACTGGATTTTGCCTATATTTTAACTATATTTTAACTGTTGAGTTGTATGAGTTCTTTATACAGAGTGTGCCAGAAAAATGTATACACATTTTAAGAAAGGAAAACTGTATTAAAGTTGCAATACTCAAATATACTGATAACAAAAGATGAATACAAATCACGTTAAACTTCTGTAATTACAAGAAGTGCTCAAAGTGATTACAATCAGTGTTGAGACACTTTTTAAAAAAAAAAACTTTTTTATTTATTTAAGTGTGTTTTTCCAGAACTCATCAGCTCCAAGTCAAGTAGTTGTTTCAGTCTAGTTGTGGAGGGCGCAGCTCACAGTGGCCCATGTGGGGATCGAACTGGCAACCTTGTTGTTAAGAGCACTGCGCTCTAACCAACTGAGCTAACTGGCCACCCCCCAGACACTTCTGATTACGGTGAACTACTGCTTGAGCAACGTTAACCAAAGTGTCCACTTGTATACATTTTTTTGGCATCTCCAGTATATAATAGTTAATACTCAGTATTATTTTATATTAGTTTCAGGTGTACAGTGCAGTGGTTAGGGATTCATATAATTTATGAAGTGATTCCCTGATAATTCTAGTATCCATCTGACACCATGCATAGTTTTTACAACATTTTTTACTATATTCCCCCATTTTTTACTATATATACTGTATTTCACTCCCCATGAGTATTAAAATGCTACCGATTGTTGTATATTGATTTTTGTATCCGGTAATTTTACTGAATTCATTAATTAGATCTACAGTTTTTTGTGAAGTCATTAGGATTTTCTATATATAAAATGATGTAACCTGCAAATAGAGACAGTTTTACTTCTTCTTTTCCAATTCTGATGCCTTTTATTTCTTTTTCTTGCCTAAGTGCTCCGGTTAGGATTTCCAGTACTATCGTGAATAGGACTGGTGAGAGTGGGTACCCTGGTCTTCTTCCTCATCTTAGAGGAAAAGCTTTCAACCTTTCACTGTTGAGTAAGATGTTAGCTGTGGGCTTCGCATATATGGCCTTTATTCTATTGAGGTTATAGTGAAGATTGATTATATTATATTGAGGTTATATTATATTGAGGATTGGGTTAGGATTAGTCACAGGAGGAATCTGCATAACATTTGGAAGTGGGAAGCGAATCAGAAGCTAATTTTTTGCACTCTGAAGATCAGTTGTGGGCCCAGACATTACAGCAGCCTTCAGGCACTGTCAATATCTAGTAGTTCACTTAGTTGGCGTGGGCAGTGCCTGGGCCTACATTCTCCTGCCAGATAGTCTTCAGCTTCTTCATGTCCTGGGCCAGAAAAACATGCAGCTCAATGATGAAAGGCACCAGGTTTGCCTTGCAGGTTACCTTAATCATTAAGGGTGGAGGCACTGTGCTACAACTTTGTTAAGTAAACATGTGTGAAGTGGAGCACAGGGTGCTGGATGATGATTCTAGGCAATAATAATGGTAAGTGGAGATGCAATAGCAGACCACAAGAGAAATTGAAACAGAGAAGGTTATTAGTCATAGGTCATGGAGGAAGTACACGGCACGCCTTGAGGGGCCACACTGGGAGGTGAAGGTAGATTGCAGAGAGAGAAAGAAGCAGGATGTGGGGCACGTGTATGTATTATGGTCCGTGGGTGTAGTGCTTTGGGGTTCCTGGGCTAGGGCCCAACTGGTCAATTCCAACTGGAAGAGGGGGGTTTTGTTAAGCCCCACGGGGGCCTTATTTAGGGTACATAAAGCATGGGTGCTGGGACGCAGGGGAGACCGTTTGATCTCAAGTCATTCCAGGAACTTGTATTTGCTTGTGATTCTGTGGGCTGCTGTGTAAGGTATTCACTTCCCTGAGGGGGCTAGTGTCACTTTCAGGTCCCTGGAGGCTGCTCAGCCAAACAACATGCATGCGAGGCAGCAATACCATGGAGTAGCTTAGCTAAACTCTCCACACAGTGATAGATCGGCTCAGGTTCCATGCTTTCTGTGTGTCCTCGTGGGTTCCAGTCTGTCCACATGTGTTTTAGTTTGTCCCTGTGGGTCTAGTTCCTCCTCATAGGTTTCAGTTCTCTCATACATTGTGTTCAGTTTTCTTCCCCAACTGCTGGCCTGTCTGATTTCTGGCAACTTTAGGCCAAATATCAGAACAGTTGTAACAGCCTTACATAAACTTTTTTAGCAACTTCTATAATATTGTAAGGTCTAATCTCTACAATAAATCCAATTCTGAGTGATCCCAGACTAATACAGTATTTTAATCATTTTGGAAAAGTTCTCAGCCATTATCTTTCAAATATTGCTTTTACCCTATTTTCTATTGCCTCTATTTTTGAGACTTCGATTTTATGTATATTAGACCTTCTCTCTTTATCCCCTGACTTAGCCTTTCTTCTGTATTTTTCTTATATATTTTCCATGTGTCTCTGTTTCAGTCTTGATTTTGTTTTTTACCTTTTGTTTAACAAATGCTTCTAGGCTTTGTCTTACCTGCTATTAAATTCATTCACCGAATTGTTAATATTTATTGTTACATTTTCCATTCTAAAATTCTTAATTGATCCTCTCTTTAATAGTTATCTACTGAAATTCTAATTTTATCCCAGTCCAAACATTTTAAGGATAGTTATTTAGAAGTCAGTGTCTGATACCTCTGTTCTCTAGATTTGCTGACAATCTTTTTATGTTGTCCATTGTTTCTTTTGGCGTTCATTAATGTGGTCTCCTCTCCTAGCGTGCCTCATTGTTTTTGCTCAAGCACCAGACATTGTATATAAAATGTCGTATGGGTAATATGAGACCTTGAAGTATGTTATGTCTTCTCAGAGAGTTATTCTGGCAGGTAACTAGGGGTATTAGCAAATCCTAGTCACCTTAGTCCATTTTCACATGTTTAAATGGTTCAAAGCTAGGATTCGGTTCCCCAAAAGAGTCTGTCTCTAGTTCGTGCTTACTCCTAGGATGTACCCCTGGAAGGTCCCAAATCAATTTTATAGTGTTTATCAGATTATTCTTCTCCCCTCTTGTCCTGCTACTGCTGCAAGATACAGAACCCCCTCCTTCCTGTGTCTCAGCCACTTCTAGAGAGAAATTATCCCAAATGCCAAGTGATGTCTCTGGATTTCTTTTACTATTTGGATCTTGGATCGATAGCTCCTCACTGCCAGTTGGCTTTCTGATTCCTTCATTTAAATGTTAAAAGAAATTTTGTCCAACTTTTCTAGTTGTTCCCCTTAGATAAGGAGAGGTAGAGCAGAACTTTTGATGGGGTAACTGTCACTTCTCCTTTCCCCCCTCCCGCGAAGTGTGTTCTGCGGTTAGACTTGTCTTCTCAGTCCTTGCTATTTGAAAGTTCCCAATGCCTCACCACAAGTGTTTTTCTTTTTCTTTTTCTTTTTTTTTTTCAGCGTTACTGTCAGCTGACAATTGGTGGTGCTAATATAAAGCATCGTGTTATGTAGGGTATATATTGGGAGAAGATGCAAGAGAGCTGTACCTTGCAGCTATGGGAAGTAGGGAAGGGGTCCTGGAAGATTTCTTTAAACATGAGTACAAAGAATGTGGATTTAGATGAGGAGGTTGCCCCCACAGAGGCTCTCTCAGTTGAATGAGAAGGCCTGTATTTAAAATGGGGGTGTGATTATGCTCCTAAGGATATAAAATATTGGCCCAGAGCAGAGAGAAAACTACTTGAAAATACTAACTCAGAAGAAGCTTAAGTTGGACAATCCATGTAGAATGAGCCTGTTGTATAGCCATCAGCAGCTGTATGTTCCTAGTTTAAAGAAGGGATAACTGTGAAAGACCCTTTTTCAATTCCCACTGCATTTGGTCTGGGCATTTACTTAAGCACATTCATTTTCATTCTTCTCATTTCTTTTTGTTACACCATCACCACCGCCAAGAATGAGGGCAGGTGAATGAACCAGGAAGAAGTAGAAAAAGGAGAGAGAAAAAGAGAGAAAAAAAAAAAATCTTCCTTTGAGAGCTCCACTAGCGTTTAGTGAGTTTTGAGCTGAATTAAACTAATAGTAAAATTTCATGTGATTGAATACACAAAAGAAGACCTTTTAGGTTGAAAGGGAGTGAAAAAATGTAACGTAGCCGGAAATTATTAGAAAAGACAAAAGCACCAATAAATGGCAAACATTAACTTTCTTTCCTTCCTTGGAAAGCAAAGTCATCACTACCTGTTTAGGCTGTTTGATGAATTATTTTGGCTGTATCTAGACTGCTATTCAGCCCAATTTCTGTCTTATTTTCAAGATCTCTGATTGTTTTGATAATCACTGTGCTTGTGTTAAAAACATCCAATTCCTGTTATGTGTGAGTCCTTCCTTTATATTTGTAAAGATCTTTAAAAAAATTTTTAAATTATAGTTTACTTTCAATAGTATATTATTTTCAGGTGTACAGCATAGTGGTTAGACATTTACATAACTTACGAATGTCTTGCACCCATCTGACACTATATAGTTATTATTGACTGTATTTCCCATACTGTACTTTACATCCCCGTGACTATTTTGTGACTGCCAATTTGTACTTCTTAATTCCTTCACTTTTTTCACCCAATCTCCCAACCCCCGTTCCATCTGGCAACCATCAGTTTGTTCTCTGTATCTATGAGTCTTCTTCTGTTTTGTCTGTTCATTTAGTTTGTTCTTTATATTCCACATACAAGTGAAATCATACAGTATTTGTCATTCTCTGTCTGCCTTATTTCACTAGGACCATCCGTGTTTTTTAAGTGGTAAAATTTCATTCTTTTTTATGGCCGCCTAATATTCCATTGGATGTATGGACCCCATATTCTTTATCCATTTGTGGTTTTTTTTTGGTTGGAGCCTTTACTCCATTTACATTTAATGTAATTATTGATAAGTATGTAGTTATTGCTATTTTACTGTTTTTGTAGTTCTCTTTTTTTCTTATTCTCTTGCTCTCTTCTCTTGTATGTTGATGCCTTTCTGTAGTGTTATATTTGGATTTCTTTCTCTTTATTTCTTATATAGCTCTTGTAGATTTTTGGTTTATGGTTACCATGTGCTTCATATATAACAAGCTGTGTTTACAGCAGCCTATTTTAAGTTGATGGTCACTTAAGTTCAAACACATTAAAAAATCACTACCATTTTTACTCATACCCCCTCTATGTTTATTTTTTTGTCATAATTTTTTACTTCTTTTGTATGTATGTGTGTTCATGTGTATACCTAAATTTATTGTAATGACACACAATCTTCCCACTTTTGCCTTTTAACTTTTATACTAGCTTCAGTGTTGGTGGATCTACTGCTTTTATTATGTGTTTGCCTTTGTCAATGAGAATTTTTTTTCTTTGCAATATTTTCTTATTCATATATTTAATTTTTTCTTCTCTTTCTTAAAGAAGTTCCTTTAACTTTTTTTGTAATACTGGTTTGATGGTGATGAACTCCTTCAGCTTTTTCTTGTCTGGGAAGCTCCTTATCTGTCCTTTAATTCTAAATGATAGCTTTGCTGAGTAATGTAATCTTGATTATATGTCCTCGCTTTTCATCACTTTGAATATTTTGTGGTAATCTCTTCTGGTCTGCAAGTTTCTGTTGAGAAATCAGCTGACAGTCTTATGGGAACTCCCTTATACATAACTAACTGCTATTTTTCTTTCCACTTTTAAGATTCTCTGTCTTTAACCTTAGGCATTTTAATTATGATATGTCTTGTTGTGGGCCCTTTGGGTTCATTTTGTTTAGGACTCTGCACTTCTTGGACTTGTATGTATGCTTCCTTTGCCATGTTAGGGAAGTTTTCCATCATTATTTCTTCAAATAGGTTTTCAATCCCTTCTTTCTCTTTTCCTTCTGGTATCCCTATGATGTGAATTTTGTTATGCTTGATGTTATCCCCAGAGGTCCCTTAAACTATTTTTGTTTTGCTGTTCTGATTGGGTATTTTCCACGAACTTGTCCTCCAAATCACTGATTTGATTCTCTCCTTCATCTAATCTGCTGTTCATTTCATCTAATAATGTGGTCTTCATTTCAGTTATTACATTCTTCATTTCTGACTGATTCTTTTTATGTTTTCCATCTCCTTTTTCATGTTGCCTATCTCTTTGTTAAGTTCTCACTGAGATCATCTATTCTTCCCCATAAGTTCAGTGAGCATCCTTATAAAGTGTTTTGAACTCTGTACCTGGTAGATTATTTGGCTCTATTTTCTTTAGTTCTATTTCTGAGTTTTGTCCTGTTTTTTCATTTGGGACATGCTTCTTTATCTCCTTATTTTGGCTGCCTCCCTGTGTTTGTTTCTACATATTCGGTAGATTTGCTTTTTCTCCCCATCTTGGCTGGGTGGCCTTAAATGTAGAAGGTGTCCTATGGCCCCTGTGGCACAGTCTCCCTGGTTCCCTGAGCCAGGTGCTCCAGGTTTGTTCTTCGTGTGGATTGTGCACGACCTCCTGTTGTAGTTGATCATTGATTGCTGTTAACACATAGTGGGTGGTACTGATCCTTAGGTTGACTGGCTGTGACTACAGCAGATGAGCTGTAGTGTGGGGCCTGACCCCTTAGAGTGGGGCTCTAGTGTCTGCCTAGTCTTCCCTTTGGGTGTGTCATTTGTGGCACTAATAGTATGGTGCTCTGGTGTGGTCTGAAGCCAGCCACCAGGTGTGTTGTTTCTGGGGCCTTTGGGTAGGGTCTCCAATGAAGGCCAAAGTTAGCTGCTGCCTGGGCCCTGTCTGCTCTGGGGCCATGTTTTAGGAGCTACTGAATAATCACCAGTTGCTAGCTGCTTGTTCTGGATTTGGAGGCACCTGGGAGTGGTTAAGCTGTGAACTGAGGCCAGAGTCCACTAGTGCTGGGCTTGAGGCTGCTTAGCAAGAGGTACAGAGCACACTGAGGCCAGCCACTGCTTTTTTTGGGTTTGTGGACTCATGAGATTTTAGGAATGTCTGCAGCATGGGACTGGCCACCTGCTTATGTGGATTAGCCTCTGACTGAGCTTTAGCTGTGCCTGTGAATTGGGTGGGGTCTGGTCTCAGAGAATCACCATGGTTGGGTCAGAGTCTTGTTAGCCAGGTTAATGGAGACTCAGATTTGTTGCCCGCCTTCACCTGCTGACTTGTAGGAGGATGACCTAGCAAAGGAACAATGGCACCTGTGGGCATTTTAATCACAGAGAGCTGCCCCTCTTGCCCTCAGCCTGAAACCAGGAAATTCAGTTTCTCCCCATATGTCTTGGCAATTTTCGAGCTGCTGTCTCTTCTCTGGAGGTTAGGTTGAGTTTATGAGTGAGTGAATCTGTGCTCGGGCCCTTTAGGAGGACACGTGGGTGTACTGCAGCCATCCGTCTCACTGGATGCAATCTTGCTGATTTTCGCAGCCAGTTGTTGTGAGGACTTCTCTTCCTGGTGCTCCTGGCTGGGGAGCCCAGTGTGTGGCTGGGACCCCTTGCTCCTCAGGAGGGACCTCCATAACAGAGATATTCCTTCTGATTCTTAACCTCTACATGTGGGTGTGGGACCACCCCTGCTACCAGTGTTGACATGACTTCTTTTTATCCTTAGTTATAGGAGTTCTGTTCAGCTAGTCTTCAGATGATTCTCAAGGTGATTGTTCTATAGTTTTAATTTTGATGCGGTGGGAGGAAGTAAGCACTTTGATTACCTACTCTGTCATATTGACTGGAAGTTCTGAAGATCATAAATATATATTTTGTGGTTTTATGAATTACATTTTTTGGGTGCAAGTTATCCTATTAATTTGGCTTCATTCTGTTCATTTGTTGACATTCCTTACTTGTTTTCTGATTCCAGGTTATGATGTCATCTCCTACAGAATACACTTGATCTGGAATAGCTGTCACTAGGATGACCATTTACCTGTTTCTTTCTTCTTGGTGTGTCTGATAGCCCCTGACTAAAGAGAATTTTCTTTTTTCTTTTTAATGTGCTTATATGTTCACTCATCTATATATTGTTAAAATATAATTTCTCCAGGTTTTATATAGAGAGGAGGTAATTTCTATTATTTTGAAATGAAGAGTCTAAATTATTTGACATGTGATACCTAGATCAAGTACAGCAAATCATTTGCAATTTTCTCTCATAAAATACTTGAGGAAAAGAACTCATCGGGAGTGTTTAAGGGCCCAAATCTCTTATGCAGAACAGAGCAATTAGTATGGTGCCAATAACTGCAATTATGTAAGAAAATATACATGCGCATTGACAAGGAACTTACCAAAATGGAAAATATTCCTTTTATTAAGGCAGTGAACTTATGGGTGACTTGTTCTCTGTCGGCATTTCAAAATTTCTGTATTATTATACTGCTTTTTTAAAGCATACATAATTTTTTTAGTATATATTCTAAATAACATTAAAATACCATACCACTTATAGAGAACCCCCATTAAAGTACCCAATTGCCTGTAGCACAAAGTTAAAGCTCTTAACTGACTGTCCCCAAAACTCTTCACAGATTTGTTCCCAAATTGCTTTTCTTATCTCCCTCTGATTTCTTATGCCTCATCTACTTCAATCTTGTCTCCCATCTTTGACACAGATGCTACTACTATTTCCTGCTATATTTTAAGGATTGCAACACCTTTCTTGCAGGGTTGTTTATCTAGGCACAGGATTCTGGTTCTTCTGGTCCCTTCTTTTGCTGAGTTTATTTGGGATTCTGACTGCCTACTCTTCATTGCTGTTGGTGAGTAATGTTTCCCATTTCTCCCACTCCCTTCCTGAGTGGCTTCACAAAGCTACTGTCTATGGTGTGGTGGTCAGTTGGTGCTGGGAGCCCACAGACTTGAAGATCACTCTTCTGTTAGCAGAGTTGGGGTTTATATTAGCTGCTTGAATTTTAGGCATGAAGGATAAATGGAGAAAAAAGACTTGTGCTATTAAAGGATGCATTTCATCACTTTGACCCTTTGAAAGAGTGGCAGAACATCATTCTTCTGTTCCCTGTTTCGTAACCTATTTTATGGTTCACTCAACAATGTTATTTTGGACACCCACAGTTTTGCATTAGCAGTACCTTTACACATTGGACTACCTCATTTCATAGCCCATCTCCTGAGAATCAATCTTTCTGGGCCTTACAAATTAACTACCATGTTTCCCTGAAAATAAGACCTAGCTGGACAATCAGCTCTAATGTGTCTTTTGGAGCAAAAATTAATATAAGAACCTGTCTTATTTTACTATAATATAAGACCGGGTCTAATCTAATATAAGACTAGGTCTTATTTTACTATAAGACCGGGTCTAATGTAATAACATAACAACATAACATGACATGACATAACATAACATAAAACATAACATAACATAACATAATACTGGGTCTTAAATTAATTTTTGCTTCAAAAGCTGCATTAGAGCTGATTGTCTGACCATTTTTGGGGAAACACGGTAGTTTTTTTTAAATCTGTTACAATGCAGAAATGCTAGTCTGCTAGTCCAGGTGCAAATTACATTTTAGCAAAAGTCTTCTGGCAGTAATGACCCTACCTCTGTTGTTACAGGTAGGGAGAGAAATTCAGGCCAGGCAAGACAGAAAAGTCCGTGGAAGGAAAGAGCTTATGGGAGAATAACTTTTAGGTAATTGGAGTTTTTCAGTGACCACTTATACATAGGGCATATATGTTGGTCTCTTATTTCATGATTCCTTGTCTCCACTAATTGCCTGTCTGATACAGAAGAACCCAACCCCCAAATCAGTTGCCATTTGCATTAATTTTTTTCAACAAAATTTGTTAATCATTAAGTGTGATAAATACTGAGTATACAGAGATCAACAAAACATAAGCAATTTATGTTTTCATGCAGGGCACTTCAAAGTGATATGTATAAAATGTAAATTTGCATAGTCTCTTAAATCAATGAGTCATAATAGTCGCTTAAAATCCAGTATCGCAACTGTCTATGGCATAGGCAAAAATAACTAACACGACAGACCATTGTAATTGTTACAGCAAGTCCTAAATAAAGTTCTGCATGGATTCTGAGAACAAAGAGGTGACTTCCACCAACAGGATTAAGTAAGGCTTCTTGGAAGAGGTGGCACTGGAGTGGGATCGTAAAGGGATATTGAATTTGGACTTGTGTATAGGGATGGGGAAGAACATTCCAGGCTGAGGGAACATCATGACAAAGTTGGCAAATAGAAAAATATGGGGTATGAAAATATCATAGGGAAAGGTCAGTTCTGTTAGCATGTGGGGCATAATGAAGAATAATAGGGAACATGGCTAAAAAGATAGGGTTGTGACAGCTTTTGGAAGGCCTGGAAAGTAAGGTTAAGACATTTAGTAGAAATCAGGTTAATGTTTTAGGAAAGTCATCCTGGAAGTTGTGGCATGGAGGGTGACTAGGCAGAGACACAGTTAGACACAACTTTATAGTGGGGACAATGCAGTGAGGGATGTGCTCTGGGCCAGGCTCTGGCCACTGAATTGTACTGCTTTCTTACACAATAAACATGAAAAGCTTTCACTTCTAAGCTGGGAGTGAGTTCTGCTGCTCAGTAAGACACACATTTTAACAAACTTCCTCCTTTCCCTCCCTTTGATTGAATACATGCAATGGCAACAATAGTGAGCAAAGAGGGAGACCTGGGTTCTATTTCCACCTCTTTCTTTAGGTTACTTTGTAACCTTGGTCAAGTCGTATAACTCTTCTGAGACTCAGTTTAATTTCTTTCAAACGAAAATGGGAATATCATTTAAGACAATGGTATTATATAGGCCTGGGTAAAGAAGAAATGAAATAATATACATTAATTATTTTGATAAGAAAGGTGAGTGCCATCCATATACATTCCAACTCTCAGTAATATCCCAAACATCTGACTCCAGTTTTTCAGTTTTCTTCTCCACATTGACTTGGTGACTGGCTAGATTTACATTCAAATCTGACTAAGATTTATTGGCTAAATACTGGTGTTACTAACAATGGTCAACAATTGTAACAACAATACTGGTTTCTCAAGAAAGAGCTTCTCCATGACCCTTGGAAGGGCTGGCCCTGACCTGTACTCTCTCACAAATGGGTCTAGTAGTACCAGAAATAAGCCCCATCGCAGGGAAAAGAAATTGGTGGCAACTCAGGAAGGACATCAGTGTGGTGGCTGTGAAGAAATGCCAGAAAGGATAATTAATTCTTGTTGGAGGTGCTGGTGAAAGATACAAATAGGAGGTAACGTATGAATAGGCTTTGAAGGGTCAGTGGCCTGGGGCGGAGGAGCTTTTCAAGCAGAGGAGCAGCGTAGCAAACTTCTAGAGACCGAAAGGTGTGAGTACAGCAAGAAGTGAACGTAGCAAATGTCGTGTTGACTTCAGAACAGTGCTGTGGGCTGCAACTCGGTGATTTCAAAATACCCTCCTTTTCCTTCTTTGCTTTTTCAGGTACTTGGATTTTTGTTGATCTGGGAAGGGAATGAACTACACCTGCACTGGTGTCATAAGGTAGGACATCTGACTCTTCACAGGAGACCTTAGACCGGGACTGAATGTTCGCTTTGGCGCTCAGTGTTAAGGACAGAGTCACACTTCCTTCAATGTTCCCTTGAGAAAGAAGATATCTATTTACACTGTTTTAATTGAAATCATTAGATTTCTAACAGATGCAACTGATTTACTAAAGGAGCTCCAATCTATTTTTTCTCACTGCTCTTTATCAAACTTACTCTGTGACTCTGTTCTTCCCATCCCAATAGTCACAGGCCAACTCCATTACTATCCCAACGCTTTATAGTCACAAGAAGACTCGTTTCAGTCATTACAAATTTTCGTTCATTGTAACCCAAACTCCAACTCTATCCGACTTCCCCCACTCCATTCGGGCCTGACCCTGGCCTGGAAGCCTGCACTGGTGGGGAGAGCGAGATGCTCCTTTTACCTCTCTTCCACCAAAGGCGTGCTCAGGGGAACAGGAGATAGGATGAAAGAACACAGTCCTGCAAGGAAGGCCAAGAGGGTCACTTGGGGTTGATGCCATCAGGGCCAGGTAAATGCACAGTCGTTGACTGTTTTCCCCACGGGCTTTTGCTCTGTGTGTTTTCAGAGACCCTTCTGCTGAGAACCTGGACTGCAGCTCTCTCGGTGGAGTCAGTGCTTGTCTTCCTATACACCCTGAAGTCCATTAGTTTAGATCTTTTTAAAGATCTAAAGTATCCGTATCTGGTTCCCAGAAAGGAGGCATCTTTGCCCCACTGTCTGTGAACATGTAGCTCGTTTCCCACGTAGCCTCCCTCACTTCGTTCTGCCTTGGGCTTGAGCAGCTCCCGCCTCTTGCTTATTTATAGACTGTTTCAGGCTGGGTTTGATACCTCACCTTGTGTTTCCTCACAGCCAGGAACATGTCAAACTCTCCAAGTATTCCCCTTAAGTTTCTCTTCTTAGTCAAATGAGACATAGGAGCTGGACATACAAATTTGAGAGTTATTAGAATGGATGGAAATTGAAGTCATAAGATCTTCTATGGAAAGAATGTTGATTTAGAAGTGAACAAATAGGTGTTATTGAGACCATCTATTTTTGAGTTGGGACACCATGATCAGTTAGTCACCACAAAGAATCCCAGTGGGATAAACCATTCTGATAACCATTCCAGGCGTGTCCCTATTGTAGAATCCATGCTTATCTTGCCTCTGCTGCTACATGGCCTCTGCCGCAGCAGGATCTCATCGTTGCCTTTGAAATCAGGAAGCCAATTCCAGTGGCAGCATCCCTCACCTTTATTCAGGCATAGAGGATAGCTACTACAGTGCTTTTTTTCATGGATGCCGACACTTTCCCCACCAGTGTATTTTTAAATGTCCTCTGAGACCTCCTATAGAACATGATAGGGAGTGGTTAGCTTATCGTTGGTGATAGCGTTCCAGCAAACATTTTTCACTAAATGTTTGGATATGTTCTATATAACACCAATAAATTGTTGACATCCCAATTTCATTCAGCATAAGCCACTATTGAGCCAAGGTTTCAAATAACCAAAGAAACAATTAGAACCAATTTAAGATTCATCTGGACCATCTGGATTATGGTATACTGAATTCAGAAGCTCTAGTAGGTGCACATATATCAATAAATTTAGCCCGATCTAAAATTATTCTTCTGGTTTTTTCTCCTCGTGTGGCACTGTTAGGATCCATTCCCACACATAGTCTACATGGTTTTTGTTAAAATAAATTAACAAAGCCTTCATTTCTTGAGGCATTCTGGGATCTCATTCCAGTTACAAGTGTGCTGGCAATGAGAGGTAATGGAGATGGAGTATGAGACGGGTTGGATTTCCTTGGAAGGTAACTACCTTGGTTGGGCCTTCAAACCATGAGGACTAGGCTTATAAAACTTTGGAGGAGAGTCTGCTTCTATGAGCAAGGGAGATTCTGTAGGGCTTGGAGTTTTAGTTTTAGTGTACTCAGAGTAAACCTGGAAGGAAAGGGTTAGCACCAGGCCTATAACCTATTCCCCTTCTACCTAGGAATGCTCAGAGAGGAATGAATGATCTCAGTCAAAACTCCTGGAGAATACACAAAAGATATTTATTAGCCAAAGATAATGAGAGTCCTTATCTATGAAAACTTCTAGCAGGATATAACCTGGAATATCTGGGTTGCTTATTGTAAAGAAACCTGGAAATTACAGCTTTGTAGGATGGGAGACATGGCTGGCTGGAGTTGTATAATTAATGGGATATATGATACAGATGCTCCAGAACGATAAATATTCCATCTTTGAAGCAATGTTTCCACATATTTGCTCAGAGTACACCTCTCATTTTAAGTCCAAGATCAGACAGAACATATCCTAATACAGGGAAGGAAAGAACTTTTTATGAGTAGCGGCATTTGACAGGATCAGATTTCTCCAAGGGAAAATGTTTTATTTTTACCTTATAATTGCCTGCACTTTTTCAATCATTAGTTAAGGTGGAGTAAGATCACAGAATCACATGAAATTAATGTGAGTCTGATTTGATAATTAAAACTTTGTGTTGTAATGCATTTAGTTTGCTAATAGGCTATTTCAGATGTTTGCATGTATGTACACAGGAGAGGTTGGCCTATATAGTCGCGTGCCACTTAACAGGGATATGTCCTGAGAAATGCATCCTGAAGTTATTTTGTCGTTGTGCGAACATCATGGAGTGCACTTACTCGTCCCTAAATGGTATAGTCTATTGCACACCTAGGCTCTGTGCTACAACCTATTACTCCTATAGGCTCCAAACCTGCACAGCATGTTACTGTGCTGAATACCGTAGGCAGTTGTGACACAATAATTAGTTTTTGTGTATCTAAACATATCTAAACAAGAAAAGGCACTGTACTTGTATACAACTAACTAGCAATGCAGTAAGTTTGTTTACCGGCATCACCACAAACCTATGACTGATGCATGGCTCTACGGCATTAATTATGGCTACGATGTCACCAGGCGATAGAAAGTTTTCAGCTCCCTTATAATCTATGGGACCACCATCATATATGCGGCTGACTGTTGCCTGAAATGTTACTATGGCACATGACTGGACTTGTTCTTTTCTGGTAATGTCTTGGTTGAGTTTAGGTGTCTATGTTTTGTTGGCTTCACGAGAGAGGCGACTAAATGTTATATCTCTCTCTCTATTCTCTGGAAGAGTTTGTTATAGATTGGAAATGTTCCTTCCTTTAAATGTTTGGTCAAGTTACCTCTCATACCAGCAAGGCTTGGAGTTATTTTGTGAGAAGGCTTAATTATGGATTCAATTATTTTAATAGATATAGAGATTATAGAAAGGAAGGAACTGAGCCCCATCTAGAATGCTGCACAGATGTAGAATGACTATATATTTCAAGTGGAAGAAGTGAAACTTATGTCTGCTTGGTCTCAACGTTCTTTCTCTATGAAGTATACAGTGCTCTGGCAGGCAGATAGTTTTCATCTGTTCAACAACTGTTTATTGAATGTTTACTATGTGTCAGACATTCTGCAGGGCAGAGAGGACATCATCATAAATATTGTCCTGGATCTCATGAAGCTTACAGTCTCTTGGGGAAAACATACATTGCAAAGACAATTACAAAATAATTACTTATGATTGTATTGAGTTAAAAACAACAAGCAGTGAATATTTGTAATGGCCCTGGTTGAAACTGAGTGAGAGACACCAAGCAATGTGGGGGGCCCAGCTGAGGGTGGTGATGATAACTAGTAAAGGCAGCAGACCACGTTGCTGTGTAATTATTTTCCAGCCATGCTACACAACGAACACTTGGGAGCAAAGAAGGTAAATGGTTGGATCCATCCAATATCGGGGATTCACAGGATGGTCACATTAAAAAGATGAGAAAATGAGGTCCGTGACATTGTGGGGACACACATACCATTCCCAAAGACAGTTCTAATGCAAGCCTAGGGCCTGGAAGTCAGGAGATTTTTTTGTTTTCCCAGATCCTGACTCTGCTGGTGATTGTGGTGTGCATGGTTTTTATGTTGATTTTAAGCATTTACTGGAAAGACAGGTGGCTGACATTTGGACTCTCACTGAAGGTAAGCATCATCCCATAGGTCTAGCGCTATTTGTTCAGATGTGGTCAGCCTGACTTTTGGCTTTCTCCCAGATCTTTGCTCCCTATATCCACCTGAGCAGCATAACCATGATGGTTATCCTTTCCTGGCCCGTGGCCTTCTACTTGATGCATTTGGAACATGAAGGTATGTCATGTGGGCGGGAGTCTTGCCTGATCCTTTCAGCTCTGGCTTTTGCTTGCATACTCTTACTCAGCAAAACACAAGCATGGCAGGCAGCCACCACTATACCTCCTTGACATTCATTGAGCTTGTTACTCAGGCATGTTCTTTGTGGTCAAAGTCGCAACCCCGCATGGCCTGTCAGAGCATTTCCCTGACCAAACAGGCCTTCTTCTAAAGAGGGAGTCTGCTTCTAGGAAAATCAGAATTATCTCCATGTCGTTACACATTGACTGTCTGAACATGGATTGGGGTGCGTGGAGGATAGAAGCCATTTTAATTTAATTTGACCAGAGCGATGGTGCTAGTCACACTTCTTTTGGTTTGTATTCAAATGTTACCAGTTTCAACAAATGAACTTATACTGGTCCAGATATCTCTGGTTACATCGTAATAACTCCAAGCAGGCCTCTGTGAGTTCCTGTCACACTGGGGACTTAGATCAGAAACAGAAATAGCTACCTCTGCCACTGGTTTTCTCTCCATTCTTTGCCCTAATATCATGGAAACAAAAGAGAATCAGAGCTGTATACGAAATTGTTTTGAGAGTGGAGTAATCTCTCAGCACCCTTACCTAGAAACCAGTCGGATCTTCTTTCTACATCTCTCTTTTTCCTGTTTTTGAAACAAGGAATGTTTGCCTCCTGCCTTGTGTGAGGATGGAGACAATGACTGGATGGGTAGGGTTGCCATTGTATGTGTGTACATGTGTATACATGTGTGTACATGTGTGTATGTGTGTGTATGTGGATGCTGAATGGTAGGAAAAATCTTGGGGCAAGAGTATAAAGGGAAAAATAATGAACGCTTTTCTTTTTCATTTCTAAATTTTAGCTAGAATGAGAAGACACAAGATGACATGGTACGAGAGAAGAGTGAAGAAATTTAGTATACTCACAAAGTTGAGAGGTTAGAGCTGGAGATCTAGAGTGGAAAGTGATTGAAACATAGGTGGTAATTGGAAAATGTACAAATGGGTAAAATCCTCAGAGGTCTGTAATGATGTGTTGGGGAAAGGCTAGTGATAACAGGTACTGTGGACATGATACGTGTGTGTGTGTGTGTGTGTGTGTGTGTGTGTGAGAGAGAGAGAGAGAGAGAGAGAGAGAGAGAGAGAGAGAGAGAGAGAAGCAAATACCTGATATTTATTCAGTACCTATTATGAGTCAACACTGTCGTTAGCAACTGCGAGGTATAAGTTAGCAGCAAAATAGCCCCATTTTCAGACTGAAGACCCCGAGAGATTAAGCAACACGTGCTTAGTCACACTATTAGAGAGAGGTAATGTCTGGCTTTGAACTCAGAGTTTGGTCAGCTAGTGCCCTTTCCACTATACTGTGCCGCCTTATGTATAGGGACGTTTCCGGCTGATCTTGACAGGCTTCAGGGCTTTCTCAGAACTGGTCAGTCTCCTCCTGAGAAGGTGTTCCTGAACGTGACCTCCCTTTCCTTCCCACCGCCGGCACAGTTCATTCTGTTGTAAATTTGCAGTCCCAGTAATACTGCCTTAATAATAATGCTTACATTTGGATAGTTCTGTACTTTCAAATCACTGAAAGTGAGTGGGAATGTGACAGAAATCGAAAGTAAATCAGACATTCCACACATCAATGAAACCCGTGCGCTTGGTATTTACTGGCTGCTACTTTGGGATAGTTAGTTGCTTGGGATGGGTCTCTTTTCCTTTTTTTCTCACTCCCCCTCCTTCCAACTCTTTCAGCTATACAAGTGGCTGTTGGATTGCCCTTTTTTATTATTATTTTATATCTCTATTTGGTGCCACTGGGGACTTATTCTCCCTGCATTCAGGAGAAGGATAAATTGGGACCCAGGCCAGACTTCTTTGGACATAGAGGTGCACCCATGGTAGGTCTGAGCGTGATGAACATGGGTGAGTACAAGTGTGTATCGGGTGTGTGGATGAAATTAGGGGACCTCAGAACCATGGGAACACTTGGAAATGAAAACGGGTTGGCTTTAGATGACAAGAATAGAGTTAATTGTAGAGGTTGAACTGGAACCCAGGTCACCTAACTCTCCGTCCCTGTGTTTTCACTGTGCCTAGTGACATTGCCTCACTTGAGCAGAACCCCAGAATCAGACTGGGTAGAGGAAAATATAGGCCAGCTCTCTGAAAAAAGAGCTGAGGGAGCCCAAGTCTGCTTTGTAACGTGCTTTTTGACTGAGCTCCCCTACTACCGTAGAAGGGATGTTGGGAGGAGAAAGTCTGAGGTACGGCGCCTGATGTCTGTTTTTCCACAGCTGGGGCCAGAGAATACCATGATGTCCTTCGAGAAAGCTGTTGAAAACGGGGTCTTTGGGCTGGAGACTGATGTGTACTTAAGGTAGGAAAACAGGGACCGCGTAGGGAGATGAGGCCAAAGCCATGGAAGATGCAGTGAGGACAAGCCCTAGGGAATTTCTCCTGTGTTTGTATGCCACGTATACACACAGAACACACACATGAACCCCTTGTCCCTTACAAATCATACATGTGTGTACTCCCAATCACAAGCTCATAGATCATACACATTCTGTACAGTCTCCACACATAATGCAGATTTGTCCCCGTTGAAACCATGCTTGACCCTAGGCACTACCTAGCAATCTGTTTACCTAACATTCTTGGACAGCTACCATATTCCAGGCCTTCCTCTGAGTGCTGTGGAGAGGCGAATGAGTGAGATACACTTCTGCCTAAGAGATGTTCCCAGCCAGTGAAGGAGACATGGCATATTTACAAGTACCCACGGTATAAGACCATTTGTGAGGAGTGCCTCCCAGAGAAGAATAAGTCAAATACATTGGGACCTCAGTGGAGGAAAAGCCACCTCCAATTGCTTATCCATTCATCCACCAGTGGGCATGTTGATTGCTTCCGCCTCTTGACTATTTTGAATAATGTTGCTATTAACTTGAGTGTGCAAATATCTTTTCAACGTCCTATTTCAGTTCTTTTGTGTACATACCAAGAAGTAGAATTGCTGGATCTATGGTAATTTTATGTTTAATTTTATAAGGAACTGTAATGCTGGAGAAAGGGATTTTTTAAATTTGTCTATAAAATCCTTGGTAGACCTTTGTATAACCCATGCATGGGAACAGACAGAAGCAACAAAGTAGAAGATTTCATAACTGAACGTTGGACTGGAACACCATCCAGGTTTTAGATTGACCTCTGGGTAGCACATAATGAGAATGGTCAGCGAAGCACTGAAGCCTTTTAAAACCAATTTAGCATTTGAACCACAGCCCACAAACATGGGCCAGGACCTGTATTCTGAACCTAAACATGGTGACTGCTAAAATTGATTTAAATAGGAACCAGAATCTCATAATACTGAAAATAGCCAAGATACAATCCAAAGTTTTCATCATACCAAAACCTACAAAAATCTCAACGTGAATGAGAAAAGGTTATCAATAGATATTAACATCAAGAGAAACAGATATTGGAATTATCTAAGAATTTTCAAGTAGCTAGAATAAAATGTCTCCAACACACTGCTATGAACACCCATTAAACAAATGAAAAAAAATACAAAGTCTTAATGAAGAAATGGAAGGAATAAGAAATAAATAAAAGTTCTTTAGACAAAAGAAATGATTTAAAAATTCAACTGTATGCATACGAGGTCTGACAATTGACTTTGCGAACTTGTTGTAATAATGTTGCTAACCTTTTTTGATATCAGAGGAATTATTCATTATGAATTTGTACCAACTGGACAAACACTTAACCAAGTTTACTGTTTGGAAGTGCTGAAAAGGCTGCATGAAAAGGTTAGAAGACCTGAACTTTTCGCCAACAATTCATGGCTCTTGCATCACGACAATGCACCAGCTCACACAGCACTGTCTGTGAGGGAGTTTTTAGCCAGTAAACAAATAACTGTATTGGAACATCCTTCCTACTCATCTGATCTGGCCCCCAATGACTTCTTTCTTTACCCAAAGATAAAGGAAATATTGAAAGGAGGACATTTTGATGACATTCAGGACATCAAGGGCAATACGACAACAGTTGTGATGGCCATTCCAGAAAAAGAGTTCCAAAATTGCTTTGAAAGGTAGACTAGGTGCTGGCATCGGTGCATAGTTTCCCAAGGGGAGTATTTCATCGGTGACCGTAGTGATATTCAGCAGTGAGGTATGTAGCACTTTTTCTAGGATGAGTTCGCAGACTTATTTGTCCAACCTTGTATATTAAATCATTATGTTGTATACCTAAAACTAATTATATCTCAATAAAATGGGTGAAAAAGTTAACTTGGAACATCAGGAATAAAGAAAGAACAATGGAGAGGGTAATGTATAAAGAAATAAAATAGAAAATTCTCCTCCTCCAGAGTTTGAAAATTATGTTTGATGTTAACCAAACATCATAACATTGTCTGATGTGGGTCTCAATATATTTTGATATATTTAAGACAACTACATCATAAATAAATTAAGGGGGTATGGTAAAGGGACCTAAAAAGTATTTTATAATTCTACAATCTACTTGAAGTTGTAGAATTATGAAGCTAGTAAAATGTGATAAGTTAGATATATATATACAGTCATACATCATTTGATGACGGGGATACATTCTGAGAAATGTATCATTAGGCGATTTCATCATTGTGCAAACAGCACAGAATGCACTTACACAAACCTAGATGGTATAACCTACTATACACTAAACTATATGGTACAGCCTATTTATTGTTCCTAGGCTACAAACATGTATAGCATTACTGTACTGAATACTGTAGGCAGTTGTAACACAATGTTAAGTATTTGTGTATCTAAACATCTAAAAATAGAAAAAGTACAGTAGAATATGATATAAAATATAAAGTGTGTGTGTGTATGTGTACGTGTGTATGCACACGCATACATGCGCATTGGAGGGACCAGAAGGGCTCTGGAGGGAGGTGCTGTGAGAGGGAGAGTAAAGTTAGGAGGAAGGGGGAAGAAGGGACAGAAGGAAGGAAGGACAGAGGTGAGAAAGCGATAACACAGATCAAACAAGATCCAGAGAAAGATAAAGCTCCAGACAAGAAATAATAAAAGCGAAAGGGGAAGGAGGTGGAGAGAGAGGGAGAAAAGGAACAAACAGGACTGGGAGGAAAGAGAGATAAATAAAAACTGAGTGAAGGGAAGTGAGTTTGTGCACACGAGTGTGTGTGTATGCATGTGTGCAGGGGCAGGCATGGGCAGGCAGGGGCGGGGGGGTGCAGTGGGCATCTTGGCTCCCCTCCTCCCCATGCTCCTTGGCCAACTCCAGGCCCCAGCTGCAGGTGGGCACAGGGCATGTGGACAGCATGCTGAGCCTCCTTGTCTATTGAAACCACCCAGAGCAGGCAGTAAATTCAGCATGTTAGTCAGGTCCAGCCTTATCTTTCTGCATCACAAACAAATGTTTTGCTTATAAACCATTATAATCATATGCAGCCAACGTTGTATATGGAGTCCATCATTGACTGAAACACCATTATGCAATGCATGTCTGCACTGTAATCTCTAGGGTAACCATACCAAAAAATTACACAAAGAGATATACTAAAAAACCCACTATAGATAAAAAAGCTCAAATAACCAACAGGAAAGCCAGAAAGAGGAAACAGAGGAGCAAAATTAGAGGGAACAAGCATAAAACTAATATTAAAATGGCAGACTTACTCCTAACATATCAGTAAATACATTAAATATAAATGATCTAAATATACCAATTAAAAGAGACTAGCAGAATAGATTTTTAAAATGTGACACAACTATATGCTTTCTACAAGAAATTCATCTCAACTGTAATGATATAGGAAGGTTAAAAATAAAAAATGGAAAAATATAATATGCAAATTCTAATCAAAGCTGAAATGGCTATATTAATATTAGACAAAGTGACTTCAGAACAAAGAAAATCACCAGAGACAGAGGGACATTACATAATGATAAAAAAAAGTTAATTCATCAAGAGGACATAAAAGTTCTAAATATGTATGAACCCAAGACCAGAGCTTCAAAATACATGAAAAAAAAATTGACAAAACTGAAGGGAGAAATAGACAAACCCATGACTATAGTTGAGGACTAC
Source organism: Rhinolophus sinicus (assembly GCF_036562045.2). NCBI lineage: Eukaryota > Metazoa > Chordata > Mammalia > Chiroptera > Rhinolophidae > Rhinolophus > Rhinolophus sinicus. Next base: position 116,840,183 of record NC_133756.1, read on the forward strand.
AATATCCTTCTCTTAGAAATTGTTTAATCACTAAACATAAAACCATTAAACATGAAGAATAGCTGAACAACACCATCAACCAACAGGATCTCATCTCAGTTACATTTCTAGAACACTCACACCAAGAACAGCAGAAGGCACATTGTTTTCAAGTTTCTACAGAACATATATCAGTATAGACCATATCCTGGGCCATAAAACAAACTTCAACCAATTTAAAAATACTGGAATAATACAGAATGAGTTCGCAGACCACAATAGAATAACACTAGAAATTAGTAATAGCATTAACAAGAACATCTTCAACCACTTGGAAACTAAACAAATCCACTTCTAAATAATCCACAAGTCAAAGAGGAAGTCTCCTTTATTTGACATGCGATTTGCAAAACTTTTCTTCCATTATGTGGGTTGTCTTTCATTTTACTTGATGCCAACTGATTTTGACAAAGATGCAAGGCAATTCAATGACTGGTGCCTTACACCACATATAAAAATTAACTCAAAATGGATCAATGACATAAATATAAGAGCTAAAACCAGACAATTCTTAGAAGAAAACACAAGAGTGAATAATCTTCATGACCTTGGGTTTGCTGTGGATTCTTTGATAATACATTAAAGCGTGAAAAACGATATTAAAAAAATAGGTTAACTGTACTTCTTCAAAATTCAAAACTTTTGTGCATCAAAGGACATGATCAAGAAAGTTAGAAGACAAATTACAGAATAGGGGAAAATATTTGCAAATCATATATCTGATAAGGGTTTAATATCCAGAATATATAAAGAACTCCTACAACTGAACAACAGAAAGACAAACAACTGAGTTGAAAAATGGGCAAAAGACTTGAAGACATTTTTCCAGAATGGTTATACAGATAGCCAATAAACACATGAAAAGATACTCAACATCATTAGGAAAATACAAATCAAAACCACAGTGAGATACCCCTTGGCACTTACTAGTATGGCTATAATAAAAAAAGTATAAAATAAGTGTTTGTAAGGATGTAGAGAAACTATAATTCTTGTACATTGCTGGTGGAAGTGTAAAATGGTATAGCCACTGTGGAAAAGTTTGTGCTTCGTCAAAAAGCTTAACATAGAATTACGATATGAACTAGCAGTTCTACTCCTAAGGATATACCCACCCCCTGTAATGATGAGCGGGGAAAAGAAAGAGGAGGACATGCTAGAATGAGACTAATGAATTTATTTAGCAATATCTAGTCTATTTATTTAGCAATATGCAGTAGCAAAACACAAAGGCAATTAATAGAATGTGCTAATGCCAGAAAGTAAAGGCAATTAAGACTAAACTATATACATTGATAACAATGTCATGTTAAAGGAATAGACATACATATAAGTTTAACAGATACCAACATATGTTTACTATTGATCAAAAATCACTTGGCTAAAGACACAAATAACATCAATGAGTATTTAAATGCAGTAATAAACTCTATAGAATAGCAACTGTTACAGTAGATGCCAAAAGCTCATCAAACTGTGAGGAGAGCTGAGGTATCTCCCACTGCTTCAAGCTGCAAGCTGCATACGAGTTTCCAAAATGCTAACAAGTTCTCAAGAATGCTAACCATGGGGAACAACACTGGAGAGGTCAGGAACCAGCCAGCCCTCACCAGGTCCGTGGCTGGGAGTCAGGGCGTCTCCTGGTGGTGTAAGCTGCATGTTGCTGGAAGTTTCCAAAAGTGTTAGAATGATGAAGAATCACAAATGACAAAAGACGAATTTTTTTTTCACTGCCAACTGTCTGATACATTTTTTCAGATGTACCTTACAGCCAAGCTCCTTGTTCCTGCCTCCCACTCTGGGAATGGCCAGTTCTGGGAGGGTCCGGCAGTTACTGTGATAAGAATATTGCTTATCCGGCTGAAGGGCCAGTTCATTCGGACAAACAACACCTGTTGCTCTTGCCTGGGACCATCGGCCCAAGGCTTTCCAAACCCTGGCAACATGCCTGTCACGTCATTCTGATATAACTTAGTTACTTCTCTACCTCATTTGCTGATGTGGGCAAAACAGACAGAAAGCAACATCCTTCTATATCTCCTGCTGGGAATGAGACAAGGGAAAAATTTTCTTAACCCTAAGCTAACCAATACCTCATATGCAGTCTCTCACGTGAGGGAACCCCACATGCAGTTTCTCATGTGGGGAAACAAAGGGACAAAAACTAACAGATTAAAGCTCACATCAGCCAATGAAGGCAAATTTTCCTCAGTGTCTTCCCTACATCCCCCAAAATTGAAAACAGACTCAAACGGATATTTATACGCCTGTGTTTATTGCAGCATTATTTATAATCGCCAAAAGTTGTAAACAACCCAAGCATTCCATCAACAGATGAAAAAACAAATGTACATACATACAATGGGATATTATTCAGCCATAAAAATTAATGAAGTCTGCTACAACATGGATATTACAATGTGGGTGAACCTTGAAAACACTATGCTAAGTGATACTGGCTAGAAACAGAAGGATAAAGCTTGTCTATTTACATGAACTATCTAGAATAGGCAAATTCATAGAGACAGAAAGTAGATTAATGGTACCAGGGTCTGGGGGAAGGGGGAATTGGGGAGTTATTATTTAATGTGTACGGAGTTTCTGTTTGGGGTAATAAAAATTTGAAATAGATGGTGATGGTTGCATAACATTTTGTATGTAATTAATGCCACCGAATTGCACACTTAAAAGTGGTTTTAAAATGTCAAATTTTGTTTTATATATGTTACCACAATAAAAATAATTGAAAAAAAGCTTAACAATGGAAGAAGGATAGCCTTTTCAACAAATACACCTGGAGGGTTGGATGTCCAGTGGCAAAAAAAAGAAGAAAAAAAAAGACCCTCAAACTAAACCTCAATGTTTAGACCCAAAAAACCAAAACTAACCAAACAACAACAAACACCTCAAAATTGATTATGGTTTTAAATGTAAACAGTAAAATTCTAAAACCCTTAGAAAATAAAACAGGAGAAAATCTTTAATATCTAAGGCTAGGCAAAATTTTCTTATACCAAAAGCACTATCCATAAAAGGCAAAAATGATAAATGGGACCTCATCAAAGTGAACAACTTTTGCCCTGTGAAAGACCCTGTAAGGAAGATAAAAAGAAAAGTGTCAGACTGGGAGACAATTATTTGTAAATTGCGTCTCTGACAAAAGACTTCCATCTAGAATATATAAGGAACTCTCAAAACTCAACAGTGAAAAAAAAAAAAAAGTCCAATATGCTCCAAATAGAACATGGACAAAAGCCGTGAACAGACATTTTACAGAAGAGAATGTACAAATTGCAAATAAGCACCTGAGAACACGTTCAACTTCATTAGCCATTAGGAAAATGCAAACAAAACTAAAATTACTACTCACCTATCAGACTGGCTAAATTGAAAAATAGTGGTAACTTCAAATGCTGGAGGACAAGCGGGATCATTCATACGTTGCTGCTGAAAACGTAAAATGATATAGCTGCTCTGGTAAGTTTGGCAGTTTCTTGCAGAATTAAACATGTGCTAACCATACAACCCATAAATTGCACTCCTGGGCATTTATCCCAGAAAAAAGAAAAATTAATGTTCATACAAAGATCTTTAAATTATTGTTCACAGCAGCTTTATTAATAACAGCCAATATCTGGACAACCCCAATGTCCTTCAAGAGGTGCAAGAGGCAAATGGTCAAACAAACTGTGGTGTATCCACACAACAGAATTTTACTCAGCAGTAAAAAGGAACGGCCTGTTGATACATGCAACAATTTGGATGGATCTCATGGGAACTATGCTGAGTGAGAAAAGCCAGTCTCAGAAGGTTACATACTGTGTGCTTCCATTTATGCATCACCTTCAAAATGATAAGATTAAAATGGTTGGAAATAAATCAGTGGTTTAGGGGGGTGAAGAAGGAAGCATGAGAGAGAGGGGTAGCTGTGGTTATAAAAGGTAGCAAGGACTGTTCTTACGTCTTTACTGCTGTGGGCAGGGCAGAGAACCTCATCCTGTACTTTACACCTTATACAGAAATTAACTCAGAATGAATCACAAATCTAATGTAAAAGGTACATCTCTAAAACTTTTAGCAAATACCACAGGAGAAAAGTCTTTGTGACCTAGAGTTAGGTGACGTGTTCTTAAAGATGACACCAGAAACACAAACTGAAAAAGAAAAATTAAGTTGGGCTTGATCAAAATAAAAAAAACTTTGGCTCTGTGAAAGATCCTGTGAAGAGGATGAAAAGACAAGGTAGAGGCTGGCAGAAAATATTTGAAAACCCACGTCCAACAAAGGATTTGTATCCAGATTACATAAAGAGCTCTCTCAACTACCACACAAGCCCATTAGAAAACAGGCAAAAGACATGAACGGACTCTTCACCCAGGAATACATGCAGATGGCAAAGAAGCACATGAAAATATGGTCAACATCATTAGTTATTGGGGAAAAGCAAATTAAAGCCATGATAAGACACCCCTACACATCAATCACAGTGGCTGAAAAAAAATATTGGCTGCCACATACCGACAAGAGGAACAACTGATTCTCTAACACATTTGTTGGAGGAATGTAAAATGGTATAGCCACTCTGAAAATCAGTTTGGCAATTTCTTCTAAAGTTAAATATTCATGAGCCATATAACCCAGCAATTGCACTCCGGGGCATTTACTGTAGAGAAGTGAAAATGTATGTCCACACAAACTGTACGCTAATATTCAGAGAAGCTTTATTTGTAATAGCCCCAAACTGGAAAGAACCAAAAGTCCTTCAGCAGATGAATGAATAAAAAAAGGTGGTACTTCCATACAATGGAATACTGTTCAGCCACAAAAAGGAATGAAGTATTGACACATGCAACAACTTGGATGAATCTCATGGTATGCTGAATGAAAAAAAATCTCAAAAGATTACATACTGTGTGTTCCATTTATATATCACACTCGAATGAGAAAATTATAGTGGCGGGGGACATATCAGTGGTTGCCAGAGTTTAGGATTGGGGGAGGGTTTGACTAAAGTGGTAGCACGAGGCAGTTTCTTTGTGATGATGAAACAGATCTGTACCCCAATTGTGGTGGTGGTTACACAAATCTATACGTGTGATAAAAATTTGTAGTGCTATGCACCTATATACACACATACACAAAATTGAGTTATGTCATGTTTGTACATATATATATTTTAAAGACATTTTTTATTTATTGGGGAAAGGGAACAGGACTTTATTGGGAACAGTGTGTACTTTCAGGACTTTTTTCCAAGTCAAGTTGTTGTCCTTTCAGTCTTAGTTGTGGAGGGCGCAGCTCAGCTCCAGGTCCAGTTGCCATTGCTAGTTGCAGGGGGCGCAGCCCAACATCCCTTGCGGGAGTCGAACCATCAACCTTTGTGGTTGAGAGGACACGCTCCAACCAACTGAGCCATCCGGGAGCTCAGTGGCAGCTCAGCTCAAGGTGCTGTGTTCAATCTTAGTTGCAGGGGGCGCTGCCCACCATCCTTTGCGGGAGTCAAGGAATTGAACTGGCAACCTTGTGGTTGAGAGCCCACTGGCCCATGTGGGAATCGACAGGCTTAGGAGTTAGGAGCACGGAGCTCTAACTGCCTAAGCCACCGGGCCGGCCCTGTCGTGTTTGTATATTGATGGAGATGATTCATCCTGACATTTAAAAACTTTTCAGGACCCCATATCCTGCTCCAGTTCATGCCCTATACCTTTCTTATAGGCAACATTCCTCCAAAGAGTTACCTCTGCTCTTTGTCTTCCTTGTGCTTTTCCAATTCCTTTGGAGCCCACTCCAACCAGACATTTTCCACAACACTTTACTGAGCTCTTTCTAAGTTAACAGTGACCTCGCACTTTCCAAACATGATGATAAATTTTCAGTTTTCATCTTAACCTCTCAGCATTTGAATACTCCCTCATTTTTAAAACACTTTCCTTATTTGACTTCCAGAATATCATACTCTCCTGATTTTCTTCCTTCTTAGGCTGTTTCCTATGAGATTTTCTATGCTCACTCCTACCATCTCTTCTTGCCCTCAAAAGTTTGGAATTTTTGAGATTTGTGATAAAATATTTGTAAAGGTGGTCTCATCCCCACACCCAAAGTGAACTTGGACAGAATGTTCACCCCACTTTGTAAAATTGCAAACACATTCTTAAGAAATGTCAAACGTTTATATGAAACTTTCATTTGAATATATTTTTGAGAACCATTTGTAAAGGAGGAGACATTTGTAAAGGAGGAAACATTTGCAAAGGAGGAGACCTCAAAAGCGAGTAAGGTAAACAGGTATTTAGGGTCTGAGAGAAAGCCAGTGGGAGGCCCTTACAAGAATCTATGCAAAGAACTTCTGGCTGCTGAGGTTTAGCATAAAGCCTGCCAGCCATACCGTCACTGAGCATGGAGCAACCTCTCTGGAGAAGGCGGTCACATTCTCTGAAGCACTGTGGCCCTCTTTGAATGGGCCAAAAGGAGAAATCTTGCCAGGAGTCACTGGGAGTCAATGGGAGCTGAGGCGGCGAGACTGAAAGATCCCAATAAGCTTGTGTGGGCCTGTTTCCCCACGCCTTTCCCACCAACTCAGCCTCTACATAGTGTTTTAAGGGAAATAGTTGTAAATATTGTACCTAAGAAATGTGTGTGGGGGGAGAAGGGGAAGAGAGATCAGTGATTTCTCTCAGTATTGGCCTACCCTTTTTACCATCCATGATGATCAAAATGTCAGATATTTCAATACAGATGTGCCATGCGAAGCCATGCTAGAGCCTGAGGCAAAAGGAAGAATCAGAAATACCAATTCTGTCTATATTTAAAATTTAATATTTTGTTTCTCGTGGATTTTTTACATTAATTTAGATTTTTAAAATAATTGCATTAAAATAGTATTTATCTCAGTTACTGGTTTTTTGGGGGAAGGACCTCCCTTACATTTTACACCTGGGGTGAGTACACTATAATATTTTGTTGTTTGTTTTCTCATTCCCTGCCTTCTTTTAGATTAATGGAGTATTTTTTTAGGACTTTATCTCCACTGTTGGCTTATTAGCTATACGTCTTTTATTTAATCGTTGCACTAGAGTTACAATATAATCTTTTAAGTTATCACCTCTTTCTTTAAATATTATACATTTTTTTGTGTAAAATACAAATCTTTTAACAGTGTATTTCCATTTCACTTCTTTTATTGTTTGACCTGTTATTGTTAGGTATATCAGAATATATTGTTATTAATATTTTGCTTTAAACAGTCTTTTTAAACATTAAAAAATGAGAAAAATAGTTTTAAATATTTACTCAGATGTTTATCATTTCTCATACTCTTCATTCTTTTGTGTAGATGCAAATTTCCAATTGGTATCTACTTTTTGCTTAAGAGTATCTTTTAATTTTTTTTTTAATAGTGCAGTTCTGCTGGAAATGAATTATCCTGTTTTTTGTTTGTATGAAACATTTTCATTTTCCCTTTTTTTGGTGTTAAATATAAGTTTATTTTGTGCCTTGAGGTGATTTTTGTGTGCCAGAAATATTTCACTTTGGTTGAAATCAAAATAAGTATTCAATTTATTAAATTCAGGACACTAGTTCTTACTTAAGCTTTTAAATTTACTTAAAAACCTTATTGCATTTATAAGTCTAACATTTGAACCATCATTTTTGAGAACCTTTGAATAAAACTTAATACTGTTTTCATTAAGTAAATAAATGTTTTAAACTGCAGTTATGTATTTAATATATTTTCTTCTTTTGGTACGGCAGTTTACTAACTTAATTCTTTTCAAGGTTGCTTAAGTACTTCTTATAAATCTAATATGTTAAATGTATAACTGTGTAAACCTTAAATGTGCTTGTATCTTTCAAATTTTTAAGTAAATGTAATGAGATTTGAACTTATAATCACAAGTCTAGATCAGTTACTCAGTTTCATACAGAGGTTTCAAGTGTACAATTCTGTAATATGTCATCTATATGTCACATTTTTCTGTCTGATTTATTTTGCTTAGTATAATAATCTCAAGATCCATCCATGTTGTTGCAAATGGCAGTATTTCATCTTTTCTTATGGCAGAATAGTATTGTTTCTCCATATTCTTGCCAACACTTGTTGTTTTCTTTTTTGAGAGTAGCCAACCTAATGGGTGTGAGGTGATATCTCATTATAGTTTGATTTGAATTTCCCAAGTGACCAGTGATGTTGAGTATCTTATTATATGCTTATTAGCCATTCACAATTTTAAATATTCACGAAAGCCAGTTTGTCTATTTTTTCTTTTGTTGCTGTGCCTTTGTTGTCTTATCCAAAAAAATCATTGCCAAATCCAATGTCAGAAAGGTTTTCCCCTATGTTTTCTTCTAAGAGTTTTGTTGTTTTATGATAGCTCTTACATTTAGGTTGTGGATCCATTTTGAGTTAATTTTGTATATGGTATTAGATAAAGGTCCAATTTTATTTTCATGTGAATACCCAGTTTTCTGGCTATTTTGACGATTTTCTCTTCCTCTTCAGTTTTCATCAGTTTTGTTATAGTAATCCCTACCATGTTTCCCCAAAAATAAGACCTAGCAGGACAATCAGCTCTACTGCATCTTTTGGAGCAAATATTAATATAAGACCCGGTCTTATTTTGTTATAAGACCAGGAATATAATATAATATAATATAATATAATATAATATAATATAATATAATATAATATAATATATATAATAAATACAATATAATATAATAATATCAGGTCTTAATTTTTGCTCCAAAAGACACATTAGAGCTGATTGTCTGGCTAGGTCTTATTTTCAGGGAAATATGGTAATGTTGTGGGGTGTGTGTGTGTGTGTGTGTGTGTGTGTGTGTGTACTCTTGTATTTATCCTTTTTGGTATTCATTAAGATTCTTGGATCCCTTAATGCATAATTTTCATCAAATTTTGAAGATTTTTTTTAACTTTTATTTCTTTTTTTCTGTTCCCCCTCTTTTTAGGATCTAATCACACATACATAATATTGCTTGATATTGTCTCACAGGTCATTTGGATAGATTCTGTTACTACATCTTCAAATTTATTGATCTTTACATGATCTGTAATATCTAATCTGCTGTTAATTTCATCTAGTGAAATTTTCACTTTAGTTACTGTATGTTTTCAACTCTAGAATTTCTATTTCTGAATATATTACTACTATGTCATTATGTTCATGTTTTTCTTTTCATCTATCATATAAATTATGTGTATTTTTGCTTTACATCATTTAATACCCTTAATTTCTACTTCTATTACCTCTTTCATTTCCAAGTTTTCTTTATGGAGTAATTTCTGGTTATGGTTACATTTTCCTGCTATTTTACGTGTCTGGTAAATTTTCATTACATGCTGGACATTACAAGATCCATAGAGTTTTACTCTGCATATGTACAAATTGATATTTAGCCATACACTGAAGGGACATCTGTACATATTTCCCTAGAACTCTTTTATTTCTTCTTCTTCTTCTTCTTTTTTTTTTTTTTTTTTTTTTTTTTCTGTTTTTTTTGCATAGCTCCATCCTGTATGGGACTCTAGCACATGAATTCTAGCTGTCTTGACCTCTGCTTAATCTGGTTTCTTTCTCCTCATTTCAGCACAATGGCTGGGTGCCTTTTAGGTGCCCCCTCTCTGTGCCACAGTCCAGTATTCAACTATAAGAAGGAAGCCTGGGTGATGGTAGAGCTTATTGCATTTGTTGTCTTTTCTCAGAGGTCATCATACTATGCTCCCTGTTGTTCTGTTGGCTGAAAAGATAGTTCCCTTATTTTGTCCAGTTTTTTAGTTGTTTATGGGCAGGAGGCTAAGTCTCAACCCTGTTACTTCCTCATGGCCATTATAGAGTTCTCTTCATAGGTATTTTAATGGGAAAGGAAGAGAGATTTTCATAAATGCGGAGCTCCTTCAAGGCAAATAGCAGATAACAGAATCAGGAACTTTAGTGATACCATCTGATGTGAAGCATCTAGGACCAGAAATACTCAGGGCAGGTGCCAAGCTGGAAAATGGGTCAGAAAACCGTGGGAAGATTGTGCTGATACCTTCTTAGTATAGTTCTGGGAACTCAGGACCTTGTCCCATCACCACCCAACTCACCTTACTCTCAGGTCTCTACTGTACCTACTATTTTCTTAATGCCAGAAAGCCCTGGATAAGGAAGCCACCTTCACTATCACTGATATGATTGTTATATGTCACAAAAGATTGATCCCTAGAACAGAAAAATATTGACAACAAAGTGTAAATGACTGGTACTTAAGCCTTTGCTGAGATTTTGAAAGGAATAAGGAACCATAGTAAGATTTGTGACATTAATGGGCTTTCTGAGAACCCTATCTGCCAAGATGGCTGAGTTCAGCCTATCCACCCTTTCTCCTCTTTTCCCCCTCTGCCTACAGTTATGATGAGGTGCCTTTTCTCATGCATGACAATGACCTGAGAAGAACAACCAATATCAAGGAGGTCATGCCAAATGCTTCCTTAACACCTGCTGCTTTCTTCACTTGGGATTTCCTGTCGACTCTGAATGCAGGCAAATGGTTTTTACAATCACAGGTAAGACACATTCCCCAGCTCAACAATCCTGCATTGAATCGCTCTTCTATATGAGGTCATGTGATGCTCCTGAAGATAAAGGTTTTAGATGAAGATAGTCAAGCATACACAGATTTCATTCCAGTTGGTAGCAGGACTATAGCATTGGCAAGTGGGCTTTTCCAGTAATGCAGTCAATCTAATTACTGCTTTCTACAGTCACTGGAAATTCTGAAGATAAACTTTTAAACTTATCATTGTCATTTAATTCCTTTTTATCCAAGCATTTCATAAACGTTTACAGTGTACCTACCATGTACATTACAATTTCCTGGGCATTTTGAGTAGCTCACAATCATAGATGAGGCAGACTAGGAAACATTTTTTTCTTCATTCTATCTTCTTACTATTCAAAATATATTTATTGAGTACCTATTGGGCACTACACAAGGAATACAATGGTGCATAAACACACAGCCTTAATGGAGTTCACAGGCTAGCATATGAAACAGGCAATTGCAATACTTTGTGATATTGCTAAACTAGAGTTCATTTCAGTTTGCTAATTTCTGTTTTATAACTCATCAAGTTTGTAGTTGTTTATTATAGCAGCCCTCGGAAACTAATACAGATTATACAATACATCTTATAGTATCTTCAGTTATTTCTATACCTGAATAATTTGAACTTTGTTCCATTCATAGGAATAACTCATAGCTTTAAATTTTTGAGTCTTTTTAGGGATTTTATATGTATGTATGTATGTATGTATGTATGTATGTATCTATCTATCTATCTATCTATCTATCTATCTATCTATCTCAATAGATAGCAGTCTAACATCTCTTTAAGGCTGTTGGTTAGAATATTTTTGGCCAAAATTCACTTTAGAAGCATTCATTTCAGATTTGTTAAGAGTTGACAAGGGATGATATGTCCAGCATATTTTCAAGTTGTCTCCACTAGTAATAGTTTGGTGGAGCTGAGTTGTAGTTAGAGTGATAGTTGTCTAGACAATCTTAGAGTTAGGCAAATTATTGTTTTTAGTTCGAGGAACATGATAGACTAAATCAGCAGTGTATCACCTCAAGCGAGTAAAAACAAAAAGTATGACAAGATAAAGAACAAAAGCATTCAAAGGTGAATTTGGCATTTATTAGGAAAATCTTTCCCATTGCTTTTTGATGGCAGCTCTCCTACTTCATGCAGTTGTTTGCTAGTTCCAAAGGTCTTGGCTCAGCTGTTGACTTCTAGTATTTATCCGGAGAAGTTACGTTTATGATCTCTAATGGCTGTACCTTTCCAATTCTTGTAGATAGGTGATATCATTTTAGTTGGGAACTATATCCAGGATTGATTATTTCTACTTTAACTAGTCTATTTGAGTTCAGAGTATCTGATATTGTCCTTTCCAGTGATGTTCAAGGGCAGTCTTTCTATGAGCTATTTTTGAGCCTGTTCCTGTTAGTGAGAGGTATCTTGGATAATCCTCTATAATATTTAGCTAAAAGAATTTTTTATAAATGACTGATATGAAATTTGGGTGGAGATATCCCCAAAACATGGAGCTGCATGTGACTAGTTGACAGGGAGATAATCTAAGACTTATCTGATTGGAAAGAACCCAAAGCATGAGACAAAATGGGTCTTATGGAATGTAGGGGCATGGAATTTCAAGGGTATTTGATAGTTCGGCTGATTTCAGTATTTATGTTTCATGTATTCTTCCTACTTTCCCCAAGTATGGTGTGTGTAAGGAAAGGAGATGTTTTAGTGAGGAGCAAAATTTTGCATAATTCAAAATAAATATCCCAGTAAAATGTTTTTCCTATCACAGGATAGCTAGATTAGAGCAGCTTAGGTAGAGAACACAAATACATAATAGTTTTTACAGCCATTTTAATTTACAGTTGCTATTTAATGGGGAAATGCTTTAGCCTATCCATAAAATAATCGTACAATTACTAGTACAAACTCATTACCCACAGAGGGAAGAAACTACAAAATCTGTTTCGAGATCCTCAAAGTGTCCCTTTCAGCAAGGCTCTAATCCATGACTCATTTTCACAGTTTTTTTCAGGATTATGTTGGATTCACACGAGGAAAGAACTGGTCACATCTTCAGATATCTTAGAAAAGTTGCCCCGTCAGTGTTTAATACTGCAGTTCATTTGTTCCCACTGTGATGAGTTGTATCATGAGGATTTGGGGAAGTGTCTATTTGAGGTTAATTGGTACTACCCGGTAGCCACCGTGAATCTGGCAATTTGATTAGTTCTAGTGTTTCTTTTCAGAATTGGGGGCCACATTTTGTGTGTTAATGATGCAATTCTTGAACTCTGCAAATTGATCTTTCTTGTCTATAAGAGGCCCTTGTCTAAGGTCTTTAGTCAGATCATTCTGTTTAGTATGATGATCTGCTAAAGCATTTCCTCTAATGTCTCTTGTACTGTGGACCTGTACCTTTAGAATAGCAACTTATTTGGGAAGCTTCAAGGCATAAGTCATTTGAATATTTGTTATTCATTTTTTTAATGCAGCTAACTGGAGAGGTTGAAAACCTCTTTTTTTCCTATACCATTCCAAGTTGTGAACTACTTTAAAAGCAAACAAGCAATCAATGGATATACTTACCTCTTTTACTTTTACCAATGTCACATGCCCTAGTGAGGGCCATATTTTGGCCACTTGAGTCAATTTGATATCTGGTAATGGATAGATTCTAGATTCTATAAGAGAATCTAGAAAAAGTATCACATAATCAGCCTATTACCATCTTTTAAAAATAAAAGCTATCAATAAACAATATGAAATCAAGATTTTGTATAAGAGCATCCAAAAGAATTGTTGCAGGCATGGGTAGTCCTCTAAGTACAGAGATCATGAGTTTTCCTTCCCTGGTAAAGATAACACAGTTGCTGTATTAAAAGTGTTACATTGGTGAATGGTCATTTGAGAAAGAGAAAGTGTGTGGTATTAATCAACTAACATAAAAATATTGCACATTTTAAGTTAACAACAGGGATTGTATTGAATGTGGTACCATAAAGTAGAAATGTGAACCTAATACAGGATCTGAAAATTCTTAGACTAGTTTAGCCAAGACTGCATTTTTTTTTTTTTTCTGAGGAAAGATAAAGCGCCTTGCTGCTGGATCAGGGGATAGACAATAAAAAGCAGTGTCTTTGATGTATGCCAAGCTGTTGAGTTAATGCCCGTAGACCGTGGCCTCTCCTTTTGTGTACTTTCAAAAAGAAAGGTTTATGATGATACGGAATATCAGCAAACAGGTTTGTTGAAGAAATATTTTGAAATCACTGAAGGTCTTTTGGTTTCTGTGTTTCATGAGAATGGTTCCAATATGTTTGATTAAGTCAAATCACATAGTGGCCTATTTCAAAAAAGCTTGCTACCTATACTTTAGAAGACCCAGTTTATCCAAGAAATCATCTTAATTGTCTTCAGTGGTCAGCCTTGGATAATTTTGGATAATTTATAATCTCTCATTTGCTTAATATCCTTTCTTAGCCAATATATCATGGCGTAGGTCAGGGGTTGGCAAACTGCAGTCTGCTGTCCAGATCCAGCCCACTGGCTGTTTTCGTACAGCCTGTGAGCTGAGAATGGTTTTTACATTTTTAAATGGTGGGGGGGAAAAAAACAAAAGAATAATATTTCATGATGTGTAAAAATATATAAAACTCAAATTGCAGTGTTCATAAATAAAGTTTATTGTAACACAGCCATTATCATTCACTTATGAATTATATACAAGCAGATTGAATAGTTGTGAACGAGACTATGTCTCCCAAAGTCAAAAATATATGGTATGTGGCCCTTGACAGAATAAGTTTCATTAACCCTGAATAATGACCTGTTATTTTGTAGAATTAAGATTTCTCCTTAGAAGTTTTGTAAATAGGGTTGTTGAATCAATCTGAGAATTTCAAGATGGGTTGCTGCATATCCTTAAGATCTTGGTTTGGCTTGAAAGGAGTAGCATGGACTGTCAGTAAATGCCTGAAGCATAACTTTCCAGGTAAATTGTTGATTTTTCCCTAGTGAAGGCAATACATATTGGCTATCTTCATCAGCAAGGACACGAAAGAAAGTAGAAATTGGACCAAGAGAGTGTAATGGGTTAGGCAGTACTGGAAAATGAGGTGTGACTCTGGTTAATAGCTCACAGGTATTGGATGAACCTTTATCCTCACCATCTCAGTTTTGGGGTTTTTTAAAGCAGGTGAAACAGACATATTGCTTGGACTAATGCAAGCGATAATTAATCCTTATTATATCAAGTCTGTCATAAGTTGGCTTACTGAGAGGATTTTAGGCAACGCTATCAACAGAGTGAATCTAGAGTCTCATGGGTTTCACTCCAATTATTCTGCCTCTTTCCCCCGCAGGAGTTCTGGTACCATGATCAATTATTTGTTATATTTTGAATCACTATACTAATACCATAGCTATAATTTGATATTGTGCAGTAGAATTATCTTTGATCCCTGAAAATTTTGTCTGTGGTACATTTCTTCTGGTGGTGCTTCTTGTGAAGTAGATTCTTAATGATGAAATTTGTAGGAAAGTGCCATAGAGAAGGAGTATTCAGACAATGGCCTCAAAATAACCTTTATACTTATGGCACATGGAAAAGGATTTCAGATTGTTAGAACTTCTTACTGATTCAGTGGTATTCATACTCTGAGCAATCCAACTTTCCATGGTAGTGGGGTTCATAGTAAAGTTAGTGGCACCTGTTTCAACAGTAAACCGTATTGTTGTTCATCTCTATTTCCAGATACTTCTCCTCAAATTGTCTGGTGAGTGGTTTCCTTTAAGTGGCATTATTGGGCAGATTTTGATTAATTTTCCTATTTCTTAAACAGTATGATACATTGAATCATCCAATGGCCCTTCTACTTGTAATTTCTCTAAGCACAAACATAGAGAACCAAGGAGTTGTCATTTCTATCTTGTTTCTTCCTTGGGCTTTTTGAAAGTGTTCAACCACATGTTGGAGATAGTGTAAACTGCCATTGTCCCATTCCAGATTATTTTTCTGACTAACTCCCCTATTTTTGATACAAAAAAAGACATTTACTTCAGCTGTTAGATAACCTCCCCTCCCCCAACACCATGTAAAGCTTACTGGAGTCTAGTTTTAAACTCTCCTGTTGATTAATCTTTATTATTTTTGCTATTTTGAATTTCTTGTCCAATTTATTTTTAAAAGAAAGACTTCATAAATGTCCTTGTATAATGCATTTGCTATGCTTTTTGCCCATTCAGGGACTTTTAAAAAATGTGCACAGCTAAGTTATTTAAATCCTCTCTTGATCTTTGCCATTCTGTTCTTTTAACAATGAAATGAATCAGTTGGTCTAGATCTGGTAGAGTCTAACAAAATCTTGAATCCTGAAGTGAATTTCTATCCTGAGGATGAATTAAATCCTCCATTATAGACCTCAACTCAGATCTGGAGTATGGTTCAGTTCTGCTTCTATGATCTGCCTTCTGGTGAGGCATGGAGATACCGTGCAGTGTGATTGTTTCTTCCCTAAGAAAAAGGTGAGAAAGAGCAGCTTGTTTAGGAACTCAAGGGAAGAAGAAATAGAAAGGGTGAGAATGAGAACAAAGATAAAGTTGTGTAGAGAACAAGAGAGATTACTTGAGTCTTAAGAAAATGTGAGGTGGCTAGTGCTTGCTTCTCCTGAGAGAAAGCCTTTTACCACTAACTTCATGTACAAATGGCCTGTAATTGGTAAATGACAATAAAAGTAGCCATCTACTACTTTTAATATAGCTGATATATGTATGGACTGAGGTATAAGATGAAATGCTTTTTATTGCAAAGAAAAATTAACAGTCCCTACGGTGAGGCAGTTACACTCCAGTTGAAGCAGTAGCAAGTTAGGGAACTAAGTGACTTGTACTCTTCTCTATGTCCCAGACATGCTCCTACACCCTGTAATTATTTTATAATATTTAATCTTCAAAATAATCTTGAGAAATACATAGATGACTCCCTCCTTCCCCATTTTACAGTTTGGGCAATGAAGACTTTGAGAATTTAAATGGTTTTACTAAGGTTACACAGCAAGAAGCATATGAAGTCAGGATTTGAATCTGGTCTAAGATATATACAAACAACTGTATATATAAAGCAGAGTGAGACATACCATTACAGAGGCACAAAAATGGGGCATTGGAGTTTAACACCATCAAAGTCTCTAGTTCAGAAATATTTAAGGAAGGCTTCATGAAGGTGGTAGCATTTGAACTGGGCTTTGCAAGTTGAGGGTAGGATTTTAACAGGCCAAAGCCTATTTTCTTTGCATTACACAAAACTAGAACAGTGAGAGCAAATGGTGGAAGCCAGTGTAACCTTGTGTTATAGAAAAAAAGGCTGAAAAGGAAGGTCAAGACAGGAACATGAAGGTCTTTCAATGCAAATACAACAGGTTCTTCAGTAATAGACAAAATCATTCCAAATACCCTTATTACCTTATGAAGATTACATTTAATTTCTCTTCTTGGCAACTCTTATTTCAGGACCAGTACTTCAGAGGGCCCGGTGGGTTCAATGATAATGGAGCAACATGGCGGTAGGGCTGGTTGTAGGGCTGTATAGCAGGAGGATTGGAAAATGCTTTTAATAGGAGCCAGTGTATTCTCTGATTATTTATTTTTAGTCCAAACCGTTTTACAACATGAAACCCTTATCAAAGGCTGACAGAGAAAAAGCAAGACATCAGATGATTCCAAAACTAAGTGACTTATTGGAACTTGCAAAGAAGGAGAAAAAATTTGTGATATTTGATCTGAACGCCCCTCCACCAAAACATCCGCTCAGAAACACATTTGTCCGCCGGGTAGTAAGAGTGATCCTTGAGTCTAAAATTGAGCAACATCTGGTACGTCTATCTCAGTATTGATGGTAGAGGTTGGGAGGCGGGTAGCCTGTCCCAGGAGCACAACAGTTGGACCTGCCCTGTCTTGTAGATCTTCCCTGAGATCCTTGAATAAATTTACTCCCTATAGAAATGGAGATTATTGCTCATATGTGACAATCTAAGAATGATCCACTTATATTTATCTCAGTGGGGAAAAACATTGAGGCTGTTTGCTATTCCAAACCAAATGAAATATCAGCACTCTGTTAAAAAGGAATGTGTGTAATGACTACATGATGTGACCTGGGCCATCACCAATGTAGAACTATTAGAAGGAGCCTGGGGAACACTAAGGCTTTGAGGACGTGGCTTCAGTTAATGATGTGGAAAGAACAGCTGGTTCTTATTTGAGCAGAGATTTGTTCATCATATTTTTCAGAAGCAACTCTCTGCATTAGGATAGTCAATCATTCTAAATCTCTTCAATTCTCAGAATATGGAAGAGTGCTACGAGTGAAACAAGTATGTGTTATTTTGCCAATGGAGCTATTTTCACGGATGAGTCATAATAGCATTCCCTGTTGTCAGGAAATGAGCCCCCTCAAAGATGATTTTGAGCCAGAGGAGGAGATGTTTATGATTCCCACCTTTCATCCACTCCTACCAAAGCCTCATCCACTTTGGCTGGTGTCAGGCTATCTGCACACAATGGGCCTTGACCCATGATGTTACCTGAGAAAACTCATCTCCAGAACAACCTGATGAAAGCCTCATTATAAGAGTTCATTAGACAATATTAGGCCAAGGGTTAGAATCTCTCTCTGCTCCCTATAGACTGTTACCAGTGCTGGAATGGGGCTCCAGCTATTCTACATGGGGCTGTGTGTACCTAGATTGTTGATTATCCACTGAAAGACGTCCTGTTTCTCCTTATAGATTTATTGGTTGACAGCTTTTGATAGGCATTTTGTCAAGTTGAAAGCTCCTGGTTTTCAGCAAGTGGGTCGGTTATACTCCATTGAACGCCTTGCAAAAGAAAATATCACTAAAATAAATGTTGACTACAAGAGGTTGTTCTACAGTGGGTTGAGGTAAGTGTTTGACCACCTCACTCTCGGCATGTACTGCCTTACTCGCATAAAACCTGCATGCTAACTGAGCTACTTAGCTTCCCCTTCTCATCTCAGGATTTCTGTGTGGCTATCTTTTTGGAGTCCCCTACTGTCTCCTCCTTGCCCTTTCCTCTCTCTCTCCCTTCCTCCCTCTGCCAACAAACATTTATTGAGTATAAACTATGTCCCTGGAACATAGTCTTCTGCCCCTTCTCCTCTGTGCTTTACTCTCTCATCATTCAACACACACGCTTGGTGTGCTTGGCGTTTTTGGTTTTATATAAGGTGATCATTGAAAAGTCAGAACTCAAAAAGATGTTTCTTTTCTCCTGCCATTACCAGATGGATTGCAGTACCTCACAAATAGCTTTGTAATCTACATAGTCAGGTTTCTTATAGGCATAATTAAGAACATTGCTAAATCATTATTTTAAAAAACTTAAAACAGCCAAGCATGAGAAGAAACTAAAATTATTAACCACCATATTTATAAACATATAATTAGAGACAGATTTTCGGAATTAAAAGCACCTGGGAATAAAATGGTAACTTTTCCAAACTTAACTGTTATTAATCACTGCTTAATTTAATCCATATCTCCTTTATCTTAGATTTTAAAATGTTTTCAGATCATTCTAAATGTTTCCAAGACAATGTCTTCCTTGTGTATCCAAAATCTCCTTGGGCTTAATAAAAATTCCTCTAGATACCTTTCTGCATCTCAAGCTGTGAACTCAGCTGTGGGATGCACCTCTGTTTCTGTTCCTGCTTTTCCTGCTTCTTGGCCATGGTGTGGTTTATAAAATACGTCATTTTTTAGCATTGGAAAATTGTGTTTTACCTCTAGTTCCCAACCAGATTTCTCTTTGCCCAGCTACTCCTGTATTTTTAGTGTTCTTCTGTTTTTGTTTTTGTTTTAATTTTTTTCTAAGAGAAAATGGCTCTAAATGATTTCCTTTTCTTCTGAATCATAATTTAGATTAATCTAGAAGTTGAGAAACAATTTTAATACCTTCTATTTGTTGAACTTTTATTATGTGTCAGGTTCTGTGGTTGGTAGACTACAGGCTCTTTTATAAATCCTGGCTACCCATCAGCTACACATAAGACTTTGGACACGTTTCTAATTGTCAGTTTTCTTATTTGTAAATTGAGTATAACAGTAATCTGATGCAATGGTTAAATGATTAAATGAGTTACTTCATATTTTGCACATAGTAAAATGCTGGGCAAATATTAAGAACACAATAAATGTTAGCTGCTGCTTTTATCATCAACATCCTTACATGCTGTGCTCTGGAAATTATCTTCATTTCCTTTCCCTTCCCTCAGACCCTAACTCCTTACAATGACTGATCTGTTCTCCGTATCTTTTTTTATTTATTTATTAAAAATTAATTGGGGTGACAATGGTTAACAAAACTACATAGATTTCAAGTGTACATTGCTATAATACATCATCTGTATATTCATTATGGGTTCACCACCCGGAGTCAGTTCTCGTTCCATCACCGTGTTATTTGACCCTCTCTACCCTCTTCTATCATTCCCCTTCTCTCCTTTCCCTCAGGTAACCACTAAACTGTTGTCTGTGTCTATGAGTTTGTTTCTTTATTTGCTTGTGTTGTTCCTTTGTTGCCACGTATGAGTGAAGTCATATGGTTCTCGACTTTTTTTGTCTGACTTATTTCACTTAGCATAATTATCTCAAGATCCATCCTGTTGTTGCAAATGGTCCTATTTCATCTTTTCTTATGGCAGAGTAGTATTCCATTGTGTGTGTATACCACATCTTCTTTATCCAATCATCTATCAAAGGATACTTTTGTTGTTTCAATGTCTTGGCCACTGTAAATAATGCTGCGATGAACATCGGAGTACATATATCTTTACGAATAAATGTTTTCAGATTTTTTGGGTAGATACCCAGGAGACGGATTACTGGGTCATATAGTAATTCTACTCTTAATTTTTTGAGGAACCTCCATACTGTTTTCCATAGCGGCTGTACCAATTTAGATTCCCACCAACAGTGTATGAGGGTTTCTTTTTCTCCACAGCCTCTCCAACACTTGTTATTATTTGTCTTGTTGATGATAGCCATTCTGACTGGGGTGAGGTGATATCTCATTGTGCTTTTGATTTGCATTTCCTAATAGCAGGTGAAGTTGAACATTTTTTCATATATCTGTAGGCCATTTGTATGTCTTTTTGGGAGAAGTTTCGGTTCATGTCCTCTGCCCATTTTTTAATTGGATTGTTTGTCTTTTTGTTGTTGACAAAATATATAAGTTCCTTATATATTTTGGATATTAGCCTCTTATTGGAGGTGTTGTTTGCAAATATATTCTCTCATTCAGTTGGTTGCCTCTTTGTTTTGTTGATGGTTTCTTTTGCTGTGCAGAAGCTTTTTAGTTTGATAAAGTCCTATTCATATATTTTAGCTTTTACTTCCCTTGCCTTTGGAGTCTAATTCATAAAATCCTCTTTAAACGCAAGTTCCATAAGTTTAGTACCTATGCTTTCTTCTGTGCAGTTTATTGTTTCAGGTCTTATGTTTAGATCTTTGATCCATTTTGAGTCTAGTTTCATTCTTTTGCATGTGGCTTTCCAATTTTCCCAGTACCATTTATTGAAGAGGCTTTCTTTTCTCCATTATATGTTTATGGCTCCTTTGTCAAAAATTATCTGTCCATATTTATGTGGGTTTATTTCTGGGTTATCAGTTCTATTCCATTGGTCTGTGTGTCTGTTTTTCTGCCAATACCATACTGTTTTGATTATTGTTGCCCTGTAGTACAAGCTAAAGTCAGGGAGTGTGATACCTTAAGCACTGTTCTTTTTTCTTACGATTGCTTTAGTTATTGTGGGTCTTTTGTGATTCCATACAAATCTGATGATATTTTGTTCTATTTCTTTAAAAATGCCATTGGGATTTTGATGGGGATTGCATTAAATCAGTATGTTGCTTTGGGTAATATGGCCATTTTAACTATGTTGATTCTTCCAATCTATGAACACGGAATGTCTTTCCATTTCTTTGTGTCTTTTTCAATTTCTTTTAAAAATGTCTTATAGTTTTCAGTGTATAGATCTTCACATCCTTTGTTATGTTTATTCCTACGTATTTTATTATTTTTGTTGCCATTGCAAAAGGAATTGCTTTTTTAAAAATTTCTTTTTCTGAAATTTCATTGTTAGTATATAGGAATGCAGTGGATTTTTGTGTGTTGATTTTGTAGCCAGCAACTTTACTGTATTCGTTTACTGCTTCTAATAACTTTTTGGTGTAGTCTTTAGGGTTGTCTATATAAAGAATCATGTCATCTGCAAAAAGTGACAGTTTAACTTCTTCATTTCCAATTTGGACGCCTTTTATTTCTTTCTCTTGCCTGATTGCTGTGGCAAGGACTTCCAATACTATGTTAAATAGCAGTGGTGATAGGGGACAGCCCTGTCTTGTTTTTTAACGTTTTTCTCCATTTCTATAATTTTGTCATTTCAAGACTGGTACATACATAGAATCATAAAGTACATAACCTGTTGTGGTTGTATTTTTTACAGTTAATTCCCTTGAGATTCATCCAGGTTGTTTATGTGTTTATGTGTGTGTGTGTGTGTGTGTGTGTGTGTGTGTGTGTATGTATATATATGTATATATATATATGCATATGTATATATGTTTATATAATTTAATTTTGGGGGTGATTTTTAATGGTATTGTGTTTTTAATTTCAGTCTTTATATGTTCATTATTCATATACAGAAATATGATTTTTTGTGTGTGTCAGTTTCAAAGTGTAAAAAGTAGCTTTTTACTACTATTTCCTTATTTATATTTTAAAATTTATCATTAGGTGATCTGTAGAATTATCTTAGAGTCATACCAGATAACTAATGGACAACACTCTTGCAAAAGTGGCATTATTATTTTTATCTTACATTTATATATTGAGCATAAGAACATGCCACACTAGTATATGACAGAGCTGGGATTCAAACTCAAACTTGTACAGAGCTATTTCCAATATGCTATACCAACTCAATTTTCAAAAAAAAATGTTTGGAAGGCACTTACATGGTATATTTTCTGAGAAATTTAATCCCTGAAAATGACAACTTGGCCAGCATTACTAGATATTCTTCTACTTATCTTCCTGTCTCTCTAGACGGTGCAGAAGTATCTACTGATATTTAATACATTGAAAAAAAGTTGGGTTCCATTCCTCCTACTCAGTGCTTGTAAAACTTCTTTATATTTGAAATTTAAATATTCACCAGATTGGTGTTCGTTTATGCATTCCTTCAATTACTATTTATGAAAGCAAGTATTATGCTAGGTACTGGATATACAGTGATGAATGGCATTGTCCTTGCATTTAATTTGCTTATACTCAAGTAAAGAAGACTGATAGGAAAGTAGATAGAGTAGAGGGTTGTCAAGTGCTTTGATGGAAGTAGGTATAGCTGCTACCCAATAATAGTGTGCTGGAGCTGTTCATACCAGCTCATGGGAGCCAATTATTAAATATTTAGAAATTTGCAAACCTGTTTTACCAATGGTAGCTTGAAATTGGCTATGGTAGGAGTATTTACACCATGGAAATTGGCAAATAGTACAAATAGGGCTTTTCTTTTCCTCCCCTGCCCCTCCGCTCCCCTTCCTTTTCCCTTCCCTTTTTCCCCCTTGGGACATCCAGTTTACTAACATACCACCATTAGTATGGGTATTAAATCCAGTCCTTTATGTCGTTGCAACATGAGCCCATTCTGCGTGTCATAAATTGTCCCAGGGCCAGCTGCTTCTGGTGATGTAAACAGCCTTTCACGAACATGGTGGCTGCCCCCCTTTTAGATGATGGGAGTCAGATTAAGTCTAAATCCCCTGTGGGTTCTGTTTTTGTTCCAGAGATTATAAAGCAGCTAACATCAATATCAACTTATACCTCGTTAATGAACCTTGGCTCTACTCACTGGCGTGGTGCTCCAGGATTCACTCAGTGACCACAGATAACGTTAAGCTCCTGAGGAAGATAAAGCACCCTTACTTCTTCATGGTAAGCTAGTTGTCCAGGTTGTTCTTCCAAGTCTGGTACAATGGGAATTCATGTCCCCTACCCCATCCATACATTGCCAGCTGTGCAGTCCTCTGGGGAGCTACTGAAAAGCAGAAACTTCTGTGGTCCTGGAGATGTGGCATTCTCCCTTTTCTCACGCAGATCCTTCTGTGATTTTCAGGGAGAAATGAATATTTTTTCTAATAATTGCTGTTTATTGAATCTTGGCAATGTGCTTTTTCTGCATTCTGTAATTGAGCCTGCTGAGTTGGCCGCTATCATTACCCCATAAGAAAACTGAAGCTGGAAGATATGAAGATTTTTGCACATTGGTGCATGATACAAGATTCAGAATGAAGATAAAGCTAGACAGAGAAGCCTAAATGAGAAGCCTAAATATTTCAGGTTGCCTTCTCCGTACCTCCAGTCTTACTAGCCTCTTTTTTTGACCTGTTCAGAGTGAGGATCAGGAGAGAGGGGATCAAGGTTAAGGGCACCATCTCACACGGCCAGTAGTGCATTGAGGCCCTCTGGTGGCATTGTAAAATTTCTGTTCCCTTCTTTCTCGGGGGCTTGGGCAGCTTTGTGGAGATGATCCTGAAGGAAACCTTGGATGGCAGGTCCCTTTGTAAAGGTGAAGCCTGTCCACCTCTTTGTCCTTATACAATTCCCCTGCACGTGTGTACTATATATTTTTCTAACAATTTAAAAAATTGATTACAAAGAAAAGTTGTTCATTATATAAAATTTAGTCATTACAAAAATGCATAAATTAGAAAGCTACACACAGACACCTCCATAACCCTGTTCCTCTAAAGTAGTAATGTCTCACAGTTGCCTCTTTGGATATAGTGTAAATAAAACTTCATTTTAATACTTGAATTGATAATCAATTCATGTGATTCAAAATTCAAAAAATAGAGTGTATAAGTAAAAAAACTTCCTTCAACACCAGGCCTGGGCTTTTTTAAAGGACCCCATGTCATTTTGTTTAGGGAGGTGGGGCCAGTAACCCAAGGGCTTTCCCAAGCAGCCCACACTCTGCTGTTAGAATATGCAGACGCACACCTTGGCTTTACCACTTATTGTATATACTTGGAAATGTTAGTTAAACTGTCTGTGCCTCAGTTTGCTTATTTGTAAATTTGGGATAATAGTACAATACAAGCACTTTTATCCAACACAATCTGGTCTGATCTTTGGTCTGTTAATTGAAAAAGTTAAAAGTGGGGAATCATAAAAAAAGATATGCAGTCTATCAGCTTTTCCTACATAAAACAAAAACAAACAAACAAAAAAACCCACCTAAAACTTAGTGGCTTACAAGAAAGAAATATTTGTTACATTTTGTTTGATGATTGAGTGGTTGCTGTGGTCTGAGCCAGCTGGGCTGGGCTGTCTGGTCTAGGATGGCCTCATTCCTATGTCTAGGGTCTTACCTGGGCTAGCTGGGGTCTCTCTCCAAGTGGTCACTCATCCTCAAGGAGGCCAGCTTGAGCATGTTCACCTGGTGGCCATGGGTTCCCAGCAGCAAGAGAGGTCAAGCCCCAATGCACGTGTACTTTTCAAATTCCCCCAGTGTGATGTTTGCTAATATTCCATTGGTCAAAACAAGTCATGTGGCCAAGTCCAGATTCAAGGTGGGGCAGGAGAGAACCCGATTCCACCTCTTGATGGGGAAGAATAGCAAAGTCACAGCGCATATGGGTTTGCATTTAGGGAGGAATATTGTGGTCGTATAATCTACCACACACACACCTTACACTTTTATTTTAGTTTAAGATATTCATTCACCTTTTGACATAGAGTCAAACTCTTCTTTGAGGTTAATTCAGCTGATTGGATTCTGTATTCTCTTCCTTATTTAAATATCCAGATGAACCAGTTATGATTTCTAAGTTTTATTTCTTTAAAGCAGAATAAGAATTTAGTCATAAGGAGAAACAATCTGAATGAGGATTATACCCAGCTTTTTATAATTTACCTGCCCCAATCTCCTATAGTGTTTCACACACACCTAATTCAAATGCACTTTATTTTTTAATGACCTACTTTGTCTTCATGCAATTTTTCAAAGCATTGACTTAGTTTCCTTGAAAATGACATACTTTTTTTTCACTCGTTTTACAAATTTAAGTAACATTGAGTTATACTGAACATTTATAACAATGAATACAACTGTTCTAAGCCATTTGAAGAGCAAGAACAACTGATTCTTGGTGTTGCTTGGTGATGCTCTCCTGGGGGGCATCCTGGAGCAGGCCAGCAGGCCTGGAGCATCAGTCTGTTTCCCAGAGGGCATTAAGAGCCCCAGTTTAGTGGAAGTTGTTAAGAGCCTGGTAGGACTGTTATGAGGATTAGATGTGAAAATACCCTTAAAATACTTAGAACTCTTCCTTAGCTTCTGTAAATGCTCATTAATTGTTGGTTATTATTATCATGATCATTAGTGTTGTTATTAATATTACTGTATTTGCCACGTATAATACGCATGCATGTATAATGTGCACCCACATTTTTGACCCACACTTTCCAGGGAAAAAATCTTTTGTTTTAATTTTTTAATTCAAATTTTTATTTGTTTACATTTAGGTACTTGTTTTTGGTATTATAAAGGAATTTTAGCATTTATTTTTTAACATAATGGTACAAAAAATTTTATGTAACAAATAATTACAAAATGTAAGAACAGATACAAGGTACAAGAAATTTTATGTACCGGTAACAAATTTATGATATTTAGGCATCATAGAAGGTCAAGAACTCTTTGTTGCTGCAAGTTCATCATTAAGTTCAACAAAACCGATTATTGTATTCCAACCGATATCTGTATTATTTTGCATACAGATATCATTATTGATTTCTAGAGTTACACTTAACTTATAAGCATAAATAAAAGATTTAAAAACATACTACCTATGTATAATGCACATCCTTAGTTTTTCCTCACAAATTTGGTCAAAAAAGTGTGCATCATACATGGCAAAATATGGTAATATTATTCAATCCAAGGAAAGACCTTGAGATAAGGTAGAGAATGGCCTAAGAAAGAATAAAAAGTGCCAGCTCCAGTAGCATCAAGTAAAATTGGAGAGGGAACAGTGGGGGAGGAAAGGAAGGATCAAACGAGGGAATTGTAAAACTCACACAAGAAGACCCAGGAGATGCAGCTCTTGGAAGTGGGTGGTTCAGGCGAGGAGCATGGAGAAGGGGGCATGTTAGTTTAGGGAGCATTATAAATTCAGCATGCTTACTTGAAGCATCATGGTATAGAACAATGATTCCTAAGTGCTGGCTTACAGACTAGTTGCATCAGCATCACCTGGGGAGCTTGTTAAAAATGGAGAAATTCTAATTCCTGAGGTCGGTAGGGCGACCCAGGAACCTGTATTACTAAAAGCTGCCCAGGTAGATTTGGATGTACAGCCAGGATGGGAAGCCATAGCGTGAATACACAGAGCACTGGAAGTCAAGAAACTTGGGCTGGAGTCCTGGGTCCAGAGCAGACTTGCTCTGTGGCTTCGCTGGGACTCCCTCAGGCCTCTGTGTTGAGGGTCAAGGGAAATGAAGGGTGTGGACTGTCTTATCCCTTGTAGAGCACCCCCACATGGAAGGGGTGATTGTTAGGACAGCAGCAGGTACTCTCTGTGTTTGAGACCACCACAGCAGTCAAGGTTTCCTTCACTTCTGCCGCCGCTTTTCGCCACCCCCAGCCCAGGTGGCAGAGCAAGGGACGTGGCCCATATGATCGAAAATCCCTTGCCACTGTAAAGTTCTTTGACTTCAGTTTGTTTTCTGTTTTGCAGACACCAGGTTACTATATGTTCATGTGGCTTCTCACGGATGGTGTTTCTGCAGTTTTCATTGTTGCCATATTTTATTTTCATTGGTAAGCATATATTTGTAATTTTAAATGTTTTTTCCCCAAAGTGAAAGTATAAATGGTTCTTATGGAAAGTTGAAAAAAACAAAACAAAACAAAAAAATCAGTTACACTCTTCCTGTAATCGCACATGGCAAGATCTCAGGGAGACAGGGTGAATAAGCTGAACCTCTCATTTCTTCTCATGTGGCTTGCAGCTCCTCACACCCCTTCCACGTCCTCAGCACAAGACAGACAGTGTTCTAAGGGGAAGGACGCTCATGAAAGCCAAGTGAAAGCCTGTTACTATGGATTCAGTGTGGATCACTTGGGAGGGGACAGGGGTTGAAGGTTGCCCAGAACAAGTGCCTCCATCTTCCCACCTCCCACGAAACGGACATGCAGGGTACTGTGCAGAGCAGGTTCAGAAACTGGGAAGGCTGAGTTATAGCCCTCAATTTGCCCCTTAGTTGTTGGGTGACCCTGGGAAAATCACTGTCCCTTTCTAGACCACAGTCTTTTTATTTGTCCAAAAAAAAATGACATTTGAGAATCCTTGCAGGGCAAATCCTACAGGATTGCAAGGTTCAAGGTTGGAGAGGAAACACCCTGGTCGAGTACCGTATTTTGCCATGTTAAATGTGCTCCCAAGTATAATGTGCACTCACGTTTTTGGCCTACACTTTCTGGGGGAAAAAAATCTTTCGTTTTAATTTTTTAATTCAAATTTTTATTTGTTTACATTTAGGTACTTGTTTTTAGTATTATAAAGGAATTTTAGCATTTATTTTTTAACATATTATGGTATAAGAAATTTTATGTAACAAATAATTACAAAACACAAGAACAGATACAAGGTACAAGAAATTTTATGACCAGTAACAAATTCACAATATTGACACAGCATAGAAGGCCAAGAACTCTGCTGTTGCAAGTTCATCATAAGTTCAACAGAACCGATTATTGTATTCCAGGGTATTATTCTGCATACAGATATTGTTATTGATTTCTAGAGTTACACTTAGCTCATAAGCATAAATAAAAGGCTTAAAAACATTTATATAGATACAGAATTAGTACTACCCCTAATTAGTACTATTAGCACCTCCTCATTTTTTCCTCACAAATTTGGGCAAAAAAGTGTACACGGCAAAATACAGTAATTTTAGCTGGAGGATACCGTGGTTGTGTAGACCTCATAATTCCCATCATTTCTTCATTAGTGAGTTATCCTTTAAAGGGGGAAAGTACAAACCCTCCAAAGGGAGAATTTGACCGGATAATGTTACTTTTCTGGCTACTGCCTCGGTTTATAGACTTTTTGGAAGAGGTCTCTGAGACTCATGGGCAGTCTGCTTCCTTCCAGGTGGAGAGAAAAGAAAAAAGAAAAAGCCTTGGAAAGCACCAGCAGTCAAGGTAAAGTCAGAGGCCTACCCGACTCCTAACCATTGCCCCCAGGGCACAGGGTCTGCCTCTCACGTCTCTGACAAGAGGCAAGGGAATGTGGAGGACGGGGTTGGCACCAGGGAGAAATGGAAAAGTGTAGCCGGGGCAGAGATTCTGGATGACCCTCGATATAGGCTTCCTTTTGGACTTCATTGTCTAAACAGTGAGACCCCTTGGAAGATTTTGAACATGGTGTTTATTTGTTAACTTGTTCATATATTCATTCATTGAATACGTACTTTGCACCATGCTCTGAGAAGGGCTGAAGACAACTGAAAGCTGTCTGTGGGTTGCCTAAGAGAGAAGAATCCTGGCCCACAGAGCAGTGAGGACGCAGACAAAAGCATAGCAATTGACATCATTGGGCGAGGCACCTAGGTCCAAGACAGAATAGTTCCCATGCCTGTTAGGGCTGAATGTGCTCTACGGGGCTTCAGTTATGTGTGATGTGTATTGGAAGATGGAGGGAGAAAACTACAGAGACCCTAGAAAG
Source organism: Rhinolophus sinicus (assembly GCF_036562045.2). Lineage (NCBI taxonomy): Eukaryota > Metazoa > Chordata > Mammalia > Chiroptera > Rhinolophidae > Rhinolophus > Rhinolophus sinicus. Next base: position 116,869,634 of record NC_133756.1, read on the forward strand.
CTGTACTAGAGTCTAGGCTCTGCATATAAGTAGCCAGGAGATGGCAAATGGGTTTGAAACAAGGGAGCAATATGCTTAGATTTCTGTGTAAAGGGATGGAATAACAGAGTAGTTTGTTATTCAGCAGCAGAACTCAGGGCCTGAGGAAGTGAGATGGGTCTAGTAAGGGGAAGGGAAGCTAGATTTAATTTTCAAAAGGTTGTGGAGATAATCACACTATGAGTTTTGGGCTTGGAAAGCCAGTGCAATGTGAAAGGAAAAGCCAATTAGAAGGCAGAGGACTGTGCAGTACGTGATACGATCTCCTTCCACAGCTCCTGGAGCCTCAAATTGGTACCATCACAAAAATCATAAATCAATTTAATTTCTTGGGGACAGTGGTGAAGATCCTGAGATGCTGGGCACTAGCTGGCAGAGGGTTGAATCGATACAACACTTAGAGTCAGGAATGGATCCACAGGGACCATGAAGAAACAAGTTCAAAATTTGAATAAATTAAATAAAAGGCAATGGTCTTTCATACTGTGAAACTGAAGGGTCATACGAAGATTATCCAAATCTGGTGGGCAGAGGGGAAGAGAGATTTCAAATAACTCTGAGTGACATGGATTTTTAAGATCATTATACTGGCCAGTAAGTCTGAAGGCTGTATTCCAGTTACATTATGATTTTCAGTAGTTGTATTAGTACACTAAGACTGCCATAACAAAATATCACAGGCTGGTGGCTTAAACAGAAATGTATTTTCTCACAGTTCTGGAGGCTAGAAATTCAAGATAAGTGTGTCAGCAGGCTTGGTTTCTTCTGAGGTCTCTCTTAGTGGCTTGCAGATAGTCTCCTTCTTACTGTGTCCTCACACAGCCTTTCCTCTCTGTGCACACACACCCCCAGTGTCTCTCTTTGTGTCTAACTTTTCTCTTCTTCAGTCAGATTGGATTAGAGCCCACCCTAATGGCTTTATATTAATCACCTCTTTACAGGCCCTATCTCCAAGTATAGTCAGATTGTGAGGTTCTGGGGGTTAGGGCTTTAACATGTGAATTTGGGGAGCACACAATTCAGCCCATAACAGTAATTCAGCCAAGAAATGAAAAGAACATGGAAATGGTGAGGAAATCATGGATGGGAGAGAAGTTTTGAAGGAAAATTTGAAGAACTGTCTAAATTTGGATGAAGGAAATGGCTATAATGCCTTAGAAAAAGTATTCACTTAACTTGACCCCAACTCCCCACCATGTTGAAATGATAAGAAAATAAGATGAGTAGAAAATAAATTAAGAATTTTTCCCGTTTTAAGAGTTTTTAGTTGGTTGTTACAGAAACTAATTTTGCCTGATCTAAGCAGAAAGAAAATATATCAAAAGGCTGTTTGAGTACTTGCAAGAAACACCTAGTAGGTGGAGGGCTAAGTTTAGAATCAGGGAGGGAATAACGAAGGCTGGACAGAAGTCAGAACTTCAATCTAGATCGATTCAGACTGAGGGGGAATAGAGTCTCCTGAACAATCTGGCACCACAACCAGCTCCAGGATGGTCATGTCCTGCTGCACCTGCTGCAACCAGAAGGCATTCAGCACCTTTCTAGCTTGAGGATGTATTTTTTAGCACGTTGAAGAAGTCAGTCCTTTGTCTTCCATCTTACATAGTTTCTTATGAAAAGTCTTCAAAAAAAAGTCTTCCATTTTCTTATCTTTGTTCTTCTGCTTGTAATATGTTCTTTTTCTCTGACTGCTTTTTTAAGATTGTTCCTTTTACTACTGGTTTTCAGTAATTTGGTTACGGTTTATATGATTGTATCTGTGTGTATTGTGCTTGGGGTTTGCTGAACTACTTAGATCAATCAGAGTATAATTTTCATCAAATTGGATATATTTTTAGTTTCTATTATTTCAAATATTTTTCTGCCCTTTCCCTCTTCATATATATATATATATATATATATATATATATATATATATATATATATATCTTTGACATTATCCCATAGGTTACTGAGACTGTTCATTTTTATTGTTAGACTATTTAATTTCTGTGCTTCATTTGGATAGGTTCTATTGCTGTATGTATTAGTTTTTTATTGCTGTATAACAAATTATCACAATCCTAACAGCTTAAAACAATACAAATTTATCATCTTACAGTTGCATGAGCCAGGGGTCCGGACATGGGTTAGCTGGGTCCTCTGCTTAGAGTTCACAATCCAGGTGCTGGCTTGGACTGCATACTCATCTGAATCTTAGAGTCCTCTTCCAAGCTCACAGGTTGTTGGCAGAATTTAGTTCCTTACAACTGTAGGACTGATGTTGACTCTGTTTTCTTTTCATCATTGTTGGCAGGGTTTTGCTCTGAGCTTCTAGAGTCTACCTTCAGGTCCTAGCCATATGGTCCCCTCACAACATGGCAGCTTACTTCCTCAAAGCCAGCAGGAGAATATCTCTTATAACAGATGGATTCAGGAAAAGGAGAGCAAAGGAAGCAAAATCACAGAAAAAAAAGTGAAAAACAAGTTCAAATATGGTAGTCATAAATCCAACCATTTTATTAATTACATTAAATATAAATGGACCAAATACTCAAATCAAATGTAGAGATTTTCAGACTAGATAGAAAAAAGCAAGACCCAACCATATGGTATCTACAAAAGAAATACTTAAAATACAAAGGTGCAAATGGATGAAAGTGGAAGGTTGGAGAAATGATAAGTCATGTAAACAATCAACATAAGAAATAATATCTGAAAAAATAGACTTCAAAGCATGGAGAATTACTGGAAACAAAGATTTCATAATGATGAAAAGGTTAATATATCAAGAAGGTATTATAATTATAACTGTGTATGCACTTAGTAACATAGCTTCAAAATACATTAAAACTGGATGAAAGAGAGATTATAGTCAGAGATTTTAATAATCCTTTCTCAGTACCCAAAAGAACAACTTAACACAAAAATATATATAATCACAAAGGATACAGGTGTCTGAGCAATACTTTCAGCCACCTTGACATAAAACAGTATATCCAACAACCACAGAATATACAGTATTTTCAAATGTACATGACATGGCCTATTTGCCAAAATAGACTACATGACAAGCCACAAAACAAGTTTCAATAAATAAATTTCAAAAGACTGAAATCTTAGAGAGTATGTTCTGTGGCCACAACAAAATTAAATAAGAAATAAACATTAATAACATATCTAGCTAACCCTCCAAATGCTGAAATTAATGTGTTTCTATATGAGGTGTGATCAAACAATACAGTGAATGTTTAAATAAAAAAAATTACTACAATAAAAGACACATTGCCATTAATCCCCCTCAAAATACTCCCCCTCACTTCAAACACACTTATCTCATCATTCTTGCCACTTTCTGAAGCAGTTCTGGAAGTCCTCTTTCATGAGTGTCTTTAGTTGCACTATCGGGGCTGTGTTGATGGCCTGAATCATTTTGACTTTGGGGAAGAGCCAGAAGTCACCTGGTGCCAGAGCCAGTGAATAAGGTGGATGAGGACACACCAAAATCTATTCATTTGACAGAAATTCCCGTATACCAGAAGTGATGTGTGACACGGAGCATTGTCATGATGGAGTATGATTTATGGCACACTTTAAAATACACCTTCTTTCAACTGTAGCTCACACCCAACTGACTGTACCGAACAAGTTGAAACTTGTCACACACTGTTATTAATAAGGTTTGATGCACCACTTCCCGTGTCAAAGATCCCTGCCTTTTTGTTGGATGGTACTTGGCAGCAGCATTCACCATATTTTGTGATCACAACAGAAAGCCTCCATGTCACACATCACTTCTGGTACGGCAATGTCTGTCAAATAAAAACATTACAGTGTGTCCTCATCCACCTTATTCACTGGATCTGGCACTGTGCGACTTCTGGTTTTTCCCCAAAGTCAAAATGACCATGAAAGGGAACTGTTTTGAATTGGTTCAAGACACTGAGGCAGCCACGACAGTGCAACTAAAGACACTCATGAAAGAGGACTTCCAGAACTGCTTCAGAAAGTAGCAAGAATGATGGGATAAGTGTGTTCGAAGTGAGGGGGGAGTATCTTGAGGGGGATTAATAGCAATGTGTCTTTTACTGTAATAAATTTTTTAAATTTAAATATTCACCATAGTTTTTGATCACACCTTGTACATCCCATTGATCAAGGGATAAAGCACAAAGAAAATTAGAAAATATTGTAAACTAAAGGATAATGTATATACAGCAAAATTTGTGGAGTACAACTAAATCAGGACTTGAGGGAGATTTGTAACTTTAAAAGTTAGAAGGAAGAAATGTTTAATTTTTTACCTTAAGAATCAAGGGAAAAAAGTAAATTTTTCCCAAGGAAAGGAAGGAAATACTAAAGATAGCAGGAATCAATGAAAAAGAAAAGATACAGACAATAGAGAAAATGAAAAAAATGAAAAGTTATTTCTTTGAAAAAGTAATAAAATTAATATACCCTTTGTAAAATGCAAGAGATGGAGGGAGGATGGGAGAGAGGGAGGGGATTGGGAAGGAGACAGAGAGAAAAAATTGCCAATATGATGAATGATGAATGAAACAGGGAATGTCTCTTTAGATCCTAGACATAAAAAGGAAAATTATGAACATTTTTATGCCAATAAATTTGACAATTTAAACGAAGTAGACAAATTCCTTGAAATACACAACTTCCCAGAACTGAGAGAAATAGAAATTTTTAATAACCACAATCTGTCACAATCAATTTGTATATATAACACCTCACTACAAGAAAATTCCAGGCCCCTTTGATAGGTGACTGGATAAAGAAGACATGGTATATATATACAATGGAATATTGTTCAGCGATAAGAAAACATGAAATACTGCCATTTGTGACAACATGGATGGATCTTGAGAATATCATGCTAAGCAAAATAAATCAGATCAGGAAATGTCAAGAATCATGATTTCACTCACATGTGGGATGTAAAACTGAAAGCAACAAAGGAAAAAGACAAACAGAAACTCATAGACACAGACAACAGTTTAGTGGTTATCAGAGGGAGGAAGGAAGGTAAAAAAGGATGAAGGTGATCAAGTATATGGTGGCGGAAGGAGATTTGACTTTGGGTAGTGAACACACAATGCAATATACAGATGATGTATTATAGAATTGTATGCTTGAAACCTCTATAATTTTATTAACCAATGTCACCTCAGTAAATTTAATTCAAAAAGTCAAGGCCCAAACAATTTCATTGGTTAAGGAATATTTAAGAAATAATACTAATCTTGTATCAACTCAGAAAAAAAGGAAGAGGAAGGAGACTTCCCAGCTGATTTATGAGGTCACCAATAACTTCATATAAAACCCAACAAAGACTGTACAAGAAGTAAATTTATAGATCAGTATCATCCACAAACTGAGACATAGAAATCCTTAACAAAATATTTGCATATTGAATCCTATCAGTATGTAAAAAGGATAATACATCATGAGCAAGTGGAGTTTATCTCAGTAATGCTAGATGGATATATCATTTGAAAATTAATCAATATAATCCACCCTATTGACAAAATAAAGTAGAAAAAGCATTTTTGACAAAAGTTAGCTCCCATTTATAATAAAAGCTCTGGGCAAACTAAGAATAAGGAGGAAACTTCCTCAATCTGATCAAAGATATTTACAAAAAATATACCAAATATAATTTTTAATGGTGAAGCAATAAATATTTTCCCTGTAAGATCAGAAATAAGGCAGGGATATCTGCTTTCACCACTTCTATTTAGCGTTGTACTGGAGATTCTAGCCAGTTTAATAAGATAAATAACATGCATAAAGTAAGAAATAAAACTCCCGATTTGCAGATATGATTATTTGCATTAAAAAATTCTAAAGAATCAGACAGCAAACAAACATAGAACTAATAAGTGAGCTAAGCAATGTCTCAGGATACAAGGTCAATACACAGAAAAATCACTTGTATGTCTTTATATTAGCAAAGAATAATTGAAAACTAAAAAATTTTAAATAGCATTTATAACAGCATAAAAACATAAAATAGAAATTTAAGGAAAATGTTATAAGCCCTCTTAAAGAAGATACATAATTGGTCACCGAAAACTACGAAAGTTTACTGAGAGAAAGAAGACCCAAAATAAATGGAGCAACATACCATATTCATGAATTAGAGAAACTATCATGGATATTAGTTGTTATGAAATTGACCTACAAATTCAAGTGCAATAAAAAAATCTCCTTCCTCTTGTAAAGCAGACTAAAGATGAAACCCACATGTGCAGCTGTTTCTTCAAGATTGAAATTATATTCAGGAGGAAAAAAACGAGTTCTGGTCTTCCTGCTTTGGAGTCTCACTTTCTTCTCGATTTTTGCCCCACAGTTCTCCCCATATTGTAAATTCTTAGATTATTTAGGATGTTTTCTTGGTTCTGTATATTATCCAGTTTTTAATTTCTCTTTGGTAAGAGTCAATTTCCTAGCTCCACTACTAGAAGAAATTGTCCATCATCAATTTTTTTCAATCAGTCAGATAAAAATTATTTTTTGAGCGCTTACTGTGTAACACACTTCTGAGCACTGTGTATGTAGTAACAAGCAAGACAAAGTCTCTGGCCTTAAAAAGCCCTCTTTGTAATGGAGGATGTGTTCATTTTTTCGTTCAAACTGACTTGGAAGCAATGGTTGTAAAATGCATGAACTTGAAGGAAATGTCACTCTGTCTTCTGAGGGCTTCCATTAGGGAACTAGAACATCACACAGTAGACTCTTAAACTCCAGTACCATGCTCAGTTGGAGGACCATGATAAAGTCTGCATCAAGTCTGAGGTAGGGCAAGAACTAGGGGGAAAGAACCTGAGATGGTAAATGAGGGACTAACATTTTAAAGATTTCATCACATGACCGGTTAAGATTGGAGAAGTGACATTTGAGGCATCTGTGTTTTTGTCTTTTCTATCCCACAGATACAGAGATACTCCCAAAGGGAAAAAGTAAGAATCAGGAAGCTTCAAATTTATCCATAGCGCCTCCGGCCCGAATTTTGGAAAGCCCTTGGACTCTAAAACCCCTCTACCCAGCTTTACCCAACAGAATAAAGAAACACCCAGGCCCTCGCCAGTTTTTAGTTGCCCCCAAGAAGACAGACGGAAAACCAGAGCCAGTCAAGGAAACCAGAAAACCAGAGATGCCTGCGAAGGATAACCATAGACAACTAATACCCTCCGAAGCCTTTGAACCCATCAAAACACCCACCTGGAAGGCCACCAGAGAGGCCACCGTCCAAACTGTATTGCCTGCCTCGAAGGCAAATGAACCAACAATTTCCTCCATAGAGGTAACTCATCCTGAAACACAACATAAAAGGATGCCCACTATTGAATCCCCCGAAGAATACTCTTTGAAGATGGTTTCCTCCACATCTCACATATCCTTACCCTCCTTTAGGCTGACTTCAGAGAAGAAGTAGTTACATCTTGCCTCCTTCATCCTCTTTCTCTCTGTGCTTGAGGTTGGTCATGGTGGGGAGTGATCAAGAAAGGAGTGCAGGAGAGCCATTAAGGCTCTCAGGAGGACTGTTCTGGTCTCGCATCTGTACAAAGAATGCATCTCCAGGGAATGGGCAAGGGAAAAGCAGTTTTTGTGGTCTTAGAGCTGGATCTCATTTTTCTCTGGGTGCTACAGGGTTCATCTCACTCTAACCCTTCATAGTGTCCCCTGCTAATGGAGTGGCTGTGGTAAACATCAGCATGGAAATAAAGGCAACCTTTCAGGAATGCAGAAAGTAAATGGTGTATTCTTTGGACTCTCCTGTGATCACTGAGGCTGACAAAGTCTAGGGAATTAGTGCAAAAACGATGCCATCCTGAGTCAGAAAATGAGAGACGGCATAGGCATGAATCAGGAGCAGAGATTTTATCCCATGTGCACTTTTGTGATCTAGTGTGAAGTGGGATGCTTCTTAATAGCTTCTTGTTGGCTGGTTCCCCAATGGGATGATGGGCCTAATCCCATGCCCAACCAGTGGCCCCAAGCCTTGAGCAAACACCAGATCCACAAGTGTCTATAGCCCTATCAGTAGGACGGCCTCAGACCTACCAAGTGAAAGAAGCAGTGCAATAAGTTACAAATGGAGTATTTTTAAATACTTCATTAATTAAACCCAGGCATAACTTCTAGAGCCTCGTCCTCTTCACTGACACTAAGAATAGGATATTGCCACCTTCCCTCAGATAAAATTGAATCTGGTGTAGAAGTCAAGATAAATATAACTATTTATAAATATAAATATTTAAATCTTCATGATAGCACTGAAAGAACTATCAGCAGTCAGAAAATCATTATTTGTCTACAAACTCATTCAGAGAGTAGTAGTTCTTGGAATCCAGAAAAGCAAGTGACGTTATTTTGAGATTGGAAGAAATCTGGGAGAAATTAGAACTGGAATTTAAAGGTTTGGGTAGGATTTGGAAATGAGAGAAACAGATTACATATTAAGTAGTCTAGACAACATTAGTAAAACAAAATTTTAATACCAATCTTAATTTTTTAAATTTGTCCTTTAAAATTATGATAAAATATACGTAACATAAAATTTATCACTATAACCACTTTCGAGTGTACAGCTCAGTGGCATTAAGTAAATTCACACTGTTGTGCAGCCATCACTCCTATCTATCTACAGAACTTCTTCATTTTACCAAACAGAAACTGGATGGATTAAATACTTAAATGTAAGACCTGAAACCATGAAACTACCAGAAGAAAACACAAGGAAAAGCCTTCTTGACATTTATCTGGGGAATGACTTTTTGGATAGGACACCAAAAACACTGACAGCCAAAGCAAAAATAACTTAAGTAGGGTTGCACCAAACTAAAAACCTTCTGCATCACAAAGGAAATAATTAACAGAGTGAAATGGCAACCTACAGAATTGGAGACAATATATGCAAACCATATATCTAATAAAGGGTTAATATCCAAAATATATGAGGAAGTCATACAACTCAATAGCAAATGCATACATACATTCACACTGAAATAAAAAATGGGAATGGGACCTGAATAGACATCTCTCAAAAGACGTACAAATGGCCAACACATACATGGAAAGGTGCTCAACCTCACTGATTATCAGGGAGATGCAAATGAAAACCACAAAGGGAAATCACCTCACACCTGTGAGAATAGCTACTATGAAAAAGACAAAAGATAACAAGTGTTGAAAATTGTTAGGAACTCTCATCCTGAAACAGAAACTCTTGTACACTGTTGGTAGGAGTGTAAATTGGTAAAACCACATGGAAAACAGTATAGATGTTCCTCAAAAATTTAAAAATTTAAAAACTACCATGTGATCCAGAAATCCCACTTCTGGGTGTATATCCAAAGAAATTAAATCAGTACCTTGAAGAGATATCTTGTTCATTGCAACATTATTCACAATAACCAAGATATGGAAACAACCTAAATGTCTGTTGGTGGATGAATGGATAACTGTGTGGGTAAATACATATATAATGGAATTTTTTCTTTCAGTTTTCTTTTCATTTTTATTTGCATGGAATATCTTTTTCCATCCCTTCACTTTCAGTCTGTATGTGCCCTTGAAGTTGAAGTGAGTCTCTTGTAGACAGTAGTGTCTTGTAGGCAGCATATAGTATTGTTTCTTTATCCATTCAGCCACTTTATGTCTTTTGATTGGAGGATTTATTCCACTTAAATTTAAAGTAATTATTGATAAGTATGGATTTACTACCATTTTGTTTATTATTTTCTGGCTGTTTTATAATTCCTTTGTTCCTTTTTTTTTTTCTCTTGCTGTCTTCCTTTGTGATTTGGGGGTTTTCTGTATTGGTGTGCTTAGATTCCTTTATCTTTTGTGTATCGACTGTAGGTGTTTGCTTTGTGGTTACCATTAGGCTTACAAAAAACATCTTTATAATAGTCTGTTTTATGTTAATAACAACTTAAGTTCAAATATATTCTAAAGCTCTACATTTTTGCTCTCCCCTCCACGTTTTATGTTCTTGATGTTACAAATGTTTATCTTCTGTATCTATTCACAAATTATTGTACTTATAGTTATTTTTACTCCTTTTGTCTTTTAACCTTCATACTAGATTTACAAGTGATTAATACACCACCATTACAACACTGGATTATTCTGCAATTCAGTTGACTCTTGAACAATGCAGGGGTTAGGGGTGCTGACCCTCCATGCAGTTGAAAATCTGTGTATAACTTTTAACTCCCCAAAAAACTTAATAGGCTACTGTTGACCAGAAGTGTTACCAAAAACATAAACAGTTGATTAATACATATTTTATATGTTACATGTATTATATACTGTATTCGTACAATAAAGGAAGCTAGAGAAAAGAAAACGTTATTTCAAAAATCATAAGGAAGAGAAAATATTTATTGAAAAGAAGTCTGTGTATAAGTTGACCCCTGCAGTTCAAATCCACGTTATTTAGGAGTCAACTGTATATTTGCATTTACCAGTGAAATTTATACTTTCGTATACTTTCCTGTTATTAATTAATACCTTTTTATTTCAGTGTAAAGAAGTCTCTTTAACATTTCCTGTAAGGCTGGTCTTGTGGTGCTGAACTCTTTCAGCTTTGCTTATCTGGAAAACTAACTCTCCTTGAATTCTGAAGGACAACTTTGCCAGATAGTGTATTCTTGGTTGGCAGTTTTTTTTTCTTTCAAAACTGAATATATTGTGCCACTCCCTTCTGGCCTTCAAAGTTTCTGCTGAAAAATCTGCTGATAATCTTTTGGGGATTCTGTTGTACACAACAAGTTGTTTTTCTCTTGCTGATTTTAAGATTATCTCCTTATATTTAACTTTTGACAGTTTAATTATAACATGTCTTGGTGTGGATATCTTTGGGTTCATCTTATTCAAAACTTTCTGGGCTTCCTGGATATGGATGTCTGTTTATTTCAGTAGGTTAGGGAATTTTTCAGCTATTATTTCTTCAAATAAGTTTTCTGCCCCTTTTCTTTCTCTTCTGTTTCTGGAACCCCTATATGTACTTGATGTGGCTCAAGAAGCCCCTTAAGCTATCTCCACTATTTTTTATTCTTTTTGTTCCTCTGATTGGATGAATTCCACTGCCCTGTCTTCAAATTCCCTGATTCTTTCTCCAACTTCATCTAGTCTGCTGTTGAAACCCTCTATTGATTTTTTTTTTTTTTTTTCAGTTCAGTTACTGTATTATTTAGCTCTGTGATTTGTGTTTGGTACTTTCTTATATTTTCTACCTTTTTGTTGAAATTCTCTTTGTTCATGCATTGTTCTCCTGACCTTGGTGAACATTTTGATGACTATTACTTTGAAGTCTTGCAGGCAAATCACTTACCTCCTTATCTCTAAGGTCTTTTTCTGAGGTTTTATCTTGTTCTTTTATTTGGAACATATTCCTTTGTTTCTTCATTTTCCTTGATTCTCTGTTGATTTCCATACATTAGATAAAACAGCCACTTCTCCGCGAATTGAAGGAGAGGAAACTTATCATTCAATCCTGCCCTAGCTCTTGGTTGTCTCTCAAATCTATGTTATTATCTGAGCAGACTTCTTTGTTCTTAATGACTCCAGTAGTTGGGGTGTGCCAAGACCTGTCAGTGTTGCAAAGGGGAGGATATCAGTCAGCACCTAGATGCAGGCTGATTAGAAGACCATCCGTAGGCAGCAGTGTTTACAGTATGCAAATACACCTCTTTCAGGGGAAGACTGGGAAGTGGGCATTTTTATCTGCTTTCTCTTCACTGAGCCCTGGGGGTATAGCCAGTTTCTTTGTTTTTTACCATCCTGTTGAACCTGTAAACACAAATACCTCTGGCCACCAGAGCCAGGCTATCGAGAGATGTGTCTTCTAGGTGATAACCACAAAAGCCATTTCACAAGATGTATGTGCAACCTTCTTTCTTGGAGGCACCAGCAACCTAGGACATGGCAGGAGAAGAGCATGAAGATGGCGCCCACTGACCTCCTTGGTCTCTGGAAAGGATTGCACTCGGCCCCTACAGGTGTGTGTTAAATCAGAAGCCCTGCCCTCAGGCTACAGCTTTTAAGATAAACAAACAGGCCTCATTTCTGGGTGTTTCTGCCTGCTGCCTCAGCACTGTGCCCTGAGGAGTGGGGGAAAGCCCGTTAAGAACTATTTCTCTATTATAATCCTATGGGACCTGCAAATGTGAACCCCACTGGCCACCAGAGCCAGGCAATCAAGGGGCATGCCCTTGGTGGCAGCTGTGAAAACCAGGGTGCCGGACATGTGCACAAGCTCCTTTCTGGGACACAATGGTGACTTGGAGTAAGACAGAAGAAGAAGGTGAAGACGGTGCCCAATAGCTCCTGCAATCTCTAGAGAGGATTGCTGTTAAACTCTAGATGTGTGTTAAATTTGAAGCCTGCCCTTCTGACCACAACTATTAAGATAAGCGAGCAGTTCTCTTTCGTGGAAAAACTGGGTGTGTTTCAGTCTGCTGCCTCTGCACTGGGCCCTGAGCTTAGCCATGTTGGTCTGTGTGAGCCGTTTAACAGCTGTCTCTTAATTTGCAATAGCCTTGTAGGTTTGGTAGATGCAAGCTTTGTTGGCTTTCAAAGCTAGATGTTTGGGGGCTCTTCTCTCAGGTAAAAGTCTTAAAAGTTGGGGCACCAAATATGGGGTCCAAACTGTTTACTCCTCAGAGAGAAGCTGGGAATTGGGAGTTTCCTCCTGGTGTGTGTCACCATGTCAGGGGTGAGGTTTATGGTGAGATTATGTCTCAGCCTTTCCCCCCCATTTTGATGTGGTTTTTATCTTGTTTGCTCAATGTGTAGGAGTAGCTCAGCTAGTTCCTGGCATGGAATGTTATTCCATCACCATTGATGAACTTGGAGTATATTATGCTAAGTGAAATAAGCCAGACAGAAAAATACAAATACTCCAGGATCTCCCTTATATTTAAGCAGAGAATAGGAATGGTGGCTGCTTGGGGGAGACAGAAATGGGGAGATGTTGGTCAAATCTGTGTTGTATACAGTTGGTTTCAATTATACAAGATTAATAATTTCTGGAGATTTAATACAGGCATACCTTGGAGATATTGCGGGTTTGGTTCTCTACCACTGCAATAAAATAAGTATCACAATAAAACAAGCCATGAATTTTTGGTTTCCCAGTGCATATTGTCGACATGAGAACAACCAAACCTGTAGAGAATTTTTGAGTTTATTTGAGCCAAACTGATGATGTGACAGAAAGCAAGATCTCAAATGCTCCAGAGAATGACAGTTTTGCAGTTCTTTTTATCCATTTGTAATTAAGGAGGGAACTAAAGAAGATTACATGAAGGCTGAAGAAAGCCTGGCCAGGAAATCTCTATGATTGGATTACAGGATACCTCACAAAATCATGTGCTCCCCTTGAAGGTGGTTATGCGTCCAAGGGGTCTGAAAAAGAGGATTACTCTGGCATATCAAAGCTGTGTTAACCCAGATGCACAAGAACAGTGGACAGGGCTTCCTTAAGGCAAAGATAAACCTTTTACTAAAGAAGTTATAGGCCTGAGGTGTGACTACCCACTATAACCTGCCCAGTTAGGAATTTGTGACTGGATCACCCTGTGAGGTTACTTTCATTCACTGAGCTTTGTCAGATTTATTATGGAGCCCCTTTTCATTCACAGTATAAAATTCATGTTCATACTATACTGTAGTCTATTAAGTGTGCAATAGTATTATGTCGAAAAATGCAATCTATATACCTTAATTAAAAATAATTTATTGCTAAAAAACGCTAACCATCATCAGAACCTTCAGTCAATCATAATCTTTTTGCTGGTGGAGGGTTTTGCCTTCAATTTCTCAAAACACAGTATCTGCAAAGCACAATAAAACAAAGATCAATAGAACAAAATATGCCATTATATAGCAATGTAACTACAGTTAACAATACTGGATTGTATACTTGAAATTTGCTAAGAGGGTAAATCTTAAGTGTTCGCACCACAAAAGAAAACGGTAACTATACGAGGTGATTATTATATGAGGTTAATTAGCTTTATTGTGGTGATTATTTCACTATGTATAGGTCTATCAAAACATCAAGATTTATACCTTAAATAAATACAATTTTTATTTGTCAATTATACCTCAAAAAAGCTGAAAAACCCGAGAAACTCTGTACCCATTAAACAATAACTCTCCTTTGCCCAGTTCCTGGCAACTACCCTCTACTTTGTGTTTCTGTGATTTTGGTTACTCTTAAGTACTTCGTATGGGTGGAATCATACAGTACTTACCTATTGTGACTGGCTTATTTTGCTTAGCATAATGTCTTGAGGGTTTATCTATGTTGTAATATGTGTAAAAATTAACTTCCTGCTTAAGACTAAGTGGTACTTCAGTGTATGTGCATACTGCATTTTGTTTATCCATTCATCAATGTATGGACATTTGGGTGGTTTTCACCTTTTGGCTATTGTGAATAATGCTGCTATAAACATCTATTCATGTCTGTGCTTTTAATTCTTTTGACTATATTTAGAAGTGGAATTGTTGGATAATATGATAATTCTATTGTTAAGTTTTTGAGGAAACTGCCATATGATTTTTCACAGTGGCTGCACCATTTTACATTCTCACTGGCACTGTACAAGGGTTCTGATTTACCTACATCCTCGCCAACTTTTGTGTGTTTTGTAATAACCATCCTAATGACTGTGAAGGGGTATCTCATTGTAGTTTTGATTTGCATTTATGTAATAATTAGTGATAATGAATGTCTTGTCATGTGTTTATTAACAATACGTTTTTCTTCTTTGGAGAAATGTCTATTGAAGTCCATAGCCCATTTTTTTAACCCAATTCTTCATTTTGTTGTGTAGTTTAGGAATTCTTTATGTATTCTGGATATCAATCTCTTATCAGACATATGATTTAAAAGTACTTTCTTCCATTCTGTGGGTTGCCTTTTTTACTCCGTTGGTGAGTGTCCTTTGGTATACAAAAGTTTTTAATTTTCATGAAGTCCAATTTGTTTACTTTTTCTTTTGATGCCTGTGTCTTTGGTGTCATATCCAAGAAATCATTGCCAGACCCAATTACATAAAGATTTGTCCCTATGTTTTCTTCTGAGTTTTATAGTTTTAGCTGGTAACTTTAGGTTTTTTATCTATTTTGAGTTCATTTTCATATATGGTGTAAGGTAAGGGCCCAACTTCATTCTTCTGTGTGTGGATATCCAGTTTTCCCGGTACCATTTGTTGAAAAGACTGTCCTTTTCCCATCAGATAGTCTCGGCACTCTTGTCTAAAATCAGTTGACCTCATAAACGGGTTTATTTCTGGGCTCTGTATGCTATTTGTCTTTATGTCTGTCTTTATGACAGTGCTGCACTGTTTCGATTACTGTAGCTTTGTAGTGAATTTTGAAATCAGGTGGTGTGTGAGTCCTTCAACTTTGTTCATCTTTTTCAAGATTCTTTTGGCTTTCCAGGGTCCCTTGATATTCATATGAATTTTAAGATAAAAAAAAAACTCAACAAAAAACCACCATTGGGATATTGATAGGGATGGCATTGAATCTGTAGAGTAGTTTGGGTACTGCTGTCATCTTAACTATATTAAGTCTTCCAATCCATGAACATGAAGTATTTTTCCATTTATTTATGTTTTCTTTAATTTCTTTTGGCAGGTGTTTTGTAGTTTTCAGTATACGAGGTCTTTCACCTCTTTGGTTAAATTTATTCCTGAGTGTTTTATTATTTTTGATACCATTGTAAATGTTTTTTTAAAAAATTTTCTTTCTGGATTGTTTTTGCAAGTTCTCTAGTCCTTGTTTTTTTAAATTGCTTTCTTCATTTGTTTCATTTTCTTGCATCTGGACATTTATATCCTCTATGACATTAACTTAACTTTTTTCCTTTATATACTTTACAAGTAATTTTTGTTTGTTTTCTTCATTTTCATTCAGTCCTGTCACTTTCGGTTTTACATCTTCCTATTGCTTTCCCATATCTTCTCTGAGTTTTATTTATTTTTATTCCATTGTAATCTTTCAAATATGCAGTTGCTTGTCTAAAATATTTTTATTACCTCATGTTGGAGAGCGTTGCAGGCTTTTTTTTCTTCATGACATGATATTTTTTTGTATGCTTTTTATTGCCCAGAAGTTATGATTCTTATTTTCTGTTGGTTCTCACAGTGTCCTTCTAAGAATACTTCAGTGTAATTTTTATCATAAGAGAATATATTGAATATCATGGACTAATTACTAGCTGGGCAATTCTATAATGTGATGGAAGAGGAGAATTTTGGACACTTTCCACTTTTCTTAGTTCAAGGGCTCCTCTTGCTGCTCAAATTAAAGGCAGTTTCTTTATAGTAACCTTTTGGGGGGCAGGTTTCCTCTGATCTTTCTATTCTTTCTTGTTGCAGTAGCATCACTAATGTCAGGAGCCGCCATACTTCTCTTCAGAAACTGGCTGCTTCCTCCACAGGATGCCGCCACCTTCCAATGTGTCTGCCTCTCTTTCCATTAGAAACAGTGCCTTTTACGACTTTCTTCCTGTCCCTTGAACGTTAAAACTTCTTTCTTTTAAATGCCAGCGCTCTCACTGCTAGGATTCAGACCTGTTCTCAGTAGTTCCTGTTCAACACTGGACCGCTTTCTCAGGTGAATCGTCATTGGCATTTTACAGATGCCACCCCCACAAGAGCCTCTGCATTTTTCATTTTTCTTCACAGCTCCCTGTGGTCTCTTCTCACTTCTGTAGGGATGTTTCTGGATTTTTTTCTCTTCTTGTTGCTCTCTATGGTCATTAAGAAAATGTATGTGGAGATAACAAAACTATCCAGCATTACCCTATAGAAATCCTTACTTGGATAATACATGTCTATTACTTGATTTATTAGCACTAGTTAATATCTTTTGAACCACCACCATCCTCAGACAATAAACGGAATGGTAAGTAATGAGCTGACTTAAATCTCTCCCCCTTCCCCTCCTAGCTTATCATCTCTACATTGGCAAGATTTGTAATATTTACATTGCAGCTATATTTGTTTTAGTCTTAGTGCTTCAATTAAATCAATTCACTACTTAAGACAACCCTTTTGCTGTAGTTTTTCCATTTATCTCTTTTTGGCTGAAGTTCAGCCTTTAGTAGTCTCTTCAAGAAGGGCTCATGGAAACAGTACATCCTGGTTCTTATATATTCAGAAATGTTTAACTACTGCCTTTAAACTGATATCAGAGTTGGACCTCGTGACACATTCTTTCTTGGGTCACATTCTTGGATTTTGTAGGAAATCGTTTCATTATTTTCAAGCATTGAATGATGCTAGGAGAAATCTGAGGTGAGCCTTGTTTCACCTAATAAATTGATCTTTCTGCCTGGCGTGGGGAAAAAAAGAGTCTAGTGACTTAATTTAAAATGACTCAATGCTGCTCATTCTGGATCATTTTTTCCTTGGCCTCAATATACCTTTATAGTCTCTAAATTGACATTCTTCATAATTTTCATTTGGGTGTCTAATAGAAATCTCAAATACATCATGCCCCAAGCAGCTGAACTCCTGATTTTCCACCACCAAAAACTGCTTTATCTGCATCTTTCCAGTTAATGGCAATTACATTTGTTCCTTAGACCAAACATCTTGAAGTCATCCCCGAATCCTCACTCTCGCACAACCCACATCCAATCCACTGGCAAATTCTTTTGGTTGTACCATTAAAGTATATTCAGATTCAGCTACTTCTAACCATTTCCACTGCCACCACCCTGGATCAAGCTATCACCTCTCACGTGGGTTGCTGGAGTAGCCTTAGTTGGTCTCTATGCCTCCACCCTTGTTTAACCTTTCTCTTCCCTCCTCCCGAACCCTAGTGTTTTCAGCACAGCAGCTAGAGTGATCCAGTTAACACCTAAGTCAGATTATATCACTTCTCATTCCTTGCTCATTACTTCTAGTGCCTCCCCATTTCACTTGAAGAAAAAGCTAAAAGACAATGGCCTAGAATGGCCTACATAGTCTTATATTATTACTCTGCTCAAATCACATTGGCCTCCCCTTTCCTTAAATATCTAAGATGCTCTTCTCTCAGGGCCTTTGCCCTTGCTATCCACTGCCTGGAGTCGCCTCCAGTATCCAAAAGGGTTCACTCCCTCAGCTATTTCAAGTCTTGGCTCAAATAACACCTCAGAAAATTCTACCCTGAAAATCTTATTTAAAATTGCCAACTCACTCTTACCCTTATCTTCATCAATCATTTTCCCATTGCTTCTATTACCTTCTAACATGCTATTAAGTTTCTTATTTATTAGTCTCTTATTCCTCCAGTGAGAATGTAAGCTCTATGATGGAAGGGATTTTTGTTGTTGTTTACTGATGTATCTTCAATACCTAGAACAATGCTAGATGAAACTCAACAAATGTTTTAAATGAATAAATTACTAAAAAGATTTAAAACAGCTTTATTGAGGAATAATTAACATATAATAAGCTGCACATATTTAAAATGTAATATTTAATAAGTTTTTGGTTAGTTGTACACTTAAGAAATCATTACCACAACCAAGAAAATGAACAGATCCATCGCCACTAAAAGTGTTCTCATGCCCTTGTGTAATCACTCCCTCCTGCCCTTCCCTGAACACCCCATCCCCAGGCACCTGACCTGCTTTCTGTCACTCTAGAGTAGTTTGCATTTTCCAGAAAATTCTATGAAGTGAATTAATAGTATATACTAGATTTTGTCTGGCTTCTTTCACTCAGCGTAATTATTTTGAGATTTCCCCCACGGTGTTGTGTGCATCAAGTTTATCTCTTTTAATTGCTGAATAGTATTTTATTGTATGAATACACCAAAATTTGTTTATTTAGTCACATGTTGATATATATTTGGGTTGTCTCCAGTTTGGGCTATTACAAATAAAACTGCTATGAATATTTGTGTACATTTTACCTGTATTTGTGTGGACATATGCCTTCGTTTCTCTTGGGTAAATGCCTAGAAGTAGAATAGCATTATCATACGGTAGATATATGTTTAATTTTTTTAAAAAAATTAAATTTATTTGGGTGACATTGGTTAATAACATTACGCAAGTTTCAAGTGCACAGTTCTATAACACATCATCTGTATATTGCATTGTGTGTTCACCACCCAAAGTCTAGTCTCCTTTTGTCACCATATATTTGACACCCTTCATTCTTTCCCCATCACCATTCCCCTCTAGTAACCACCATACTGTTATCTTTGTTTATGAGTCTCTCTGTTTTGTTTGCTGTTTTATATCCCACATTAGTGAAATTATAGGATTCTTGTCCTTTTCCTTCTGACTTATTTTGCTTAGGATGATACTCTCAAGATCCATCCATGTTGTCGCACAAGGTAGTATTTCATCCTTTCTTATGGCTGAGTAGTATTTCATTGTGTATATATACCACATCTTCTTTATTCAATCATCCATTAAAAGACACTTCAGTTGTTTCTATATCTTAGCTATTGTGAATAATGCTACAGTGAACATAGGGGTACATGTATCATTATGGATAAATGTTTTTAATTTTGGGGGGTAAATACCCAGTAGAAGGATTGCTGGGTCATGTAGTAATTCTATTCTTAATTTTTTGAGGAACCTCTATACTGTTGTCCATAGTGGCTGTACCAATTTACATTCCCACAAGCAGTGTATGAGGGTTCCTTTTTCCCCACAACTTTTCCAACACTTGTTATTTCTTGTCTTGTTGGTAATAGCCATTATAACAGCTGTGAGGCGCTGTCTTACTGTGGTTTTGATTTGCATTTCCTTTATAGCTAGTGAAGTTGAACATCTTTTTATGTATCTGTTGGGTGTTTGTATGTCTTCTTGGGAGAAGTGTCTATTCAGGTCCTCTGCCCATTTTTGAATTGAACTGTTTGGTTTTTGATGTTGAATTATATGAGTTCTTTGTATATTTTGGATATTAGCCCCTTATCAGAGGTATTGTTTGCAAATATCTTTTCCCATACGATCGTTGGCGTTTTTGTTTTGTTGATGGTTTCTTTTGCTGTACGGAAGCTTTTTTGTTTGATAAAACGAAAAATTCATTTATTTTTGCTTTTACTTCCCTTGCCTTTAGGGTCAAATTAATAAAATCCTCTCTGAGACCAAGGTCCATAAGTTTGGTACCTATGTTTTCTTCTATGTATTTTATAGTTTCAGGTCTCATATTTAGGTGTTTAATCGATATTGAGTGAATTTTTGTGTATGGTGTCAAATAGCAGTCTAGTTTCATTCTTTTGCATGTGACTTTCCAATTTTCCCAGCACTATTTATTGAAGAAGCTTTCTTTTTTCCCATTGTTTATTTTTGGCTCTTTTGTCAAAGATTAGTTGCCCATATACCTATGGGTTTATTTCTGTGTTCTCAATTCTATTCCATTGGTCTGTGTGTCTGTTTTTCTGCAAATACCATGGTAATTTGATTATTGTAGCTTTGACATATAATTTGAAGTCAGGGACTGTGATACCTCTCTGGTCTTGTTCTTTTTTCTCAGGATTGCTTTAGCTATTTGGGATCTTTCGTGGTTCCATACAAATCTGATGATTTTTTTCCTGTTTCTTTTAAAAATGCTATTGGGATTTTTATGGGGATCCTGGAATGAACCCCACTTTATTGGGGTGTATTATCTTTTTAATGTATTGTTGTATTCAATTTGCTAATATTTTGTTTAGGATTTTTGCATCTATATTCATCAGAGATATTGGTCTGTAATTTTCTTTTTTGTGTTTTCCTTGCCAGGTTTTGGTATCACTGTAATGTTGGCTTCATGAAGTGAGTTAGGCAGTATTGCCTTTTCTTCACTTTTTTGGAAGCATTTGAGAAACATAGGTATTAAATCTTCTTTGAATGTTTGGTAGAATTCACTACTGAAACCATCTGATCCTGTACCGCCCTTTTTGGGAGGTTTTTGATAATTGTTTCAATTTCCTTACTGTTGATTGGTCTATATAGATTTTCCAGTTCTTAAAGATTCAGTCTAGAAAGGCTATATATTTCTAAAAACTTGTCTATTTCTATCAAATTTGGAGACATAAAGCCTTTCATAGTATTCTTGTGTAGTTCTTTGTATTTCTGTGGGGTTGATTTTATGAATCTTTTCAAAGATTAATTTTTTCTAATGTCTTTTCATTAACTATTTCGTTTAATGCTGTTTTAGTATTTTATTATTTCCTTCCTTCAACTGAATTTGGTCTTCTCTTTCTAGTTTTTTTTTTTTTTTTCCTCCTTCTTCCATCTCCCCCTACCCCCAACTCGGGTTCAAGCCGTTGTTCCTCAGTCCAGTTGTATAAGCCCATGCTGGTTGCACCTCGTTGAATTTTTTCAGAACTTCACTCTTGAATTCTCTGTTGTTTAAATCACATATTTCCATGTCTTTAAGTTTATTTTCTGGAGATTTTTCATTTTCTTTCTGAACTACCTTGTTACCTTGGTTATTCATGTTATTTTATGAATTATTTCTCTGCCTGTGCATTTGAGGGAATTAAATCCTTTTTTCTTTCTTTAAATACTGTCTTTCAGCTGTTTACCAGGTTGATAAGTATGTCTTTCTTTTGTTTTCCAGTAGGTGATGCCGTGATGCAAGTTTTTTGTTTTCTCTTACCTGCACTACTGGAACTTCCGGGATCTCTGTGGGATGATGTTGCCTCAACTGTGGAAAATGCCCCATATTCCTCCAGGAGGTAAGCATCCTGTTTATGATCTGGTCACCTTGGTCTCGGTACCACTCCTGTGGTGGGATGTGGCAGGCTATGGGTCCACTGGCCTGTGTGTTCCCAGTGCCGCTTTCTTGCAACCGAAGCCGCCAGCCAGGACACTCTGTCTGAGGTATTTTAGCTGCCTCTACCAGGCTCCAACACAAGGGATGGGGGAGGTGTGGGCAGGGGGAAGTGAGTTCATACATCTGCGGCTCTGTTCTTTCCAATGGGTTCAACCACAATGAGTATAGACCATTTAGGCTGGAATGATGCTTCTGCCCCGTTGTTATCTGCCGAATGAGGGTTGTAATGCCAGGCAGGCGGTAAGAGGGAGGACGGTGGGAATTCTGGTGTCTGTGGCTTTGTTTGTCTGGTGATGATAGCTGTTGACCACTGCCATCCTTTGCACTGCTTCTCTACCCCTGACCCTGGGCTCAGCCTCAATGTGTACAGGCCACTCAGTCTGGATTGCTGCCTCTGCTCCACTGGCCTGCCCAGTGGAGATTGCACTCTGACCTTTCGCTGCTATCATGTTGGTTGGGGCTGCAGCAAGCAATGGATTATGTCAGTAGCTCCCATATTTGTCCTTCTCCCTGGCCTGCCTCCCCTGTTCGCTCCAATATGCTCACCTTCATATGTCTCAATGCACAGATCTCTCAGATTTGTTTGTGTGTTGAGCAGCAAATCCTTTGTTGAATTATAGTGGTCCAACTTATTATAACTTCAAGGGGAGAGAACTAGAGGTCTCATGATGCCATGATGCTGACATCACCTGTTTAACTTTTTAAAGAAACTGCCAAACTGATTTCCAAAGTGTTTGTACCATTTCATATTCCCACCAGCAGTGAATTAGAGTTCCCCTTTCAACATAATTACCAACACTTGGTTTGGTCAGTCTTTTCCATTTTAACCATCCTAGTACACGTGGAGTGGAATCTCGTAATTTTAAGTTGCATTTCCCTAATGTTTAATAATGTTGAGCATCTTTTCCTGTACTTACTTGCCATCTACATATCTCTTTTGGGAAATGTCTGTTCAAATATTTTGTCCATTTTATAGTGAGTTTATTTTATTATTATTGATTTTTGAGACATACTTATACATTGTGGATGAAAAAGGGGTTCCACAATATTTAGATACAAGCCTTTTTTGAAATTTTTTGGTTATATTTTTTAATTTTTTAAATAGTTTTTAATTTTTCAATTACAGTTGACATACAGTATTATATTAGTTTCAGGTGTACAACATAGTGATTAGATATTTATGTAACTTATGAAATGATCATCCTGATAAATCTAGTCCCCATCTGACACCACACTTAGTTATTGCAATATTATTGACTATATTCCTTATACTTTACATCCCCATGACTACTTTGTAATTACCAATTTGAATCTATATCCCTTCCCCTTTTTCACTCACCCTCCCCAAACCCCTCCCATCTGACAACCATCAAAATGTTCTCTGTATAAGTCTGTTTCTATTTTTTTTCTTCATTTAGTATGTTCTTTAGATTCCACATGTAAGTGAAATCATATGGCTTTTGTCTTTTTCTGTCTCACTTACTCCACTCAGCACAATGCCCTCTAGGTCCATCCATGTTGCTGCAGATGGCAAAATTTCATTCTTTTTTATGGCTGAATAATATTCCATTATACATATGTACCACCTCTTCTTTATTCATTTATCCATTGATGGATGCCCAGGATGCCTCCATGTCTTGGCTATTGAAATAATGCTGCAATGAATATGTGAATGCACATATCCCTTTGAAATAGTATTTGGGGTTTCTTTGGATAAATAGCCAGAAGTGGGATTACTGGGTCCTTCTTTGTTTCTTGTTATAGCCTTTGTTGTTTTAAAGTCTATTTTGTCTAGTATAAATATTGCTACCCTGACTTTTTTTTTTTTTTCATTTCCATTTTCATGAAATATCTTTTTCCATCCCTTTACTTTCAGTCTGTGTCTTTAGATCTGAAGTGAGTCTCTTGTAGGCCGCATTGTGTATGGTTGTTGTTTTTCTTATCCATTCAGCCACCCTATATCTTTTGATTAGAGCATTTAATCAATTTATGTTTAAAGTAATTGTTCATAGATATGTAGTTGCCATTTAATTATTCATAGTTTTGATCTTTTCTTCTTCTGAAAGAAGTCCCTTTAACATTTCTTGTAATACTGGTTCAGTGGATATGAACTCCTTTAGCTTTTTCTTATCAGGGAAGCTTTATATCTCTCCTTCAATTTTAAATGATAGCTTTGCTGGGTAGAATAATCTTTGTTGTAGGTCCTTACTTTTCATCACTTTCAATATTTCATGCCTATCCCTTCTGACCTGCAAAATTTCTGATGAGAAATCAGCTGACAGTCTTATGGGAACCCCCCTGTAGGTAACTGCTTTTCTCTTGCTGCTTTTAAGATTCTCTCTTTGTCTTCAACCTTTGGCATTTAAATTATGAAGAGTCTTGGTGTGGGCCTCTTTGGGTTCATCTGGTTTAGGACTCTGTGCTTCTTGGGCTTTTATATTTATTTTTTTGGCCAGGTTAAAGAAGTTTTCTATCATTATTTCTTCAAATATGTTTGCAATTCCTTGCTCTCCCTCTTTTCCTGGTAGCCCTATGATGCGAATGTAGTCCCAGAGGTCCCTTAAACTATCATTTTATGGATTATTTTTGCTGTTCTGATTGGGTGTTTTCTGCTACCTTATCTTCCAAATCGCTGATTTGAGCCTCTGCTTCATCTAATCTGTTGATTCCTTCTAATGTATACTTTATTTCAGTTATTGTGTTCTTTGTTTCTGATTGGTTCTCTATTATGTTTTCTATCTCCATGTTTCCTATCTTTTGTTGACGTTCTCACTAAGCTCATTGAGCATCCTAATAATCAGTGATTGGAACTTTATGTCTGATAGATTGCTTGTCTCCACTTTGTTTAGTTCTTTTTCTGGAGCTTTGTTCTCATCTTTCGTTTGGGACATGTTTCTTTGTCTCCTCATTTTGGGTGCTTCCCTGTATTTGTGTGTATGTATTAGGTAGAAGTGCTATGTCTCCTGGTCTTAGTAGAGTGTACATAGTAGGTGTGGGGCCCAGTAGCACAGTCTCCCAGGTCACCTGAGCCGGGTGCTCCAGGTGTGTCCCTTGTTTGGGTTGTGTGTGCCCTCCTGTTGTGGTTGAGCCTTGATTGCTGTTGGCGTGTCAATGGGAAGGATTGATCCTCAGGCTGATTGATTGTGAGAATTGGCTTTGACTACAGTGGAGGAGCTGTTGGGGCTCCCTCTATGGAGCAGGATTTGCTTTAGTGGGGTTTTGTGCCTGCCAAGTGTGCCTTTGGGTGTATTGTTTGGGGAGGTGGTTAGGCGGTGCTGTGGTGCGGTCTGAAGTAAGTGTGTTGGTTCTGGGGCCTCAGTATCCCCACCTATATAATGATAGACCACTACAGAACCTTCCTTCTGGCTCAGATTTATCCTGGGCTGATGGTGGAGTCGTGTAACCATTGGTGGGATAGGGTTGTCTCAGACAGCCACATGATCTTTCCAGAAAGCAGGGCTGTCTAGTTTGGGGCTTCCATTTCCACAACCAGCCCTTCCCCTTCCCACACAGGCAGCTGAGGAGCACAGGAAAGCAGTTCCTGTGGAGTTGTTGGGCATCTAGATGCAGATGACCTAAGACACTTGAGTGTGTGAGGGGAAGTAGGACTTAGCTATGCTGAAGTATCAGGGGGAACTTGAGGCAGATCACAAGCATGCCTACCTCAAGATTCTCCATTGTTACTTTTCTAGGCACTCACCCCAGCCACTGCGTCAAATCATACCTTTGCTGTCTGCAGTCCCCACCCCCAGACTTTCCCAACTCATAGCCAAACTTGGCTGTTCCATCCTGGTCACAAAGTAATGTTTTACAGGGACCCACTGGATGTAAGGATTTAATCCAATGAGCATTGTTCTTGGGGTTCTTGGTGGTCTCTTGATCAGCCAAGGAGATGTTTCTGGTAGGAAGCAAGGGCCTCTCTGGCTCCACTGGCCCTAGTTAAGGCCTAGAAGCCAGTCTCTCCTCTAGATCCCCAGCCTATGCATGTTTAGGTCCTCACCTCCCAGGCCAGTGTCCAGCATTTTTCCACAACCATCCCCTTGAAGCCCCTTTCAAGCATGCCTTGGGTTCAGGCATCCTTACCCCCAAACCCAGACCAGTCTGGCCCTGTACACACAGACCAAGGAGATAGTTACACAGACCACACACACACACACACACACACACACACACACACACACACAGAGCCCTTTCCTGGCTCCACACACTCTTCCTTTCCTTCTTCCCTTCCCCCAAGAAAGACACTCCAGGGCCAGAAGGTGAGACACATGCTTTATGCCCTGAGGTGATCAGGGAAGCAGGGGCTCAGTACTCACACTGCAATATATAAAAGTGGTCTGTCATCCTCAGCTGAGGATCCTGGTCTCGGGGGAATTAAACCAGTTCCTTAGGGTTCAGAATATTCTTGGTTTGATCGGTTTGGTTTGGTTGATCTTAGTATGGAGAACTAGGTTGTCCTCTTGATTCCCTGTCCCAGTGGTGCATAGAAAGGCAAAGAAGGTCACCTGGTAGGGCTGGTCTGAGATAAGAAAAGCATCCAAGGAGCACAGGCTCTTACAACTGGGAAGGCCACAGCAAGCCAAGACCAGATCCTACCCAAGGGCCTCAGGGATGGCTGGAGGGGAGCTCTGTATCCCTGTGAGGCCACCTCACTGGACGAAGGGCCAGAGTCCAAGTTGGTGCAGTCACTGGTGGCGAGCCAGCCCAGCCTCCCTGCCCGATGGCCAAGGTCTTACCCCCGCTGCAGAGGTAGCTGATGGGCCTGAGCCAGCTGCTGCCTAGGGAGCCGGCACAGAGCCAGTGTCACCTCCCCACTGTTCACTTGCCGCTCCTGGAGCCCCGCTGTTTGCTCATGGCTGTGAGCATCTGGCTAATATAGGAAGTCAGGAGGTCATCCATCTTGTAGCCCTGGAAACAGTGGCAAGAAGATGAACTGAGCACAAAGTGGGATAGGGCCAGCCCACTCAGACCCAGAACACAGCTCCCAGGACACTGCAGTGGACAGAACCCTGGACAAAGGCAAATCCTGTCCCTCTTTGGACTGTCTCCCCAGCTGCACAGCTGGAGGGCTGGACGCATCCAGCCAGATGTCTGAGGTTCTAAGCTGTTCTTACCCTACATTAAGGCCCTAGTCTGTGGGTCCCTCACAGCCTGGATGCCTACGTCCAGGAGTGACTCCAAAGGCTCTACCAATTGAGTTATGTCTTGGAAGTTGAGCTCAGTCCAGGAGGCCTCACTACTAATGGTTCTGCTGTTGAACTCAGGGGCTGAAGGCTCAGTCCCCAGGTACGGAAGGCACTCAAACAATAGTTAATGAATGAGGGCTCTGTTCCTCAGCCCCAGATGAAGCCCCTCCCCCCAGACGTAAGCTAAGCCTCAAACTACCTGACCTTGACCCAGACCTGACCCTTGCTCCTGACCCCAGGCCCACCCACGCACTCCTCATGTTTGTTCCAGGGGCTGGGAGAGTGGCTGAAGCTGCAGGTGAGGCCGCGCAGCCTGCCAGTCCTGGAAAGCGGCTCTCACCAGTGACGTCTCACAGAGCAGTTTGCTCCCGCGCACCAGGTTCCCAATGGTGATGTGGAAGTAGGTGTTGCCACTGCTCCAGTTGGAGATCTTGGTGAAGGGGTGAGTGGTCAAGATGTCCTAGGGGAGCAGAGAGTCTGCAGCTGCACAGCCTGGACCCTCTGGCCTCACTCCCCTCAGCGCCAGCCCGCAGACACCACCCACTAGGAAAGGCCTCGGGCTCCCAGATGAGAAAAGGAGCAGGAGCGTAGAGGCCAGAGGAGCTGCCACGGAGCTGCCATGGGAGGCAGGTGCTTTGCCCCTCCGTGCCTTGGACCAGCTGGAGGGACACTCAGGGAAGTCCAGAAGACAGCTGGGTACGTGGGACAGGAATTGGAAACGTGGGAGGCCTGAAGGACCTGAAACTGTGGTCCTGGAGGAGCTGTTTGAGGGAAAGTTTGAGGAAACAGACAAGACAGGACAGAACCGTGGGGGACACAATATTTATGGGCTGGGTAGAGAAGACATCCACGAGGAAGGACCAAGGGAGAGATGAGGAAAACCGGGAAGGTGGGCACATGAAGCCAAGGGGAAGCTGGTGGTCTCTGGCACCTGTCACCAACAGTGCAGTTGTACTCCTCTTGGGCACGTGGCAGATTGTGCTTCCTGGCCCCCTTGGTGAGGACAGCTCTGGCCCATAAACATGAGCAGCAGTTACCCCAGCCCAGCCTGACGTCCTGGCCGAGACGGGCAGAGAGCATTTTGGAAGGAGGGAGGGGATGGTAGCATCTGGTGATGCTGAAAGGCCAAGTACTAAAAGGAGTTCATTGGATTTAGTAACAAGGTGTTTGTTATAACTCTAGGAGAGCTATTTTGGTGGAGCAGATGAGGGGTAAGGAAGTGGAGCAAACGCAGACAGCCTGTCAAGGTGTGTGGCCAAGAGGGCAGATGAAGTGAGAATGGTGGCTGGCAGGGGCTTTTGTTAGTGGTACACACAGAGAAGCCCGCCCCCACCTGCTCTTCCCTGTGACTGCTCACCTTGCTTCTGGGATCGATGAGGCTGACCCCATACTTGTTGATGGCAATTAAGAGGATCTCAGGGAAGTTTGGCTCCGTAGTTTGCTAGTAGAGAAAGCCAGAAATCATCAGCTGGAGGGTCCGGAGCAGGAAAAGCTGTGTGTATTTAGGGCAGGAATGATGATGCCCCCAGCTAGGATTAAACTGACCTTTCCTGCAACCTACTCGGTGCCAGGGGTACAGCGCTGCTGGCAGCCCTGCCATGATCTCATGCTTTCCACCTCTGCTGGGCGCTCAGTGCTATGCCAGAACGCTTGCTGGGTCCCCAAATGACCCCCTCTTTCACTCAGTTTCATCGCTTCTCTCCGGCTTCTCTAGGAATCTCTGCTATCTCCTGTCAGCCCAAATGTCTCTCGTCTTCAAAAACCCTCCTTGAACCTTATACCTGCCTCCAGCTGCCTTTCTACCTCTGTGTTCCTTGTACAGCAACGCTTCTCCAAAGGCCTCCCACCCTAGGTGTGTAACAAGGCCGTCCTCTCCTCTCCACCCAGACCTATTGTCTCATCTCATGCCAGCCTCTTCACCATTCTCCTGCCTCTGGTCATGCCCCTCAGATCCACCCTCAACCCTACAGTCAGAATGGGCTTCTGGCCCCATCAGAACCCTCCAAGGCTGGCTGCCACCTGTAGGAGGAAACCCACTCCCCTCGCCTGCTTGCCAAACTGCCTCTCATTGCTGTCTGCTCACTTCACACCGTATGTGCTCGTCCTGTGCAGGCCTGAGCTCTCACACCTCTGGGTCTTTCTTTGCTCATGCTAGTCTCTCTGCCAGGAACACTCTCCCCAGGATCTTCCTGGGAAGATCTGGTGTCGCCTCCTCCAGGAAGCCTTCCTAGCCTTTCCAGTCTGAGTGGGCCTCCCGGGCTCTGCCGCCTGGACGAGAGCTCCCCACAGATCATCCACCATGATTCCGGCCTATTCACACAGCTGCCTCCCCTGCCAGGCTGAGCTTCTGGACCCTCTGTGTCCCAGGACTGAGCCCAGGGCTCAGCACTTAGCCAAGACACCTAAGGGGGCTTCCCTCCTTTCCTGGCCAGGCAGGCAGCAGAGGCCACAGTCCTAGGGAGGAGTCTCTGTGCCTTCTCGTCCCCTCTCCTTGGCCCCTTCCTCCTCTCTGAGAAGCTGCCCACAGCCTACCTTCACCTCGAAGAAGGCTGAGCCAAAGGTGGGCCACTTGAAGATGAGCTTCAGGAAAGCAAGCTTGGCCTCCTCCCTGGACTTCCCGGCGTGCTTGTTGAAGTAGGCGACGATGGACTGCAGGAGGAGGGGGCGTCAGTCCTACCCCGCTGCCACTCCTGCCCCATCTGCATGGTCAGCAGCTGTCAAGCTGGCATGGGCTAGGCACAGGGTGGGGGTCCTGGAGGCCATGAGGGGCTCCCCACTTTATCCCAGTTAGTAGACTCCTGGCCTCCCTTCCCGCCCCCAAGCAAATACGCCAAAGAGTATCAAGTAAGTCAGGTTACCATGGTAACCAGGACGGCAAATTACTGACCAGCTGAATCTTTTGCCTGAAAGACTGGAGACAAAAGCAGGTGGAGGGGAGCGTGGGAGGGTGACCTTATCACATACAGGCCACAGGAGACACTTCCCTGGGTTGCTGGCCAGCACCTGCCCCCTTCACCCCTGGGGTGCCCAGAAACCCATTGCAGGGGGACCCTATTCCCAGTGCCTCCCCCATGCTCACCCGCTTCCAGTCGTCAGGTGACACCTGCCGGATGAGGTCCTGAGGGACCAGCTCCCGCAGCAGCTTTGGGATACTGGGGAAGTAGGACTTGTCTTCCTCGAACTTGACCCTATAGATCAGTGCCCCCAGCTGCAGCACCTCCTCCCGCGTGCACTTATGGTAGCCTCGGAGATACTTGGGCAACTCCTGCCGGGACAGAGCAGGTCACAGGTGGGGAGGGACCTGCAGGAAGGGGCTCCTTCCCTCCCCCCCAAGATGGGGTCTACTGCCTTACTCCACCTTAGGGCCCACCCACCTCTCCAGCCTCAGCTGGCATGCTCCTCAAGGGGAGATGGCACAGTACAGGGAATAGGCAACTCTGCCCGCCCAGATTCAGCATGTTGCAGTTTGAAAACAGAGCAATGTGTGAATATGATGTCATTTCCCCTCAAACAGTCCGGGGAGGTGAGCAGCCCCATTTCAAAGATGAAGAAACTCAGTGACCAGCTGGTGAACCTGAGACTATTCCCCTGACTTCCCAGATCTGTCCTTCCTTGGGAAAAGCCTCTCAGGCGGGCCTCCTTCCGTAGCGTTCCCTTGAGACCAGCTGGTTTCATCAGCAGTGTCAGCCCCTTCCCCACTGTGAACTTCCAGACCCAGAAGCAGAGTAACAGAATGAGGACTTACGCTTGTAACTCAAAAGCAAAGAAGAAGCCTCTAAAGGGCCAGTGCTGCCCACAGGCTCCTGGAGCCTTACAGCTATCTTATGTGGAGCATAGGGAAACTGAGGCTGGCCTGAGGACACACTGCAGATCAGACACCTGAGTCAATTATTATCCACCCACCTTTTCATCTACTCACCCATCTACTCATCCACCTACCCACCCCCACCTCCTCCCTGTCCACACCCATTCATCCATCTCCCTACCCAGTCATATGCATCTAGCCACACGCATCCATGTCCCATCCATTTCCCCATTTGTCCATCCATCCACCCACCCATCCTCCTACCCACCTACCCACTCACCCATCCACCAACAACTCATTCACCTTCAATCCTTCCACCCATCCATTCACAGAGTCACCCATTCATCTATTCACCCACCCACCAAACCAAAAAATATTTATTGAGCATCTACTATGAGCCATGCCCTTTAAGCAACAACATACATCCTCCCATGGAACTTGTAGTCAAGGCAAGACCAGACATCAGTCATCACACCAAATGAATGCATAATTCCAATTGTTGACGGAACTGTTCTCTGCTGTGAGGACATAAACCAAGGTGACCTGATCTACTCTTGGGGACAAGGAAGACCCCTTAAGATAAGATGATTGAATTCACATCTAAAAGTTCAGGAGGCAAAGAGGGAAAGAAATGAGGGAAGAGCATCCCAGAAGAGAGAACATTATGAAAGTCCTGTGGTGGACTTGAGAATTTACCATGTTTCCCCGAAAATAAGACCTAGCCGGACCATCAGCTCTAATGTGTCTTTTGGAGCAAAACTTAATATAAGACCTGGTATTATATTATATTACATTATATTATATTATATATTATATATAAGACCCCATCTCATATTAAAGACCGGGTCTTATATTAATTTTTGCTCCAAAAGACGTATTAGAGCTGATGGTCTGGCTAGGTCTTATTTCGGGGAAACACGGTAGAAAAATGCAGCTGGAGTGAACTGAGCAAAGGAGTGCCGGGTACAAGACGAGGCAGCAGAGGAGGTAGTGGCACCCACATGCAGGGCCACAGTCAGGATTTGGGGTTCTACCCTAAGAGCAGCAGGAAGCCACTGAGAGGATCTGGAAAGTATGATGACCACCCTGTGGAGAATAGATTGAAGGGGGACAAAAACAGAAGGGGGAGAGCAGATGAGAGAAGATGGAGGACTAACCCAAGTCTGTAGGGGTGACGGAGAGATCTGGATGGATTTTAGAGAAATTCAGGAGGTCAAGTTGTCAGGTGAATGATGTGGGACACGGAAGGTGAGGGAGAGGGACATGTCAAGGCTGACTAGGGTTTCTGCCTCGTGGAAACTGGTAGTTGGCGGTGCCATTCACTAATGGGTGCACAGGGTGGGGGGGAGGCGTGGGGGACAGGCAGATCCCAGGTTTGGATGAGGGCAGCCCTTCTGACTGCCAGGTCAGGTTCTCTCTACCACGGTGGCCACCATCCTGGCTCCCCCGCCCTTCCCAGCATCCTGGTTTGTCTCTCGCACAGAATGGTAAACCAGCTAGCCCAGAAAAGATCACTGAGTCTGCAGTCACGCAGGCCTGGAATCAAACCCAAGTTCCATCAACCCTGTGGTCCTAATTACATCACTTGATTGCTCTAAGTTTCTCCCTCAGTAAAATGGGAACAACAAGCCTAGTTGTTGGGGTTTGTTGGGAGGACAGAATGAGTGGAACGTGTCAGACACATAATAGAGGCTCAACATGTAAGCCTCACTCCCACTTCCCGCAGGCTCGTGTCTGTGCTGGAAAACATTTAGATTCACACTTGGATACACTCCAGTGCAGCAGCGTGATCTCGGATTCAGAAGACAGCCCCTCACCAAGGGAAGGGCCTGAACAAGTGGGGCTTGGGAGCGCAGAAGAAACTCTCCAACCCCTGAGGGACAGAAGGGGGAAAGGAGAAGGAACGGGAGGGCTGGGCTACCACCACGACCCCACAAGCCCCTGAGGGCCTCAGCAGGAATCTCTTGGAGGTGGTGCTGTTACAGGTTGCTCCCCTGGCAAGGACAGCAGGTGTCTGCTTTCACACGGCCACAGTGCAGGGCGTGGAGGCAACAGCAGAGAGGTGCTGGGAGCTCACCTGGTAATAGTGGAAGATGGAATCGGCCATGGGGTCCTTCCCTGGCACTGTGGTGGTCCACAGCTTCTTCATGAAGAACACCTGGTAGGTGAGCGAGGGCACGATCCCTGGGGCAGAGGGCACTCAGTCACCCAGAGGGTCGCAGCACCAGCCCCTAGCTTGGGTCCCACCCAGGGAGGCCTCGCGGTGTGGCCGTGAGACGGCACCTGCCCTGCTCTGAGCCTCAGATGACCCCCGGACCCAGCCTCACGTTACCATCCTTGACCGGCCGTGCTTTCTTTATCCAGTCTGTCAGGTGGCGAACAAAGTCAAAGAAGAAGTCATTCTCAGGGACGCTGATGACCTAAGGACATGGCCATTCTAGTCCACTCATTTCAGTTCAAGTAATACTGAGTTTTCTGACTTTCCCACCCAAAGCCTTCCCGGGGACCCCTTCACCAGAAAGCCTCCCACTGGCACCAGAAGGGGTGTCTTGTACCAGCCCACCCTGCACCAGCTGTGCCTGCCGAGAGTGACAGTCATTTGCATTCAGTCATCAGGCAAAGATGTACTTTCCCTGCCCTAAGGCGCAGGAGAAAGGCCAAGAGCAAGGCCCAGCCCCTGCTTTGGACGTCCTCCAGCACCCATGTCCTGCTCCTCCCACAGGCTCTGAGCAGCCTGGGCCAAGGTCCTCACTGGGATCGCCTCTGGGTCCCCAGTGTCCGGCACAGGGACCATCATGAAGTGAGGAGACAGACATGGATGCAGAAGGAACGGGGACGGAAGGGAAACCTGATCTGCCTGAGCTGGTCAGAGAAGGCTTCCCGCAGGAAGGGGCTTTAATGCTGGGCCTCTGACTGCCGTGGACAGAAAGTGGGGTGGGCAACGTGGGATGGTGGCAGGGGCGTGTACTTTGAAGTCACACCCACTGAGACCCAAGTCCCTGCTGTGTGACCGTGGGTAAGTTAACCTTTCCAAGCCCAGGTTTTGTGATCTATTAGCTGGGGATGATCACTGTCTCTTCAAGGGTTATTTCAAGGGTTAATTGGCCTCTGCATGGCAGCTGGGGGACCAGTCAAATCAAACCTGTAAAGTATGTGTGTCGGGGCAGGGTGAGGAGCCTGGCATGTCCAGACATTGAGTGCCACACGGCTCCTAAGGGGTCTGAGGCCGTGCTGTGCCATGCCTTAGAGGAGAGATCTCGGGGCAGCTGCTACATGTCGGGGCCATTGCAGGGATGTAAGAAGGAGATGGGCACAATCGGGTGCTCCACGCAAGAATGCCTCTCTCTTCTTCGCTCTCTCCTCTCTCTCGCCCTGCTGCCCATGAGCTCCTATGGCTCCAGCACATTTCCCAACAGACAGACCCAACAGCAGGCAAGCAGCCCCCACCCACCTTGTCTGCAATTTTGACAAAGAGGCTGAATCCCTCGGAGGACTTGAGGAGCAGCCGGGAGGCAATGTTCTGGCAGAAGTCCTTGGCCTTGGTGCTGGACTCCACCTCGAAGGCCTGGGGGTGGGGTGGGGGGGCTCGCTTGGCTCTGGCAGGACCTCTGGAGACCCTCTGGCTGTGCCTCCAACTAGACCAAGCCCCCTCCCATGCAAGACACCCCTCCTCTTGCATGGGGGTTTCCCCATGGATCCAGAGCTGGGCACAGCATTTAAGAAAAGGAAAAGGCAACTCCGACCCGGGTGTTCCCAGATCACGTCCTCCCCGACCCTCCACGTGGGCCTGGCTGTACAAGCATGAGTGGTGGCAGAGGCCAAGGGAGCACAGACAGCACAGGGAGATTGGAAGTAGAGAGGCTGGAGGAAGAGGAAAGCAAATTCCAGAAAGGGGGAGGAGAAAAGAGAGAGAGGAAGCAGCCCAGACTGGGGTGGAAGGGATTGGAGTCTGAGGGAGTTTAGATGAGGGAGGAGGGTTGGTGGGGTTCCATTCTATGTCACCTTCCTCTGAAGGGGACGGGAAAGGATCTTAGAAAGTTTTTCTGTCCTTGTCACAGGAATCCTATCGTGGCATTTCTGAGGCTAATCTCCAGACAAGTTTTAAAACTGCTTTTCAAACTAAACGTTTTGATGTTATCTGAATGAGACGCTGTGCTGAGATGGGGTAAGGTGTGGGGATCCGGAGGTGGCCTGACCGAATAGGCGTGACAGGAAGACAAACAGGACCTTCGGACAAGGGGACCAGGGCGGAGAGGACACCCCAATCAGGTCAGGTGAGGAGGAGGGAAGGGGTCTGCAGGAAAGTGGGCTCCGGGCAACAGGGGAGGCCTGTGGCAGGAACAGAGCTGGCATCAGGTAGGTGGCACCAGCACAGAGTTCAGCTCAGGGGAAGAAAGCACTTTCCTCCAAGGCAGAGCCTCCTCAGAGAGAGGGAGGGTTGACCTTGTCAAGGAAGCTGCTCAAGGAGACTGCAGGTTGGACCAGGAACCGAAGGGCTCCTGACCCAGGGACTCTGTGGCCTCTTGACTGAGCCCTGACTCCACTGAGGGGCAGGAGGATGAGGGTAAATGAGGGGATACTGGGGGAGAGGCAACAGCACTGCTCCCTCTGTCCCCAGCGGTGCCTGGTCATTCAGGGGCATCCACAGACCAAGAAGCCAGCAGCCCTCACCTCATCGGTGTCATCAGGAAAGTAGACCTTGTGGAAAATCTGGGTGGTTTTGTGCTGGATGGCCTCCACCTCCACCAGGTGTGGGGGGTACTTCCGGGACCCATTTCTAAAAACCAGGGGTCAGGGTGGGAACAAAGTCAGGAACCATTGGGTTCATGGGGCCACGGGTAGTGAAAACAGAGGGAACTTTTGGAGACAGACCGACCCCACTTCTAATCCCTGTCCATCACTCCCCACCAGGGGACAGTCGCTTAACCTCTCCAAGCCTCCAGTTGCTCATCTATACAATGAGATGTTAATAGCACCCACCGCATAGGGCTGTGCAGGGGACGCAATGAAGCGGAGGATGCAAGTGGGCTTTGCGGAACATGAAATTCAGTCAGGTGCCTGCCTCCCCAGCAGACTTGAAGGCATGAACCAAGCCCTCCCGATCAACCAGACTCTAAAACTGCATCTAGAATGGGCACTGGGCACTGCACCCTTTGTCGAGCTGGCAGCTGTGGTACCCCAGGGAGGGCCCCTATTGCTGTGTGGTCATGTCCGCATCCCCAAGGGCCTTATCCTACCAGCCGGTGTGAGCCGGAGCCCATCCCAGTGCCTGCCCCCTAGCACTGTGTCCACTGTCTCTGCCCCTTGCAGGCTGCCGTACCTCAGGGCTTTCTGGAGCCGCTGCAGGCAGTCAATGGCCAACGGGCAGTGCTTGCGGGACTGCAGGAAGCGTTGCACGTGGGGCAGGAGGATGTTGCTGGGAGGGAAGAGACCCGTGCACAGCCAGAGCAGCTCCCAGCCCCGCTCCTCGCTGTACCTGCAGGAAGAGGTGTGGTGTTCAGCAGGGGTACCACAGGCCAACCACAGGGGTCTGAGCACCCCTGGTGGCTGCACACCCCTCGGCTCCTCACCATGGCAGCAAATGTTCTCCCTGACCCCCTTGCCAACCCCTGCCTGAGAACCAACAGGGACCCACCTCCCTGACAGCCAGATCCAATTACTGCTGTTAGGTTGGTGCAAAAGTAATTGCAGTTTAAAAGGTTAAAAATAATTGCAAAAACCGCAATTACTTTTGCACCAACCTCATCCTTAAGTGTGGTCAGCCAACTCCTGCAGGGCCCATAGTTACCAGCCACATGGAGATAAGGTGCTCATGCCAGAATGAAAACCAGCTGGTCACCAAGGACTCTGATTCAGCTAAGATTTTTTTCTAAGCAAGACTTTCCTATGAGGGAAGCAGTGTGTGATTTACATTCCGGCAGTTCTGTAACTCTTCTGTTCTTTGAGTAGCACTGAGTTAGTCAAGCACCTGGGTTTCCTCAGGCACCACTCTGAGCTCATTGGGCCTGAGAGGGGGGAAGCTTGGAGGGCTTTCAGGAAGAGGTGGCGTTTGATCTAGGCTTTGAAGGATGAGACAAATTCTGATATGCAAAGGAGATGAAAGGTTTTCCTGGCTGTGGACACAGCATGTACAAAGGTTTGTCAATGTGAAAAGATATGGTGGTGGATAGATACGATGGTGGATTTGAGTAAGCGATGTAGAGAGTGACAAAGATGGGGCAGGAGTTGGGGGTCTGGGCTTAAGGGGCGATGACGGGGCTTCTCTCAGGCTCTGAGACTAGCCTGTGCCTGACTCCACACTCCTGCTGTGGTCTAGCCCAGCAGGGAGGAGAAGGCAGTCCCCTCAGGGGCCCAACGCCTTCAGCCCATGAGAGTTTTCAGCTAGAGCTTCCTACTGACAGCCAGCTCAGCTCAGCCCGAGCCAGGATGGAGATGTTTGCTCATGAGCTGAACCTGCAGGCAGACAGTGGAGTCTGGGCTGGGTGAGGAGGGAGATCCAGGCAAGGAGTGACAGGAAGGAAGTTAGGAGCTAGGGCTGTAACTAAGAGGACAGACTCGGGGTGCAGCCGCCACCTCTTGGATCTTTACCATCCTTGAGGCAGAGCTAGAATGTGAGGGGGCCTGAGGGCAGCTCCTTGCTCTGAGTGAGAAAGGACAGCTCCCAGGCAGAGCCAGCTGCTGCTTCCAGAGGGAGGGAGCCCCCAGTCACAACGGGTTCCCCCCCACCCCCCGGCTCACCTGATGTGGTTGTCGGTCAGCTGCTTCAGGATCTGCACGTACACCTCGTCCTTGAGGGGCTCAGCCTTCAGGGAGCCCTCAAAGATCTGGTCGGTGAGCTCGTTGACGGAGCGCACCCTCTTGGATGGGTAGTCGCCCATGTACTTGAGCACAGGTGGGCAGCCGTCAAGGAAGGGCTCATGGCTGATGGGACAGCACGGACCCGGGAGGCAGGAGGCTACACTGTCCCCCAGGGCCTGCCTCCGGATCGTGTGGCCCTGGGCCTTAGGCTGCTCTCTTAGGAAATGGGCATGACCTGCCCACCCTGTCTCCTCACTCCTCAGGACCCCAACCCACATCCCAAGTCCTCACAGCAACCAGGGTGCACGGTCCAAATACTCATCTGACTGCCACCCCCTGCCCAGTGGCTCCCCACGGCCTTGGGACACGGCTCAAGCTTCTTAACAGGGCTTGGGAACCCTTTATGAGTCATCCCCCCCCATCTTCAGGTTCCCTCCTTGAATCTGCCCTCCAGCTGTGCTGACTTATTTTGGGCCCTTGAAACAGCTGTGCTCTGTTTTGCCTCAGGGCCTCTCTGCATGCTGCTCCTTCTGTCTGGAACACTCCCCAGCCCTCTCCCCTTTGACTGGCTAAGGTCTACTCAGTTTTCAGGTCTTAACCTAGACACCTCTTCCTCCAGGAAGCCCTCCCTGCCCTCTTCGAAGGCTGGGTCAGGTCACTGTGCTGCCGGCCCCATTAGAGCATGACCCCAGTCAGCATGTCTCCTCTCTTAGCTGTAAGTACCATGAGCCAGAGACTGGGTCAGGTCACCACTGTTGCCACACCTGGCCCAGCTCATGGCACAGTACACATCTGTCAACAGAATGACAGGGTCAGAGGAGACTATGGGTGAGGCAGCCACTTGCACACGATGAGGTGCTGGGTACATGGAGGGAGCCACTCCATCGGCGTCCCTCCACGTCTGCCCAGGACACAGCTGGGACCTCAGAAGGAAGTAGGCATCTAGATGAAGACTAGAGGCAGGGTCCCATCCCCCGAGACCCCCTGCCTGTGGCCCCTGCCCTGACCCTCTGTGTCACCTGCGCTCATGGGTTCGGATATCAATGAAGGCCATGCAGGCCTCCTGCGAAAGCTCCTCACTGCCCAGAATCTTCTTGAGCAGCGCCTGTTTGAGCGGCTCCCGGGTGTGGCTCCACAGCCGGTCCTTGCCTCTGGCCTTGGACACCATCACGCGGCTCAGCGTGTGCTTGGGTGGCGGCCTAATGCGGCACAGGGACAGTCAGCACTGATGCCCAGGTTGTGAGACCTCATCCCCATCCTCCCTGTGCCTGGAGGCTGAGCGTGGGGCACAGGCTCCGCGCTTCCCTGCTGCACTGCGTGGACCTGGGGTAGGTAAGTCACCAGCCCACCCTGGGCCTTCTCAGCTGGAAGACGGAGACACGCTCAGCTAGCTATGCCCCAGCCAGCCCTGCCCCCACCTCCCCCAGCTTCCTCGCCCAGGCTCCCCTCTGCTCTCTCTGCTCCTGCCTTGGCACATGCGGCCTGCAGCACTCCTCCACCCAGGTCACCCCCTGCCCAGCTCAACTCAGATGCCACCTCCTCCAGAAACTCTCTCTTCTGTCCGCAGTAGCCCCATCCCAGCACTGGGCACAGAATCACAGCTGCCTGGCTTTGTGCCTGTCTCCCCACCAGGACTATGAGCTGTGAGTGCCTAGGACCCCACCTGGGGTGGGCACAGTCATAATCTCTTAAATGAAGGATAAGATGACACAACTCGAGAGGGGTCATCTCGGACAGAAACGGCCCTTGGGGTCCCTCTGACCCAGCCCCTGCTCACAGGTGGGGGCATAACAAGCAACCCTGTCTAGCTACCAGAGAGAATCACAGAAGCCTGCAGCTCACCATACCGGGGCCCTCTCTCCCCTTTCCCTGTCACCTGAAGTAGTCATAGGAAAATTCCTCCAGTGTGTAGGGCTTGGCGCGCACCTCGGGCTCTGGCGTTCGCAGCTGCAAGAGCCGGATAACGTCCTGCCTCTGATCAGGGGTCATGGTGACCAGGGCCTAGAGACCGAGAGATGGGGGAATAAGGTCAGCTCTGCTGGGGGCCCGTGGAGTGAACATAGTGAAGCCTGGAGCCTTCCCTACTGGGGCTGGGGTGCACACTGTGCTCCATTCTGACCCTGGGAGCCCCTTTTCTTCCATCGACCTCTGAAGTTAATGCTGCCTCCATCATGCTGGGATCAGCCCTGTGTCTGAACTAGGTTGGGTTAGTCCGAAAGCTTGGACAAGGCACAGGGACACGTATGAGAACTTCCCAGTGAACAGAGCCTGGCTCAGGGGCTGCCTGGAAAGCTGGACTCTGTCGTCAGTGCTGCGCTCCAGGCAGCTCCGGAAGAACCAGGACCTCTCTTCCCAGCTCTGCCCTCACTGTCGTTTCAGCCAGAACAAGGTGATGCTCCTCCCCCGCCTTCCATCTCCCACCACTGGGCAGTTCCTCATCTGATGCAGCTTCTCGGCTCCTCTCCATCTGGTACAGGTCTGACAGTTGCCCCAACTTTAAGTTTGTGGTCCCGCAAGGCCCCCAGATCATCTTCACAGAAGCTGAGCTTCCCATCCATCTGCCACCCCCAAGCCACATACCACAATCTCCCGCGGTGGCAGGGTGACAGTGGGCATGACATAGACACAGTCAGTGGGGAAGTCCCCACGCTGCTTGGTCCGCTCATTGATGCCATTGGCCCAGCCCGAGTTCATGACCTGCTCGCCTGTGTCATGGTCAAGGATGATGAGGTCTCCCTTGGCAAAGCTGAGGAAGCCAGACTCCTCACCCGCTGGGAGGCAGAAGTGAACAAGGCGATATGGGGGCAGAAGAGAGAGGCCGGGTTGGAACATCTTTATTTGGGTTGATGACCTATCAGCCGCTCCTCCCCACTAGAGAACTAAAGCCCTGTCCCTCTCATGTCTGCTCACTGGTCACCCTGCCCTCACCGTGCCACAGCCCCCCACACAGACACAGCCATCGGAGCAGGCCACTCCCTTGCTCCAAAGCCTTCCCTGGCTCCCCATTGGCTTTAGGAGAACGCCCACTCTCCCTGACATGCTCGTAGGCCTGTTGTGAGCTGGCCTTCCTGGCTTCTTCACCTCACTTCTTGCCCTCACCTCACCCATCCCAGCCCAGCCCATCTCTCTGCAGTTCCCAGCCTCTGTGCTTGGTCCTGCACTCCTCTGCCTCAAACACTCACTCACACATGTTCCTCCCTGAACCCCAGCTGCCTGGGGACTCTCCTCCATGTTCCCACAGCTTCTGCACTGTCACAAGGATGTCACTGTCTATCTCCACCCTGTCCCCACTGAGGGCAGGATCCATTTCCTATCTCTCTCTTTTTACCGCTCTGCCCAGGGGATGGCCCGTCAGGGTAACATTATTGCTGCCATCATTTAAAGATGGTGGGTATTTAGAGAACACTTGAGGAGGAACCTCTGATCTCACTTGGAGAAGGTGACAGGTAGTAAGTATTGAAGAGGAAGGAAGTATTAACTATGGAGGAAGAGAGAGTAAGGAAGACTGCGCACAGAGTACAGACGGGAAGGCACACAGTTTGGCTATTTGGTCCAGCTGGAGCCAAGGGTGCCTGGGGAAAGATGGGTAACAGGTCCTAGCAGCCTTGAACACCAGGCTAAGGCCGAGGCGTGTGATCTGCCTGATATCCCCTGACCCCCCAGTGCCTGGCAGCCCATGCCAGGAGCCACTCACCAGGGTTGGGGTTGTCCTGCAGGGCCACCACGTACTTAGACCTCTTACGGAGCCCCTCCAGGAAGGTGACCACTAGGTCACGGATGTCCTCGGCATTGCTGGAGGTGAAGGTGTACTCATCCCCCTTGATGGTGGCCAGCGTGAAGCTGGGGGCTGTCAGTTTGGCTCCCCTGCAGGACCAACACGGAGAACAGGGCCCAGCCGGGGTCAGTCCTGCCCAGCCCGAGTGAGACGCAGCATAGCCCAGGTCAGAGCAGCCCAGCGAGAGCAAGACACGGCACTCCCTGAAGGAGAGCAAGGCCAGCCCAGTCAGACGCAGCCCAGCGAGAGCAAGACATGGCACTCCCTGAAGGAGAGCAAGGCCAGCCCAGTCAGACGCAGCCGGCCAGGGTGAGGCTCGGCCCAAGTCAGATAAAGCTCAGCCTGAGTCACACATGGCCCAGCCAAGGTCACACATGCTCAGAGGGAGGCCTGCAGGGACCCAGCTTACTTCCCCTTTGCTGCCTAATTCCTATTAACCCTCTAGGTCTCAGCTTAGATACCCTTTCCTCCAGGAAGCCCTCCCTGCCATC
This sequence comes from Rhinolophus sinicus, assembly GCF_036562045.2. Lineage (NCBI taxonomy): Eukaryota > Metazoa > Chordata > Mammalia > Chiroptera > Rhinolophidae > Rhinolophus > Rhinolophus sinicus. The sequence goes on from NC_133756.1 coordinate 116,911,516, forward strand.
CCATAGCCCTCATCACACGAGTCCTGCTTTAACATGGCCTATTGAATACTCATCTCCTCTCTCAACTGAAGCTTCAAAAAGGCGAGGACTATCTTGTCACCACTGCATACCTTGTGCCTGGCACGTGCCTGCTCAGAGCTGGTCACGGCCCAACACTGGCCCACATGGGACAGAGCACACAGACACTCCTACAAGCCCCAGATAGTGCTGCTGAGGACGCCAGTCTACCCCAGGAACCTACCCCGACCCTTGCTCCCAGGTGCACTGCACTTTTCAGTTTACAGAGAACTCGCCTATTGATGGTTGCGTGCATTCCTCGCCACTGCTATCGAGGAAAGTATTAAGACCTCTATTTTGGGGATGAGGATGTGGAGATGAGTCCACCAGGCCCCTGAATCCCAGGCCAGGCTCTGTCTGTACACCCTCGACGGTTCCCGACTGTCCTAACGACCCACACCCATCTCAGAACCGTTAATCCACTGCAAGACCCCCTCCATCCCCGTGAGGGGGGAGGCACAGTGCAGCACAAACTGCTCAATGACGTGTGACCAGGAGAGGCCACTGCGTGCCTCTGCATCTCGGGGACGTCCTCCGTGATGCGGAGCCCCCCCCTCAGAGGCCCCATGACCCATAGGAAAGCTCCGGGCACCCTCTCCTTCCCATCTGTCTGTCTGTGCCCCCACCTGCTGCTCCTCCCGTCAGACCGGGCTGAGTCAGGACGCTGCATGTGAGTCCCACGCCTGCCAGGGTCTCTGCAGCTTCACTGTCTCCCTGCTCCGCCCTGGGGGGTGTAGGGGGGCTGGGACTCACCTACTGCTGGACACAGCCATGATCTCGGGGAAGGACAGCTCCAGGAGCACCTGCTCCTGCTCGTCCACGAAGTAGACGCCCGTCCAGTTGACGGCCACGATGACGTCGTTCTTGGGGAGAATGGGGCCTGGGGCAGAGCGAGGCCCTGAGAGGGAGGCCTCCCCCGCCAACATGCAGCCCTTTCCCATCCTCGCAACCACCAGGGTGGAGGGTCTACGGATCTCCATTTTACAGATGGGGAAACTGAGCTTTAGCGAGCACCACCTCCCTGGAAGCCCAAACCCAGTGCGTGGTGGGAAGAGGGTGCTGAAACCAAGACACTGGGTGTGAGTCCATCCCTGCCATGTCACTGCCCTGCAGGGAGGTGGAGTGTGGGGAGGGCTTGGGCTAACCCAACCCCAAGGTTCCCTCCAGCCTGATACTGGTGATTCTGTGAAGCCCCGCAGGAGCACGGGGCCTGGCATGGAGCAGGTACCCCAAAGTGACAGCCCGAGGATGGCTGAACTAAGGGCCTGTGTGGGCTCATGTCAGCCACTCCACTCTCAGCTTCACAGTCAGCCCAGCCTGTACTCTGGGCCACCCTCTTCTGTAGGTGCTTTAACAATCTCAACACTCATTCAGTTCAACCTAGTATGCCGTGGAGCACCTACTATGTGCGACAGAGCCCAGCTACACTGCAGGAGGCAGGACCCACTCAGCGCACTGGCCTGAAGAGACCAAGCAGCCCCGTGGGCAGGAGCCTGGCTGGGGCACCTGGGTCAGGCCATCCTCTCCCCCTGCTGTGAGATGGAGTCGTGGAGTGACAGTGGGAAGAGCGCATCGAGGCAGGAGAGCGGGGGGTACCTGAGAATTTGTAGGCTTCATAAAACCTGGAGAAGAGCAGGGGCCACTTGAAGCGGGCGTAATTGACCACATCTTCTTTGACCTTCTGGGAATCCGTTCTCCTCTGGGCATAAATTGCCTGGAGGGGGACAGACAGGAACAGGGGACAAAAAGACATCACACGTGCTCTGTCTGGAAATCAAACGTCCCTGCCCCCAGGCTAGAAGCGACCCTGGGCTCCGGTGCCCTCCTGTACAGCATGGCCTCGCCCCATCCCATCAGCCCCCCACCACCCCATCACTTGCCTGCCTCTTACTCAACATCAGTGAGCGCTTACTGAGGAAACATGGGTCCCACCCATAAGGAGCTCTCAATTCAGCAGAGTAAAGGATTACAATTGTAGGCAGCACAGGTGCAGGGGACGGATGGACGGGCTGTGGCAGCGACAGGGTGTAATGGAGAGGGGATTGCCCAGGACAGAGAGAGACGGAGGGTGGGAGGGAGGGCAGGGCCTTGGGGCTGGGCCACGCCGAGATATAGGGGGGTGCAGGGAGCCTTCAGGGAAGGATGGAGACTTGTGGACCGCTCACCAGAGAAGGCAGAGGGCTGAGTGGGAGGACGCTGTGTGGGGAGGGGGTTCGAGACAGCTGATTTGTGAAGCTTTCTCGCAACTTGTGTGCAAAGATGATTCTGCTCTTACACAACCAGGGCCCGGAGATGGGAGGCCTGGGGGGTCCCTTCCAGCAGCCAGGGTCTGCCACACTCTCCCCCACCAGGACACTCTGCTCTACTTGGCAGCTCCTTAGCCTGGAAGGGAGCTACTCAGGGCTGGTTATGGGCCTGGGGCCTTAAGCAAGGAGGTTGAGGGGGCCTGTACACAAAGTTCCGCAGGCAGGAAGTTGGGCCAGAGTTCTTGTAGGCAAAAGGAGGGTGCCTCTCCTAGAAGCTCCTCCAGCATGCACCAACTCCTGAGCGTCGCTCTGGTAAGCCCCTGTGCAAGACCAGAAGTGGGGACCCCCAGGACCCCTGGGCCATGGCTGGATGTGACCCATGGCTGTGTCCCTGGCAACTGCCCAGAGCAGATGACGAGTGAACTGATGTCCATGGTGGAGAAAGGCGGCCATCCTGTGCCCCCAGGAGCCCATGGACAGACACGTCAGGTGAGAGCTGTGACTCCTTTGACTGCCCGGGTGCTTACTCCTTGGCCCAGGTCTCGCCGAAGACCCCTGCCAGTCCTCCTACCTTTTTGTGGGCAGCAATGGCCAGCTGGGCCCACTTCTCGAGCGTCTTCAGGGGCGTGATCTCGCGGTCGGGGATGTAGGTGGGCACGAGGCTCAGGAGGCGCTCCAGAATCATCTCGGAGCCGTAGTCCACAAAGTACTGCTGGGAGGCCAGCTCAGCCAGCTCATCCTCCTAGGATGGGGTGGGGGTGTGTGTGTGATCTCGTTCACACACCTTCTGGGAAGCCCTTCCAGACCACCACAGCCCCCAGGCCCCTGCCTCCTGTAGCTCTCAGACCCATCCTCCGGGCCCTGTGCTCGCTCTCATTTACCAGGAGCTCTTGTCTACTTGGTGAAACCATGAGCTCCCTAAAGGCAGGGCTGCACTCCTGGGTCCCTTCAGCATCAGGGGCACCCGAGCTGACCCAGAAAGACCCGCCAGCCCATCAGTAATGGGTCAGCCACTACCCCCTTGGCCCAGTGAGATAGCAACAGGGGCTGACAAACGTGAGAAAGGGAAAGGACAGCCCTGACAGTGGGGGACCTGGGTACCACTGGACACTGTCAGAGTGAGGAGTGCATCACCATTCCCTACGCCATCGCCATCGCTACACCCCCTGCGGACAGTCAAGTATTGAACAACCCATAGGCTATAGTGCAGAGGCTTCATAGAGTCAGGTGGGCCCTGGGCATCTGTGCCTTCTTTGCTTGCGGCTGGCGCATGGCAGCCCCCATGATGCCTGCCCGGAGCTCCCCAGGCTCTGGGAGCAGGGGCATTAGAGAAAGGCTCTTGGATGCCTTGAATGCAGTGGGTATTTCCCAACTAGTTCAAAGTACTTCGGAGTGTTAGCAGCTGATGTGGCTGTACTAATACATTCTGCCTGAGTCTCAGCTCACCATCACCATTATCATCACCACCACCACCACTGTCCCCAACGACACCACTGTCACCACCACTAAGGTCACCAACACCATCGTCATCATCACTGCCTCCACCATGGCTACAGCCACCACCAACCATCCCCTTCATTTCCATCATCTCCATCCTGCTTCCTCCATCATAATCACCAACGGAATCGTAAGTGTCAGGAGAACCATCACTGCCATCATCAAAAACAAAACCACCACACCACTCCTGTCCTCAGAAAGAGATAAAAGGATACGCACTTGCAAACGCTGATCTAAATGAGTGGATCTCCTACTCCCTTAGAGCAGAGAGTTCCAGACTAACTAAGAACAATACAAGCTTTGAAGCATGTCCTCTGTACCGGGCACAATCACCACCGCAGTGTCAGAACACCTTCCACTGGCAGGACACAGGCTGTTCTTCAAAGCCCTCACTCCTGTTTGTAGTGAGACATCCAGGAGGGGTCTGGATCATGCTGGCCTCAGTCAGGCTAAGCTCTGCATTAGCTGATGGTGGGTGGGTCACAGACAGCAACACTCAGCCCAAACTCAGAAAACAGGCAGCTGTGAGCCAAGCAAGTTCAGCCAGAAGATTCGCTTGCACTCACCTTCTCACACCTGTACTCCCCAAACTTGACCCCTCGCACCACCTGCTGGTAGATGAGATTGGTGGCCACGTTGTCTTCTGAGGGGTTGTGCCAGGGCGTGAAGACCTCTTTGCGGAAGAAGAGGCGCCACGGGGCATTGCGCTCCTGGGCACCCTGCTCCTTGGCATACTGCTCACACTGGGAGATGGCATCCATGACGTGGTCACTGCCACTGCCCAGGGAGGACACCTGTGGGCACAGGGCTGGAGGTCACCCAGCGGAAAGGTGAACAGGCAGGGAAGGACTACAAAGAGCCATCAGCTGTGCCAACTGTTCTCATCTGGATGCAAAGCTAAGGGTCAGAAAGAGGTAGGGAGGTGCCAGGTCCCTGAGGAGGCAGGTCAGCATGGGACCCCTGGATGCCAGCCACAGGTGTGAGCGGACTTGGCCACACGGGAGTTCCCATTTCCTAATGTAAGCCTTTTCTGACGCCAATGGACAAATGGTCACTGGAAACACAAGGGGTATCTATCTGTAGGGGAGGAAAATCCAGGCAAACTGCCAGACAACGTGGTTCTGCCCCTGGACCTGCAGGGTGGGGGCACCTCTGCTGTGCGTGACGTTGCTGGGTGTAGAGGCAAATCACCTACCCCCTGGTCCAGCTCCACAGAGAGGGCTCCAGCCTGGATGTGCCAGGAATGCACACACTCCAGGTCGTCACTAAGGAGTGAGAAGAAACTACCACAGCAATCTGACGAGGAACTATATCCTCATTTGTAAGTGAGAAAACTATCTCAGAGAGCCAAGCAGCTGCGTGCCCCTGCAGCCCGTCTGCCATGTTCTCTCTGGCATCAGGCGAGGACTGACTTCACCTCGCTGCATGACTGACGTGAGCTCTGGATTTCAATCTACACTGTACTGTTGAATTTTTCTTTAGGGATTCAAGAGCGCTCCAAAAAGGAGTTGGCCAGAGCCAGGGTTACTACCTGCTAACAGAGAGGCCCTGGAAGCCAAGTAACCGCCCAGGTCACCTGAGCCAATAGGTGGCAGCACTGGGCTGGGAGCCGGTTGGCAGCTCAGAGCAGTGCCAGGACGAGGCACTGCAGGGCAGGCCATACCTTATCGAACAGGGCAATGTAGAGAGAGAACCCGAAGCGGTCCTTGAGGGAGATCTTGTCGGCAAGCGCGTTGCAGAGCTCGCTGGCCGTGGTGGCCGAGTCTGTCAGCAGGGTCTTGGTGGTCCCATCCATGAATGTCACGGGCAACATAATGGGCTTCTTAGACTTGGTGGCCTGAAAGTGACCAAAAAGGGTTTGTAGGAATCCTCTCACTGCAGACCAGCTCACCCCTCTGTGCTCCTGACTCCCTGCTCCCTATGGGGTTGGAGCTGCTCCGGAGCCCCCAGACCCCAGGATCCCATCGGGACGTTGCCTTTTCCTGGTCACAGGTGCCCACCACCCCAATAGGACGTCCATAGTCCCTGAGCCAGAGCATTGGGGCTGGGAGGTTGGCACTGCCGCATGCCACATAAGTATCACAAGACCCTGTGAAATGAGTATTGTTACTGCCATGCTGTCAATAAAACCATAGCGATATGAAGGGAACAACACCCAGTCCGAGTCATTTAGACCATAAAGCCAGCAGAGTCAATCATCCACTGGGGGCTTTCCCTTTCCAATAGGCCTGGGATTCCAGAACTTGGTGGGTGCTTGAAGAAACACAGAATCCCGAAGCAGGGAATGTTTCTGGGGCACTGGAGTTCACTGTACACACACACACTCGGGGGGCCGGGGGCCACACCTGCAGTTCCAGCCAGCTGGGCGGCTGTGTCCGTGTCCCATTGACGAAGGTCCTCCTGAGCCGCTCCTCACAGTACGGGGCGTAGCCCGGGGGTCCCCCGTGGATGAAGTTCCGCAGGTACTACAGATAGAGGACCAGATGAGGGCACCCCCGCTCTGGCCTCCCCCACCTGGACCAGCAGAGCAGCTCAGCAGGTCTCCTGCCTCCAGTGCCTCCACCCACACTTAGGACCTGCTCCTCAGTGCACGTCTGCCCACGCCCCTCCTCTGCTTTCCATGGCTCCTGGCTGCCCTCAGAATCCAGACCCTGTAACTCAGCTCGGCGAGGCCACCACACCCCAGCCCTGTGTCGTCTCAGCGGCTCCTGCTGCCTCCCCCCACACACCATACCCACTCTTCACCTAGCTGAGCTGTTGCTCCTCCTCCAGGGCCCACCCCCTTGACTCCTCCTGACCGACCGACAGGGCAACCACTTTCCTCCTCACAGCACTGACCAGCCGGGTTGGTCCTGCTGGCACTTGCTCTGCCTCTGTGGCCATAGCACCCAGAGCCTGGCACTGAGAGCAGTCAAGAAAGAGGCTGAGCTGAACTAAAGTGCCTGCTCCAAGACAGTATGTAGAGGGCACAGGAGATATTTCTGTTAAATTCAGTCTCCTCATAAATAAAATAGGCTGAGGGGAGAATAGCGTGAAGTGCTGAGTGCCTGGCAGGAGGGGCCAGGAAGATAGGCCTGGTGACAGGCTGTGAGGCCTGAGAAGAGGTGACCCTGGTGGGGCCTTGTTCCCAAGCTCCTCTGAGCTTCTTCCCCTGCTCTCTCCCCACCATGCTGGGGACACGGCCGGCTCCCCTTCCCACCCCAGGAGGCCTGGTGCCTGCCCTACCTTAACAAACTTCTCAGAGGGGGCGAAGCAGCCCACGCAGAGAGACACAAGGATCCAGCCCCGAGCGTAGCTGCTCTTGGAGGGGTTGTGGGTGAGCTGTTTGCTGATCTGGCAGTAGATCTCATCCCTAAGTAGGTGGGGAAGCACGGAAGGGGGGCTGCCTCAGAAGAAAAGCCTCCCTGCCAGCAGCAGGTGGGACACATAGGCTGCCCTCTCCTACTTGCCCAACACCACCCAGGAGGAGGCGGAGTGGGGCAAAGTAGGGAAGGCTGGGCTAGGGTCTGTTTTGGAAACGGGCTCATCAGGCATAAAGCACCTTCCTGGCTCCAATCTAGATCCATGGCCGGGGCCCCATGATCTGGGGGGTAGGGTGTATCTTGCTCTGGGGCACAGCAGCCACAGCCACTGGTGACCACTTTGGTGAGAAGCACAGGTTCCGCCCCTGCCTCTTCCCTCACCAGCTGGGTGGCCCCAGCAGGTGAGTTCACTTCTCTGAGCCCAACCCATGGTCATGGCAGCAGGTAACAGTTTTTACTAATGCAACTGGCACTGGCAGAATGGAAACAAAAACATCTGGGGAGTTTCTCCGGGGGGATGAAGTCTTGATACATTTCCGAAATGTTTGAAATGTAAGTGGCCCTGTATCCGTTTTGTAATCAGATTAAAGCAATGAAGGTAATTTTTTGCTTTCATTTTAAAGGGAAATAACAGGATTGCTGTGAAGAAAAATGAGTCCAGGCTTACAAAGCACCTAGCAGAGTAAACCCTCAAACAATGCTAGCGCAGTTATTATCCATTGCCTGCCTGTTCAGGGCCAAGAGCAGAACCCACGATGATGCAGTGACCACCAGGGGGCGCTCACTGCTCCTTGTCCTCCTCCCTCTCAGAAGGGACTAATTCTGGGGCTCCCCAGTGTGACGGTTGGATCAGTGCGTTTACAAAATAAATTCTGGAGGTTGCTAACTTTTTATCATGACAACTAAGGACATTTAAAACACACCACTCACATACACACACACACACACAACCAGCCCACTTTCTACATCATAATCATTTCATAAAACAAAGATAATTTTAATATTCAAAAAGTAGGAAGGATGAAGTCTCCGAACAAAGAACAGTCCTTTAAATAAATCAAATTTAGCTTTAGAAACATCCTTATTTTCCCATCTTTGTCACAGATCGGTGAAAACTTTGTCAGCTGCAGCTGGGAGCCCCTGACCCCGGTCATTTTTTTGGATGGAAAGACTGAGACCAAGAGAAGGGAGGGGTCAGCCTTAGTACCTCAGGGAGTCAACCCCAGCCTTCCGGTTCTTGGTCCAGGCCTCCTGCCTGGCACCATGTCCTCCAGAAGTGACCACTTTAGGTCTGATGGTGAGATAATTGGGAGGCACATTCTTGCCCCTTAACCACACCTTGGATGACTACCTTTTCTTCCTGGAGGCAGGTAACCCTGGTTACTGTGACCATCTCTGATAGTAACTGACCTCGAGGAGCAATGAGAGCAGGCCTGGCAGCAAGGCAGGTGGTTTGGAAGGCTAGTGAGCCCTGGGCAAGTCTCTCCCCTCTCAGAACCTCCGTTTTCCCATTGGTAAAATGGGGCTCAACCTTCCCCGCACCCACCCCATCCTGCTGCCCTCCCAGCCAGCATACACAGCTTCGTGGGATCAGCTCTCCTACTGACCGTCCTGTGCAGACAGAGTTGTCAGAAAGCCTATGTTTTCCCTCCACTGACCTAGCGGAGCTGATTCCTTAATGACTCCTGGTACCCCCTGAATCATCCCAATACCCCCAACACCCCAGTGAACTTCTCCTGGGCCCAAGCGGGGAAGGAGGCACTGTCAGGATTCCAGGCATGCTGAGCACAGGAGCCCTGCCCATGGCCCTGGGTCAGGGGCACTGACGGTGAGCTGGCAGGGATGGGGTTAAAGCAGAAAATGCACGCCAGATAATGATAACAATAGCTACCGCTTACTGAGTGCCTCCTGGGTTAGTTCCATGTAGTTTTATCTGCCCACAGCCTAGGAGGCAGGTACTATTATTATCACCGCTTTACAGATGAACAAACTGAGACAGAGATGAAATAACTCAAAAGTCATACAACTAGCCAGCCACAGAACTAAACCTAGGGCTATTTGGCTTAATCTGTTGTGAAGGTGACAGAGCCACAGCTCAGCCCCCAAAAGCCTTTCAGGGCTGCACTCCAGGAAACGCGGGGTGCCACCCAGCCAGCCACCACCCCCGCAGCCCTGCCCTTCACCGCTGACCGGAGCGCTGGCCGCAGGATGCCATTGCCAATGACGAAGTGCAGCTTCTCCAGGTTGGAGGTGGGCCGGTCCTCCAGCATGCTGTTGCCCTGCACCGTGGGCTCCCCGTCGTGCAGCCTCTTGGTCACCTGGGCCACGGGGAGGGGAGAAGACTTGACCTGGGGAGGGTGACGTGAGGGGCCCTGCCTGGTGCTTGAGTCTGCCCACTCCTCCGGAGAGCAGAATCCTGGGCGTGCCCAGAAGAGCTGGCTCCCAGCACTGTCACACCCCCAAGTCCTGTCATATTCCACCCCATGCAGAACAGACATTAGATCAATGAGTGACCCACAGAGCTGGGAGCACTGGCCTGGTGGCACCCACTTCTGGGGATAAGGCTCCTTGACCCCGTATCCCCACCCCCTACCCCAGAAAAGCCCTTTCAGCTAGAATAGGGACCTGCTCCTCCCACTCCTGGCGGGACCCCTATCTCTCCAGGGTGGGTCACCCACCCACAACTCTGACACCCAGAGTACTCCCCAGTCACCATCACCCATCACCAATGCCCTGGCCCCTCTATGGGAACAGCCCCTGGCCCAGGTTCTTACAGATGCATTTATCCTCTCTGGTCCCACACAGCCCACAATGCCAGCCCTGTGCCTTGAGAGACATAGAATGAGTGAGAAGGTGAGTGGCGGGATCGTGCCCCTACAGCTGGGAGAGGTGTGGGAAGCCCTCACATCTACCGAACACCCACGGCCATCACCTTGTGCCATCCTTCCAGGAACCCATGGAATGGGCATTTTCTTCCCTGGGTGTCTCAGATACTCAGTGGCAAAGGTGGGATTCGAGTCTGGGGCTACGTGATTGCAAGACTGGATTCAAGCCTTAGATGGGGAACAGGACAAGGGCACAGGCAAAGTTGGCTGTGGAAGCCCCAAGGAGAAGTCTGATGGCTGTAGAGGGGTTCAAGGAAGCTTCCTGAAGGAGGTGACCCCCCCAGGCAGAGAAGAAGAAGAGGAATTTTAGGCAGAGGGACTGGTGTGAGCACATGTAGGGGAATGGGGGAGCCAGGCTCCCTGCTCTGTAATGCCGTGTTTGGGTCTGTCTGCCCTCCCAGCCTGGCGCATAGGAGCAGGGTGGTGCCCAGAAAAGGCAACAAGACTAAATCCATGCATTCAAACCAATCAGTAGTGTTAATGCCCATGGGCTCTTATTCCACAAAAAGGTCCTTAGGTCAAACTCAATGGGTCCATGCCCTGGCAGGAAATGTCCTTCCACTCACCATCTGTCACCAGCCCTCCCCAGCTCTCAGGTCCCCTCCCCTGAGAAGCCCTTCCTGACATGGCCTCAGCCTGAGCTCACTGCCCTCTTGCTGTCTTCCCGATCACCCCCTATGTTGTCCTGCTGCCTGCCGTCCCAGACCCCGGGGGTCCCAAGACCAGGCAGCCCAGGGTCTGCTCTAACCTCCTCGGTCAGCTTTGACTTCTTCTTCAGGGTCAAGTGCACCAGCTTGTGCCTCACGCTGCTCTTCTTCTGCCCCTCAGGGAGCTGGACCTGAGGATCGATGGGGACCAGGGTCAAGTGATTGGGCCCAAAGTAATGATGAGAGAGTGGACAATGGGGCTATGGCTGGAGAAGTGTCTTACTGCCACGCTAATGTGTATGAGGGAGGCTCCCCACATTCCCACCTCCCTGCACCAGACAAGTGACAGATGGGAAAACGGAGACTCAGAAAAGTGCAATGGCCTGCCCAATGCATCAGTATTAGCCCTGGTTCTACAAAGCCCGTCTGCTCTGCTACGTGGCCTCACTCACTCGTGGCAGCACGTTACAGTTTACAAAACGCTCAGACATTTGTTTCCATGAGTAGACAGAGGAGAGCGGGCAGTTGAAGAGGTGAGGCAGAGGCAAATTTTAGGATGCTTCTTCTGCACCCTGAGGCTGGGGTGCCAGGCAGCCCTGCCCACTGTCCTGGGAGGGACATCGGCTGGAGGGCACCGGGGCCTCACCTCACCCTCGCCCTGCAGGGTCTGCAGCTCCCTCTTGTACGTCTTCTTGCCCAGGGTCTCATAAATCTTGGTCATCACTGGGATCTTCTCGCTGCCGTCACTCATGGCCGTGTGGTACTTGGGCTCCGGGAGGTCCCCCATGAACCGGAGGATGGTGATCCAGACTGCCAGGGCCGCCTGGGGGCAGAGCCATGCGAATTAGAACGCCCACGCCCAGGGTATAGCTAAAGCCATCAAAGGAACCTGGGGGTTTGGGAGAGGGCTGGAGAAGCCCACCGGAGGGCCACTGTGTACACACCGTGTTCCTCGGCTGGGGCTGGGTTAAGTCAGCCCTGGACCTGCCCACCAGGGACCCGCCACCTCAGTACCTGCACTGGCAGCACAGCCCCAGCCCTCACCAGCTGGTCGCCCTCGTCGTCATGGAACAGCAGCGGCTGCTTGAGGGGCCGCCGGCTGTAGGTGTGTGTGGTCGTGCCCTGGAAGTAGGTGGCAGCGAACTTGGCGAATTTATACTCAGAGAGGTCCTCCTCATCCTCATCAGGCAGGGGCAGGGCTGCGTCCAGGTCCTCCTCCACCATCTCCCTCCGCCCGCGCTCCAGGTCCTGAGGAGATGAGAGGGGGTCCCTGCCATGGGGGCAGACTCGGGGCCGGGCTGCAGTCCCCCAACCTGTCCCTGGGGGGCCAGCTCTTCCTCCACAAGGGTGGCCTGGGTTCATCCTCTTCACTATCCAGACAGAGCCCGGTGCACGGTAGGTCCTCAATATACAAATGAATAAAAGTTTGTGAGTGGCCTGGAGGAGGACAGTGACTGACACAAGGTCACATGACAGGCTGGTGGCCAGACAAGGCCTGGGACCTGCGGCCCCTTGCTCAGGTCCCCTTTGCTCCTTCTTCTCAGAGGGGACCAGGTGGACTTTACTGCAAAGGGGCACAAGAGGAGGGAGGGCCATTACACTGGGGCTATCCCGAGTCCCTGTCCCCAGCCCGGTACCTCAAAGCCACTAGGTGCCTGGCCCTCCTGGCCTGGCAGGCCGCCTGAAGTCCCCAGAAAGCCAAACATCTTGTCCACCATGTCTGAGTGATTGATGGGCTCGTGGCGGGCCCTCTCCATCTGCTCCAGGAGCTCCTTCTTCCGCCGAGCCTCTTCCTTTTCCTTCAGCTCTCTCTCTGCGTCCTCACGGGCCAGCTGGGCCAAGCGCTCCTGGGAGGCGAGGGTGATACAGAGGAGACAGTTTCAGGGAGCAAGTCCTCCCTGGGGAGCCCAAAAGAGTCCCTGCAGCAGCCAGGCCATAGTCCCAACCTTCCCCTGGGCCTCCTGACCACTGAGAAGGACTGAGCCGCGGGCTTTCCCACCCTGGGCCACACCCTGCTCAGAGCCCAGTGCGGACAGACGCCCAACGGTAATGCCGCCTGCCCTTCAGGACTCAGCTGGAACACCTCCTCCAGGAAGCCTGCTCATGCCTCCCCAGCTGGAAGGGACCAGCCAACCAGAAATCCCAGCTTTAGACCAGCACTGTCCAATGGAAATGCAATGCTGGTGATGGAAGGAGAACTGACTCTGGGTGGTAAACACACAATGTATTACAGACTTGTATACTTAAAACCTATGTAACTTTACTAACCATTGTCACCCCAATAAACTTTAATTTAAAAAACAAAAAGAAAAAGAAATATAATGCAAGGCCACGTATGAAGTGTCTACACTTAAAATAGTGAAAAGAAATAGGTGAGATCAATTTTAATAATGTATTTAATTTAACCTAATATTTCCAAAATGTTATCTCAACATGTAATTAATATTTTAAAAATAGTAAGTGCTTTACATTCCTTTTTTTCTTACTGTCTTTAAAACCTAGCGTGTATTTTACACGTGGAGAGCTTGGTTATTTCAAGTACATCATTAGCCACACATCGCCGGTAGCTCCATCCTGGGCACTCTCACCCCAACTCAGGCTTTTTATCTAGGTGTTGTCTCCCTGCTAGAAAAAGTGCTCCTGAGGACGTGGACCCTCTCACTCTGGAGCCACAGCCCTCTGTCCTTTGTCCTGCCTGGCCCAGGACCAAGAACCCAGTGCACGCATGAAGGAAGGTTGCATGGACAGAGGATAGACAGCCTGTGTTGGGTGAAGGCTGTTGAACCAGTGAATGGACATCTAAGCGCTGGGACATTCTCGGCTCACCTGATGCTTGCGTTCAGCTTCCTCCTTGGCCTTCTTGGCGCTCATCTCCTTCCGGAGCTTCGCCTCCTCCGCCAGCCGCATTCTTTCAGCCTCCAGGCGCCGCCGATACTAAGGGTAGGGGCAGCCTGTGAGCATGGAGCCCTGTGTTCTGCCTCACCCCGCCCTGACCGGGCTCTGGGGCTGGGAGATACTGTGTTAAATAATTTGGCAGATAGGGAAACTGAGGCATCTGAGAAATTATCCAGGTCACAGAGTGGGCTGGGGGCACCAATGATCCCAAAACCAAACCAGGTTTGCCTTGGCCGCCCAACGATTCACAAGAATGACTGGGGTCCCCAGCCCTGCCCTTGGCTGGGATGGTGAAAATGAGAGGTCTGGCACCAGTTTTGTCCTTCTTCAGAGGAGGCATAGCCCTAGCTCCCCTCCGTGGGCCTCAGCCAACAAGAGGGGGTGATTTGTCCTCCTGAGATGGAGCAACAAACACCCCGCAGAGGACACTCTCCTCATGGTGTTGGGATCTGTGGGTCCTGTGGACTCAAGACCCCTCACCCCCGGGCTGGGACACGCGCGGGCGCTGTGGACTGGACCCCTCACCTCAGCTCGCAGCCGCCGGTGCAGCCTGCGGGCAATCATGCCCCGGGCGTAGGCCTGCACAGTAAGCACAGCCCAGAGGCGGTGGCGGAATGCTTTGCGCACCAGGTAGGCGCGGCAGCGGGCCTGGAACTCGATGATGCGCCGGCGGGCCAGGCGGTACTGCCGGTGCAGCTTCCGGGAGCGGTGCAGGGCCTGCAACCGCAGGAAGCCCAGCCGCATCTGCGAGGACAGAGCCCACTCAGAGCCCCGACTCCAGGCGGACCTTCACCCTGGGAGCCTCACCACACGGGGCCCACTCTGAAGGCCCCACTCCGTCTCCCTCATCCTAGGACTCCCCAGAGGTAAGCTCCACCTCCTTTCAGGCAAGTTTCCCAGGGAGTGGCCTTGGCTGCCCTTGAGAGGGGCTCCTGAGAGGGTCCCCCTGAGAGGACCCCATCCTCAGACCACAAGCTGGTCTCCTTCCTGTCCACCTTCCCAGCCCCAAGTCCCGGCTACAGCCCAGTTGCTCCTCTGAGATCCGTGAGACACACCTGCTCCTGGCCCCCTCTGAGCTCTCTGATGACCCAGTGCTCATACCCACCAAAACATTCCAGAAGTAAAGCCCAGACTTTACTTCTGAAAGAATCAGACTTGGACTTTGGGCTGGAGTAATGGTAGGGGCAGGCTAGGGCAGTGGCAGGAGGCCACCCGGTCCCCAGGCACAGGTAGGTCCTACTGCTATGGCAATGGGGCCAGGTTCAAAGGCCTTGTGGGGCCAGTGGCAGCCTCACCAGCCCATAGTTCTTCCTGCAGTTGTGGCCCCTCCAGTGCCTCTGGATGAGGGTGGCAGCGTTCTTCATCTTCAGAAAGTTGGACCTGAAACAGCAGCATGATGTAGGAGATCGTCCTAGCAGAGACTCGGCACCAAGAGGCAGACAGGGTACAGGCAGTGTTGGGAATCAGGAGAGCAGGGTGAGTCCCAGCTCTGTGTCTCCCAGCTACATAACCTGGGGCAACGACACATCACCTCTCTGTGCCTCAGCTTTCTCATCTGTAAAGTGGGTAGAATGATACCTGCCCTGCCTGCCTCACAGGCTTGTCATATGAGCCCCATAGGGAGACTTTCCAAAGTGTTTATTGAATGAATAAATGTACGACTAATAAGTAAATAATATGATGGATGGATGGATGGAGGGAAGGAGGGAGGGAGGGAGGGAGGGAGTGACCAGATGAACTGCAAAAGCAGAAGGTTGTGGGATTTCTGTGGAGCCTGAATCACACTCCAAAGTCAGTCCTTCCCACTTGTGAATTGTCCCAGCTGTACACACGTTCTTTATATCAAATATAGAACACACTTTGTAATTTATAAAATCTCAAATTTCCTCTTTGAGAAATTTCATCAGGAATCCGAGACCACAGAGTGTTCACATGTATGTGCCTCATGTATCCACATGTGCGTGTTTGTGAATAGGTGAGTGTACTGTGTTACTGAGTATACGTGGCACAGACGGGATGTGTGAATCATGGCTGTATGTTCATCCATGTGCTATCCATGTGTGTGCTGGTTTCTGTGGTGTACATGATGTGCACGCTTATTCCCAGTGTTCACATGCAGGGCACAGAGGTAAGCCAAGCATACGCGCACGCACCCGTGTGTGGGCTCTGGTAGGGAGGAGCATTTCCGGCATGTACCTGTCTTTGAACCCCCGGATGACCTTCTGGAGGAGGATGACTCTGTCGGTGATGGCCTTGTCCCGCTCCACCTCCAGCAGCATGTCGTGGTGGTCCTGGAGGGCAGAGCTCGTGAGCAGTGTCCTACCAAGCTCTCCAGTCCTGGGGCTCGGGCTACCCCAGGTGGGCTCTCTCTTCTTTCACTCAGAGTCCAGGCCTAGGGCTCAACTGGGCCCCACAGGCTCCCAGCCCTGCTCACGGGGCAGCCTCTCACAGCCACCAGTACAGAGAGAGGTGACTGTGGCTGTTTCCCAGAGGCCTGGGTGGGACAAATGGAGCAGGAGGAGCCTAATTTGACTGGGTGGGATCAGCTGGCTTTACCCCTGTGGCCTTCCCTGCTGAGCCCCTGCCTTTCCTGATGTCACTGTCGCATCAGTTTCTGACCTGGGCCAGGCCACTTTCATAACCCGCCAGGATCTTGGCAGCCATGTCCTACCCAGTCTCCTGGCCTCTGTCGCTCCCCCTGGCCCTCCCTAAGGAGGTAACTTCCTCAAACAAGTCTGATGGTGACCTTACAGGGATACCCCCAGGTTCCCAGGGACTCCTCCCTGGCACCCAGGCCCTCCATGATCCATGCCCTGCCGACTTCTCCAGGCTTCTCTCCTCCTCACCCCGAGCTCCCAACCCTCACTCCAGTTAGACAAGACTTCATCATTTATTCAATACATATGAAGTGAATGTCTCCATTGTTAGCACTGTGCTAGGAGTCTCAATGAACCAGGGAGACAGGGGCCTTGCCCTGGAGAGGCGGAGTCTTGTGGGAGGAGCCATATCCATCAGCAAATCACAGACCACATCTCTTGTGGACGGGGCTCAGCACAGATGAGCTGCTCAGCCAAGCCTTTCTGAATGAATGAATGAATGAATGAATGAGAAGTGGACATTGAGGCTCTGGAAACCACTGCCCATTTCTGAAGAGCCAGAGAGGTGAGGATGGGTCGATGATAGTCCTATAGGTGCCATTGTGCTGCATGCCTTCTCTCCCTTACCCACCTGGGCTGGGCACCAAATCAATTCAGGCTGGAAGCCCAGCACCTGACCTTGGGCAACTCCCTTCTCCTTTCTGAGCCTCTGAAATGGGCATAATAATCCTACCTCACTGGGTTGCTGTGACAACTAAATGAGATCATGGATAAAAAGCCCACACTGGGGTCTGGGCAGTTGTGAGATGCACAGGCAGGGAACAGTGGACACATTTTTCCAATAAGGAAATGAAGGCTCAGGGAGATGAAGGGACTGGCCCGTGGCCCCTCAGCCAGGAGGAAATTAGACCGGACCCCAGGACTCCCGCCAGCTCAGGGCCAGCTCCTCCCATCCCTCCACCCAGATGCCCTGTACTGACAGGGCTCCACCCAGTACCAAAGGAAGGAGCCCTGCCCCGTCACCCAGGACAGCCAGAAATGCAGTACAGCGGAAATGGAAATGGGGAAGCTGGGGTACTGGGAGCTCACACTCTCCCTGCCGCAGCTGCCCCACCACCATCAAATCCCAGCAAGCTCTGGACTCCCCATGGCCTAGTTTCCTTCTCTTAGCCCTGCTCCCTCCCCAACTGCCAGGCTCCAATGTCCTGCCCAGGCTTCTGTGGGAGCCAGAGAGCTCCAGGCTGCGGGGGTGGGGGGACACAGAGGGTCCTCCACAGCCCCAGATGAACCCTGCCTGACAGGAAATCGCAGGAGGAGACGTAAAGATACACTCAAGAGGGCTCCCCACTCCCAGGCACATCCCATTTTACAGATGGGGAAATGAGGATCAGAAAGGGCCATGACCTGCCCAAAGTAGGGAAGACAGTCCTCCCTGGATTGAATCCAGGCCTCCCTGGTGAGCCCACCTTGATCTTCTGTTTTCTCACCCTGAGTCAGTGCTCTGACCCCACCCTCAGGTCACAGATGGGCTCAATACCAGCTGTCCCTCCCCCACAGTGATACCCCAAGGTTCTGGAGAGGTGACAATGGGTCGATGATGGTCCTCAGAGCTGAACGAGAAGGCCTCATTCCCCACCTGCTTCTCCTATTACAAACTGCAGGGCAAGAGGATCCAAAGGCCCAGCACTGACCCCATCTGATGCTGTAGCTTCTCTAAAGCGGCCGCTTAGGGCACATTCCCACCCGTGATGGGACGTTCACAGCGAGTCAGAGGCTGTGCTCACCTTCAGAAAGATCTTGGTTTTGCCGATCTGCCAGTCATCATGAGTGCCCAGCACAGCCTCAGCCATGCGCTTGCATGTCCCCCGAAGGTCATCCTGGGGGGGGAGGTGCACAAGGGAATGGGCAGCCCCGCCAATGAGAAGGTCCCCTGCGTGTCCCTCCCGAGGCTGGGAGGCAGGGCTCTTGCTCCAGTTCTGCCCCTGACTCACTTTATGACCCCAACCCGGTCCTGCCTTCTCTGATCCTCACTGACCTCCTCAGCTCCACAGGATAACTGCAAAACCCTCTTCCACAGCTGACATCCAGGGCACACTTGGCAGCCCTGGTTTCATCCATTACACCACATGTGTGACGTCCACCCCTACCGAGCACAGCCATCAAAGCCTGCGGAGGCACTCCACTGCCTGAACCCCATTTTCCCAGCCATAGCCAAGGTGGCTGAGCCAATGTCATGTCCAGTATACTGTCCCGATGAGAAAACTGTGGCCCTCGCCCAGCCCAGAGTTGGGACTCCCCGTCCTGCCATCTATGCCCCAGCTCTGTACCTGCTTGTAGGCCGGCTTCACCCCGGGCAGCAACACTCGGTATCGCTCCACAAACTCCACAAAGCTGTAGCGGATGGGATAGCCAGCTCGACGGATTCGGATGGTCTCCATCATCCCTGAGTACCGCAGCTGGCGCACACACAGGTGCCGGTCGAACAGCTGCAGGCACAGAGCCAAAGCCATCAGCACGGGCGGCTCCTGCTGGGAGGCCAGCGCTGCTCTGCATTTCCCCAGCCCCAGACCAAGGCCACACAGCCCACAAGGAGCAAAGGTGGGACTGAACCTGAACCTGCAGTTCAAACCCACACAGCAGCACGACTGAGACCCTCACAGGGGGTGAGCTGGTGCTTGGGGGGCACAGAGGAGAGATGGCTTAATTCCCCCTTGGGACCTCTGGAGGGGGCTTCAGGGAGGAGGCAGTCTTTGCTCTAACCCTGACAGGAGAGAAGGCACTGGAGGTAGGTTAGAACATGTGCAAAGGTGTGGAAGCCTGAAAGTGCAGGACATGTTGGGGGACTTTACAGGGACTGAGGAGGCTAATTCACACCAAGGTTATGATAGCGCAGGTAGTGGGTGCCTTGCACAACCCCAGGGGGTGCCCTTCTTGTTGCAGGAATTATAGACTTGCAAGTATTCAGACAACTTTCTGGCTGCTGACAGTAAAGAGCCTTAAGAAGGAGACACATTTTTCTAACTGGCGCAAGTCATATTTGTCATGACTGCAGGGCAGAGCAGGGCCGCCTGGGGTTCCTGGAGGGGCTGGGAAAGCTAGGGAGGGAGCAGGGAGTCATGGGTTTGATTTGCGTTTGAGAATCTTGTCTCTCACTGTAGTGGGAAGGGGGCCTGGACAGGGAAGACAGGCTGCAGGAAAGCAGGGGAGCATCGAAGACATCCTGCTACTGAGGTCCACGCAATAGAGGCTGACATGTGGGTCCAGAGAAGGTTCCAGAGGCATCTGAGAGTGAGAGAGATGGTACCTAACTGCCTTGGCAACGCCCTGGCCTCAGTCCCCTGGACCTCCTGCCTTAGCCGGGGAGCTCGCTGGAGCCCTCTGTGACCCTCATGCCTCTGCAGACCTACCTGGTCCTGGGTCCAGGGGGACTGGCCAGCCCACTCTGAGGAACGTTTCCAGGCAGGGGACAGGGACAGTATGTGGATGGGTGGCTCCCGCCACCTGTTTCCTTTCCCTCCATGCACTTTCACTGGCCTCTGCTTCCCCAGACCCTTCAGGCCCCAGCTTCCCCCCAGGCCTCTGTGAAGAGCCTTGTGGTACCAACACCCTCCCCCCCAGAACCCTGAAAGGAGGGGGCGCCCAGTGAAGGGCTGCCCAGGCTCCCGGCTCTGTAGCCTCAAGCCCCTTAACTCCCCTGAGCCTCCTCCAGTCCCACATCTCAAATGTGTGAGCCATGGAGCACCCTGCCCCCCATGGCCCGCCCCCATCCCCACCCCCGGGCTGGGCCGGGACTAGCCCCCTGGCCAGGGCCGCTCACCATAGGCTTCTTGAACTCGTTGGGCTTGATACAGCGCACGAAGAAGGGCTGGCAGGCCCCCAGGGTACGCATGAGCAGCTCCAGCGACCGCTTGAACTGGCTGCTGAGTGTGGGCGAGCGCTTCCTGGTCTCCGCGCCCTGGGGGGACGAACCACAGCCATGGGAGGGGCTGACCTGCCCCACTCCAGCACTCCAGGAAGGGAAGCCGGAGGGAAGGTCGTGAGGTCAGGGCCTCAGGGAGAACCGCCCCGGGAAGCCGCTGGCCAGCACTGCACTTGGGGTTTTCTTGTGACTTGTCTGGTCTGGGCTAGAACTTGGACCCCAGACACCCTCCCACGCCGCCCCCTCCCCTGTAGCCTCCTGGGACCTGGGCCAGGAGAAGTACTACATGGGGAGCTGGGATGCCCCAGGTCCCCCACCCCCCTGGTGTGCTGGATGACCCTCTCTGAGTCTCCATCCTTCCTTTCCCAGAGTAAATGAGTGACCTAACTTAGTCACCTCAGGGCACTGGGATCGTCCATAGAGAAAGGTTAGATAGACCTAAATTCAAACCCTGGCCCCACTGCGTCCTAGCTGTGTGATCTTGGGCAGGTCACTAAACAGTGCTGACCTTCCCTTTCCTAAATGGGAATAGTGCCATCTGTCTAGCTGACAGGGCTGCGCAAGGTTGAGCACAGAGTATGTAAACAGCAACCTGGGATGTGGGGGTGTGGGGTTAGGGGCACGGAAGTGTGCTGCCTTTGCCCTCCCCTCCTGTGGGACTAGCCAGTCAGCAGCAGGCTGGGTGGGGCACATCCCCCCACCCCAATCAGCCTCCTAAGAAGGCACACAGCTGGCCGCCCACAGGGCTGGCCCAAGACCCAAGGCTCTGTGCTCCATCAGCTGCTCTGAGAGAGCAGGCCACTGACCCCTGCACCTCCCTGCCCTGTGGGGTCCCCTCTCAGAATACTGTGAGGGGTTTGTTGGGGAAGGACCTGAGCAGCAAACAAACAGGAAGCGGACCATCTCAGACTGATACCGAGGAAAGGCACATAGAACCCAGATTCGTTTCCAAAACATTTTGATGTTACTGTGTCCCTGGTGAAGATTTCTTATGAATAAATTTGATTCTCGTTATAAGATTTTATACTTTAAATGAATTTTAGCTGATCTCCTGTAGCACCAAAAACCAGGGGTACAGATATAGATGTGTGAGGCACGTGGGGGAGGCAGAGGCATTTAACCCGTAGACAATATGCCCCAGATTAAAACGAAACTTGCCAAGAACAGCAAACGCTTGCTATTCTGAAATTTGCCATGTTTTCTGTTTTAATTTTATTTGGAACATACTCTCGAGTTTTGCCAAGAGAAGCTGGGAGTATTTGCATCGGGGTAGGGTGAATGTCAGGTCTGTGGCCCCCACAGCTGCCCCCAGACCTGCCCCAGCAGCAGCGCTGGGTGACCCCCACTTAGAGAGGGAACTGTCCGGGTTGGGCTGTGCCCAGGCTACGTTAGAGCCCCTGCCCTAAGCACACACACATCAGAGACACAGACACACACTCATACACACAGCACACAACACACTGAGCACACAGTGCATGGACACAGTACACACGTCCTAACAGCACACAAAAACACAACAGAATACAGCATATATACACACACAGCACACACCTGCACAGACACACAAAGCGCACACGTACACACACATACAACACACACTCTTCTTTGGGGTTGATCATCGCCCTGGGACAATTTCTGGTCTGTCTTCCCTGCTGGGCTGAGTCCTGTGAGGGCAGGCGGGTCTGCCTTGTTTACGGCTGTGTCCCAGGTCTGGCACGGTGACCGTCAACAACACTGCTGACCTGAAGTGCTGCTGAATTGGTTCCAAGTAACCAAGGGCTCCCGAAAATTGTCCACCTTCCAATTGCTCAGGCCCAACATCTAGGAACCGTCCCCAACTCCTCTTCTCCTCGATCCAGTACATCAGCAAACCTTCTTGGCTCCCCATCCAAAACAGATCCCGGATCTGACCACTTCTTACCACGTCCTCCACTGTCAGCCTGGTCCAAGCCTCCCGCATTCCTTTCAGATTACTGCAATAACCTCCAAACTGGTCTCCCTCCTTCTGTCCCCACACTCCACATGGCCCTCTACTCCGCTATGGATGCAACAGCCTGAGTGTGGCTGTTAAAACATGAACCCAGTCATGTCTGCCCGCTCAGAACCCTCCAAGGCTTCCTGAGTCACCTGCATGAACACCGAGGTCCTTGTAAGGACCAACGATGTCCCACAGGACCTGGTTCTAGTGACTGCTCGTCTCCTGCACCCTGTGCTCTTCCTACACTGCACCAGGCAGGCTGAGGGCTGAAGACGCACCTTGGGGCTTTGCACTTCTGTTCCCTCTCTCTGTAACGCTTTTCTTCCAAAACGCCTGTGGCTGGCTTCTTTACCTCTCATCAGCATCTCAGTAAGGCCTTTCCTGATCTCCCTATTCAAAACTGCGAAGCCCCACCACTGGCATTCCCCACTCCTTCATTTTTCTCCATATCATATATCACCACCTGACATACTATATATTTTACATATTTATTTGCTTATTAACTATTTCCCCGTCTGCTGGAATGTAAGTTCCATGCAGACAGAGATTTTTTTTTTCTGTTTTGTTCACTGTTACGTCCCTGGGACTGAGGACAATGCTTGGCATACTATGGGCACTCAGTAAATATTTGTGATTGAATGAAGGAGTGTGTAAATGGGGCTCTGCAGCTGCAGAGTCTGCGGTCACTTCCCTGGCCACCTGGGTTTCTGTTTTGCTTTATTTCATTGAGGGGAAAGGTGCTCCTTTCGGATGTTCCTTGTTTTCTGGGATAATCTAAAGATATCTGGGGATGAGGTAAAGGCAGAAGTGAAAAGTCCAAAAGTCAATGTTAAATGACTCCACGGAGGGATCTGAGGGGCGGACAGACACCTGAGCATCATGGGAATGAGGCTGGGAAGTCACAGGCAGGAGAAGCCACTGGCACAAAGAGTGAACAAAGTGTCCTGTGGACTCAGGACCCTGGGAGCATGTGACTGGAGTTAGATTAACGGCGGTGGGGGTGGGGGGTTTGCTCAATGCCTTGGAAGAACTACCATCTTCATGGCTCAGCGGATCCCTCCAGCAGCAATGGACACGAACTCAGAACACTAGGGGGAGGCATCTGCGCTTCCACCCTGAGGAAAGCACTGTAGCTCATACACTGTATCGAATAAACTGACTTCACACTTCACCAAGCTGATTTCCACGTTCCTTTAACAGAGCGATCATGTTTCCAGCCGTTACAAAGCACTTTTTCTTTCCCAGAGGTGAAGCTTACAGAGACAGCATAGCACAGTGAAACAGAGCAGGGACTTGAAAAGCCTCACTTTAGCCCTCACTTGAATGGGACCTTGGACAAGTCCCTGTATCTTCCTGAGACAGACGTGGATCAAATCCCTGTGTGTTATAAGCTGTGTGACCCCCGAGCAAGGCCTCTCTGGGCCCCAGCTTCATTAGCTGTAAAACGGGAGCAACAGCAATTACTCGCAAGGTTACTAGGGGAGTGACTGAGGTGAGAAATGTAAGTGCACAGCTCACAGCCTGGCCCAGAAGAGTACATGTAATTGGTATCAAAGTGTCACGCTGTCTAATTCTGTGCTCCAATAACTCCCTCAGAGGTGGGCCATTCACGGAGACCTCAGGGTCTTATACTTGGCGCTCTCCACGGTTGCTCAGCAAGTAGATTCTAGTCCCAGGTCCAGGGGAAGGAGCCTTAGAACGGGAAACTTCACAGTGTCGTCTCCTGATACTTTGGAATGAGAGGAGAAGGGTAGGTGCAGAAGACGGGGTTCCGTGGTCTCCCAGAACTGTCCAAGACCAGGAGGAATGGGTGGGTCTGGCAGGGGGTGGTCTGGGGACCAGAAGAGGAGAGGAAAGAGGGGAAGAGGGCCCAGAGCCACACCTGTCCCCAGTGCTGTGAACCTACGATAGGTGTGTTCAGGGGTGGGCCTGCTGGGTGCTGGCGCTTCAGGCACCTGGAGCCCCTCTCTGGCTCTTCATTCACCCCATCTGCAGGAGGGGCCACAGTGTTGGCCTGGGGAGTGGGGTACCAGGGCCAATCCATGGGCAGAGGATAGAGACCACCGTGCAACAGGCTCCCCTGATATGTGGCTGCCCTGCTCTGCTGTGGCTTTTGGGAATTGTCCCAGAACTCTGTGAGGCACTGGGCAGCAGCGGGGTGGGGGGGTGGGGGGGGCAGATGTGCAGAAAGGAAGAGGGACTCAGCACTAAGACTAAAAGTAGGGGTATGTCAGTAGTAGGCGGAGAGAAAACTGAGGATTTGAGAAAAGGAAGGCAAAGGGGGATGGCAGAGCTATGCTTCTGCGCAGGGGTCCCCAGCACCTTTGGGACCTCAAGTGCCTTGGGAGGCGCAGCCTGAAAGTGGTGGTTTAGGACATACAAGGGGTGCTCACGTTCCAAGGCCTTAGGAGGTCTGGGGACAATGACTTGTAGTGCCAGCTCTCCAAGGTGCTGGGCCTTGGGGTGAGTCACACCCCATCTCTGAGCTTCAGTCCCCTGTCTGCAAAATGCAGACAATACCACCTGCCCATCCTGCCTCACAGGATTATCACAGGATCTGACCAAATCGCAATGTGGAAACATTTAGCAGGGCTTGGCTAAGTCAAAGACTCAATTTGGGAGAGGCTGTGGGTGACACGGGTTCGATTCCAGCTCTGGCCCTGGCTCACAGGGTAGCTGGGCCAGTCTTGTTTCTTTTTCTAGGACTCAGTTTCCTCCTTTAAGAAACCGAGATGCTTGCAGTACACACAACTCAAAAAAACAAAAAAAACAAAACCACTCCACAAACCACTCCACAAAAAAAACACATTCCAAAAAAAAAAAGAAAGAAAGAAAGAAAAGCACCAGCAGTAGCAGCCAGCCCTTTCCCCAACCCTCAGTGCCACGGGAGCCAAGGACACAGCCCAGCCCCAGGGGCTGCTGAGGCCTCTCCCGCCATCCTCTGACCCCAGGTCTGGGTCTTTTACCTTCGCGGAAGCTGCTGACTGGCGAAGAGTGCCCGATGAATAACCACAGAGAAACTATAACAGGAACCACAGTGCAGGGGGAGATGGGAAGGGAAGGGGGCAGGGAGAACGTGGTGGGTCAGAAAACGGGAGGCAAAACCCACAGGGAGAGAAAAGGAGCCTCAGGGCAGAGGTCTGAGCTCCTGGGGGCCGGGGCAGCATGGGCATCTGAGTGAGCACCAAGGGGGCAGTGGCTCCGCCTGCCCGTGAGCCCCTCCGTGTACCCTCCAGGAAGCCACGGGACAGGAGGAGAATATGAAATAAAAAGGCATCTGATATGATCCTGCAGGAAAAAGTCCACCAGACTACCACTCTAGGGACAAAGGAAATGTAGAGGGTGGGACATTCTCTACCCCCTGGATGGGGTCCAGGGCTACCACAAATATGCCCTTTGTGCCGTTTCTCGGAACACCCACACCCATCCATGTCCTTGGGGCTGGACGTACTCCCTTTGCCTGTGCTCCGTTAGCGCTAGAGGTCCAGGTATGGGGACCCCACCTTAAACCGAGTCCTGATCTGGCTCCTCGTGCCCCCTCGTGTGACCCTTCCTTGGGCCTTGCACCCCACCTGTACCCACAGTCAGTACAAGAGGAACAGATGGGAGGACCTTGGGGGCCCCCAAGTCCCTCCTGGAACAACAGCAAGGCACTGCGGCTAGAGGGGCTCAGCTGAAGCAATTAGACAAGGGTAGAGGGGTGTTAGACTCAGGCCTGGCTTCTGCGGGGCCCTTCCCACCGAATGACAGCCCCGTCCTGACATTACCATGGCGACGTCAGCTTGGAAGATCTGCTTGATGAACTTGTTCCTGGAGGAGTGGACCAGCTGGATGATGTCTCCATGTAGGGTGTCCCGGTTCTTCTCCAGGAAGCCTGGGCAGCGGCAAAGAGTGGTCACACCTTGCCAGCTCTGGCAGCCTCTGCCAGACAAGATTCAGCCCTTCCCCAATCCTCCCCAAGAGCCAGGTGGACCCTCAAAATTCACTTAGTTCAACCACATCCATGCTATAGTGGGGGATACGGAAGCCTGGAGATAAAAGCAGCTTGCCCAAGATCACAGAGAAAGTGAGGCACAGAGCCAGAACTGGAATGCTGTCTCCCCCAACACAGAGCCCCTCTCTTCCAGACCCCGTCAGAGAGAAGGGCAGGAGGTCTCAGTCCCCGGGAGGGAGCAGGCCCACTTTCCGGACTGAGACACCCAATGCCTGAAATGCCAGCCTTAGTCTTTTGAACGAAGGTGTCAAAAGCCCTTGTTAAGTAAATGTATCACCTGAGAGAGAATACATGTTGATCTAGTACCAGCTAGTAGTAAAGGAGTTAATTAAAAGTAGCTTGTATTTATTTGGACCATGCCTTATGTCTTACAAAGTGTTCTCACAGCTCTGATGATCACTGCCCCTGGAGACACGGGACAGGCAGGAATTATCTTCTCCTCACACAAAGGAGTAAACCAGTGCTCAGAGAAGCTAAGCAAGTTGTCTAATAACACACAGCCAGACACAGGCAGAGTTAAGACTCGAACCCAGGACCCTTGGCACTAGCCCAGGGAGGTTCTCCTGCACCACACAGACCTCAGAGAGGCTGCCATTCCCAGGAACTGAGGACTTAGGAACTGGTTAATGGGAGGGTCTTACTCGGGTGGGGCAGGAGACAGAGTGCCCAAGGGCTGGGGATGTCTGGGGAAAAGGAACCCTGCAGAGAAACAGCACCTTCTCCCCACTGCCCCAGCTGGTACATGGCACAGAGACCCAGTGCCAGGCTGCCCACTGGCGTCTGAGGAGGGCAGAGTTGCAGGCAGCGCTCGGTAGGGCAAGAGTGGGCTCTGGAGTTGGGATGGAATTGTAGGGCTCTAATTAAAGCTCTGTGACAGACTCACTATGGGACCTTAGGAAGGTCCCCTCTGGGCCTCAGCTTCCTGTGAAATGAGAATGACAGTACCCATAAACTCCTGCTTCTCTTCAGATCACCTAACACCACACCCATGTCATAGATAAAATGCTAGATTAAAACAGTACTTTTTGAACCAGAAAATGCTGGTAGAATTGTTTAAACTGATTAGGGACTTAGGCAAGTCCTTTCCCTCTGTGGGCCTCAGTTTCCAAATTCATTAAAATAGATGACCCATATGGACCCTCCAGATCCAACATTCTGTAATTTTATAACTTCATATAGAGTTCGCTCATTTTCATTTCTGTATCCTCAGCAACAGCATGAAACCTGCTATAGCATAGATGCTTGGTGAAAGTTGGTTGAACAGAACTGAAAGACAATCCTCTATTACTCCAAACACAGACCCTTTGGTTTGCCCAACAGGCCTTCAAACTTAATGTTGGCATCCGACTTTGTAACAGCAGGGTCAGATCACGCATCCAATAATTTAGAGAGGGCTGGGCAGCCTTCAGATTCCATCCCTGCAGCATGGCTCACTGATACTGCCTTCTGGACCAACGCAATGAGGAAGTATGACACCAATGGTTCTTGGCTTGGACTGTGCAGGGGACCCTTTGAGACTGAACGGCAGGAGCTCAGTGTTGACAGATTCCACAACTGATGCCCATTCGCGGTCAGCCCTTTATTCTACAGTGGGAGGGGCGGGGTTGGCAAGGGCAGATGGCAGGCTTTTGACAAACCCTGTAAGAACTCCAAGTGGGTAGACTTGACTGTGTTCTGACCTTCTCTTTATTTCTAGCTTTAAAACAAACCCAACTGCAGTACAGCCTCTTTAAAGCTCACACTTGGTCTTGCTTGCTGAAAGAGTCCGGGCTGGTTCTAAGCCTGGCTTAGCCCCCAACAGACTATGTCATATAAGGACAGTTAACCTCCCTTCTGAGTGCATGTCTCCCATATGTGCAAAAAAGCATTGAATCCACCCAAAAAAATTGAAAGCAGGGTGTCAAACAGATACTTATACACCCATGTTCATGGCAGCACGATTCACAATAGCCAAAAGGTAGAACCAGCCAAATATCCAGCAATAGTTGAATGGATAAATAAAACACACACACACACACACACACACACACACACACACACACACACACAAATATTATTCAGTCATGAAAAGGAAAGAAAGTCTGACACATGCTACAGCATGAATGAACCTTGAGGACATTATGCAAGTGAAATAAGTCAGACACAAACCGACAGATGTTGTATGTTTCCACTTATATGAGGTTCTTAAAATAG
Organism: Rhinolophus sinicus; assembly: GCF_036562045.2. Lineage (NCBI taxonomy): Eukaryota > Metazoa > Chordata > Mammalia > Chiroptera > Rhinolophidae > Rhinolophus > Rhinolophus sinicus. The sequence goes on from NC_133756.1 coordinate 116,939,726, forward strand.
TGAAATACTTAAAGACAGAAAGTAGAGTAGAGGCCATCGGGGCTGGGGGAGGGGGAGGATGGGCAGTGACCGAGTAACGGGTACAGAGCTTCTGTCTGGGCTGATGATTAGGCTGTAGAAATGGATAGTGCTGTTGGTGGCACTGTATTGTGAATACACTTAATGCCACTGAATTGTAGACTTCAAAAGCGTTAAAATAGTAAATCTTATATTACGTATTTTACTACAATTTTTTTAGTCTCTTCTAAAAACAAAAGGGGAGCAGTGAGCCCCCTTTGCTGTTTCCTGAGGCCCCCTCTCTGTCCGTATTCCTGGGGTCCTTGTCCTGGCTGGAGCCCGGGAAGGGAAGGAGGGCACAGACAGAGACAGCCCCCAGCCGCCCGCCGGTACCTTGGGTCTCATAGTAGACGACACCAGCAAAGTGGTTGATTCCAAACTGGGTCTCGTAGTTGTTCTTGGGAGGAATGTAGTTCGTGTTGAGCTTGTGCTGGGAGTTCAACTTATGCAACATGGTGGTGTCCGTGCCCTGTGGGAACCAAGCAGCGGCGGCTGCCGAACCCCCCCTGTCCCCACCCTCCACCAGCCCCACTGCCTATCCTGCCCCACGTCTTCGCACCCTCTCTTCTGTCTTTCTCAAGAGCTTCCCCTCCCTTTATTTAAACCCCATACAGGAACCCTCCATTACCCCGTCTGTGAAGGGGCTGAAGTGGAACCACACAGCCTTGATAATACGTCCCAGTTTAGAAAATTAGTTCCACGAGTGATATCACTAGGTGTCTGAGCACCTAGTCTGGGCCGGCTACGTGCTCAGATCTTCATTGTTTGGTCCAGGACCCAATAGACTGTAGGTGATTCCCAAATGTCAGATGCATGCACTTGAATTGGCTCCAGAGCCACCCCGAGAGGCAGGTATCATCGGTCCCATTTTGCAGATGAGGAAAGCTGAGGCTCAGTGTGGAGGGGATTTGTGTGCCCTGCCCATTGCCCCCCTGGCCTGTATGCAGCCCTGGAGGACCCCACCCTGCCGCAGGCCCACCTTGGGGAACTTGCTCTCCTCGTCGATGAGGGAGATGATGTTCATGGGCTTGTTGGCGATCATGTCCAGGGCATCCTGGTTGTCGGTGAACTCGATGTGCAGCCAGTCGATGCTCTCCAGGTCGTACTCCTCCTGCTCCAGCTTGAACACATGCCGCACGAAGAACTGCTGTAGGTGCTCGTTGGCGAAGTTGATGCAGAGCTGCTCGAAGCTGCGGGGGGAGAGGGCATGGGGGACACAGGACAGGAGAGATGGGTGGGGTGTCACTCAAGCCCTGCTCCATGGCCCAGGGGCCCAGCTCTGCCTCCATGGGCAGCATGCCCTTGGGCACTGGTGCCCATCGTGGACTCTCCAATCTCTTAGGTGGGGCGGGATTGTCAAGTCTAACTCCCTCAATGTGCACGAGAGAACCAGAGAGGGCAAAGCACTCACCCAAGGTCACTCAGTGAGTCAGAGGGAGAGTTAAGGCTAGGGCTGGGGGCTTGAAACTCCCTGTGCAGGACCTTTTTCCCTGCATGACCAAGCCCTGTAGGGAGCGCTGGCAGGGGGGCCCCAGCCCTTGGCAGAGCACCTGGGGTGAGGACAGCCAAGGCGCTGGGCAGGTGGACATAGAGAGGGATCCAGTGTCAGCAGCACCTGGGAAGGGGGCTGACGAGAGTTGGAAGCAGAGCCTTGATGACTGATATCTCTGATTTACCAACTCTGTGCTCTCCCAGGTGACACTGTGTTTTCAATGTGGGTATTTTGGCGGTGGGGGAGGGCTTTGAGGCATGCAAGCATTACAGGAATTGAAGTGACTTGCCAGGGGTCACGTAACTAGGAAGTGGGGCAGGGCCAGCTGTCTCCAGCCCCAGGATCTACCTGGGCCTGCTCCATCCATCTTGTTTGCCTCTCACATGGCCCCCAAGAGTATGGGACCTCAAGTGTGGCCAAGACCCCCATGTTGAACTTGGCCCAGGCCTTTGAGGCACCTTGCAGTGTGGACACTGGGCAGATGGAGCCCATGATGGTATTACAGCCTCACCCCTTGCCTACCCGTCCCCTGCCCCCAGCTGGCCTCAGCTGACTCCTGGGACTGGAGGGGATGGGAAGGAAGGGGAGAGGGCCCGCCAGACTAACTGGAATCAAATTTTCCCACGGCCTGGCAGAATGTTTTTGGCACCAACTAAATGTAGTTTAAAAGGAGAGATGTGACATTTCTTATGTCTGTGCTATGGAAGAAAATTCCCACAAGGCAGAGCCCCGCGTGGTACCTGTTCACAGCAAAGTTCTCGAACCCAAAGATGTCCAGAAGGCCGATGGAGCGGCGAGAGTTCTGCACCTCCTGGGAGGGGGGCTTGTAAATCGCTGCGTTGATCTTGTCCACAATCCAGACAAAGAGCCGCCCGTAGATCCCCTGAGAGGCAGGGCAGCCTCATTGGCTACTGGGCCCAGCCACACCCTCCCAGGGAGATAGGCCTGACTCCTGGGCCCTTCGTGGCCTCGCTCCCGCCCCTTCCGTGAAACAGCGTGCTGTTGGAAACTGCCAAGCCTTTCCTCAAGCTGTTCCCTCTGCCTGGAGCACCCTTTTCTGCTTGGAAACTTCCTACTCATTTTTCAAAGCTCCTCCGAGAAACCTTCCCTGACCTCACAGCTTGGGAAGGAGCCCTCCTTTGGGGTCCTATCTCTCCATCCATCTCTGTCTCCCCAGCAGTTCTGAGTATCTTGAAGGTTCCAGAGCCCAGCCCAGGGCCTAGAGCAGGGAGGGGCCCAATGGACAGCAAGCACACGACTGCGGAAACAGGCAGGACTTGGTGCCTCCCCACCCGACCCAGCCCCGTTACTGTCTTCTTTGAAAAGATGGGAAAGGGTGGCCCCTGGGCTGGGAACAGCACAGCAGACTGAGGACCCAAAGAATATGGCCCAGCATGAGGCCCAAAGATGGTGGAGATCAAAGTATGCAAGGGTGGAGGGCCTGAGGGGACCAGAGCTGGCAGGGCCCCTGGAGGGTAAACTGCCCAGCCCCTTGTGGGACGAGTGGAGCTCAGGGGAAGACAGACCCAGAAAGAGCCAGTGGCCAGAGCCCGGACCTACGGGCAGACCAGGGTCAAGGCCCTCCGCCAGCTGTGTGGACTCCTGGGCTCCTGCCCGTTCAAACCCAGTCTCCTGATGGGCAGGGAGAGCCAGTGGCCACTCCACAAACGCCCACCTTGACGAAGGCATCTCGCACGTCCAGCGCCTGCTCCCTGCTGAGCGGGGTGGACACCGTCTCCCCCCGAGTGATGAGGGTGCGGCTGGTCAGGCAGTTCATCAGGTCTGGAGGGTTCACCTGTGGGGTGATATCCAGGCTCTCACCCAGCCCTCTGCGGGCCTGTCCCTCCCTCCACCGCACCAAGAACCCCCTCCTGCTTTCTACCCAGGCCTCGCGCAGACTGTTCCCTCCACTAAGAATGCGCTTCCCGGTGGCCTCACAGCCAAATCCACCCAAGCCACTAAATCACATCCAAATGTTGCTGGGAAGGAATTGCTCTCTCCTTGACAGGCCTGTCCTGTTCCCCTGGCATGTTACCTGTCCCTCCCAGCCTGGCTCTGACTCTGGCTTTATTTATCGCAGTCATCCAACCCAGAGCAAAGCCTAATGTTTGCTACACAACTGACTGACTCACTCACTCAGGGCCCCGGGCCCAGGGCCCTCCCTGTTCCCAGGGGCAGCTGGGCTAAGACAGGCAGTGGGACTCCCAGGCTCTGGGCTCTATTCCCCCACAGCCACCGTGCCCAGCACAGATCCTGCACACAGTTGGTTCTCAGGGTTGAACCTCTAGGACTCTTCAAGCAGAGGATCCAGCACCTTGGTCCGCACGTGTCCAGGACCCTGAGCCTAAGGTCAAAACTCTCCCTCCGACAGAATCAGAAGCCGTTGTGGAGACAGAAGACCAGGCACTGACCTCGAGCAGGGATGCAGTGGTGGCCAGCGACGGGGAGAAGAGAACCTCACAGGCATCCAGGTTTTCAAACGTGCGGGCTGTGAGCAGCAAGAGGGCACAGTGTCAGGTAAGGGAGGGTGGGCATGGGGAAAGGGCGTAATCTAGGAGGACCAGGAGCCATGTCCACTCTTAGGGGGCCTGTCCTATTCACAGAGGGCATCAGCACTATGAGTAAATGCTACTCTGGGTCCATATATGTTGATGAATGTCCTCACCATGAGCTATGGGCACCATGAGGGTAGGAACCGTATGTGTCCAGCACCTGGCTTCATGCCTGGTGGCATCCACGTAGCAGACACTGGCAGTGACACCCATCTCCCCCAACCTCCACTCCAGACTCCCAGAGCAATCCGGGGCTCCTATGACACAGGCTTTGTGAACTTGCTTAGCTCAGTGCCTCATACCATCTGTCCTTCCCCAAATGTGCCCTGCTTTCTCAGGCCTCAGGGCCTTTGCACAAGCTCTTCCTTCTGCCTGATGCTCCCTTTCTCCACATCTCTTAGTCTTTCAAGACTTACTAGACTGTGAACCCCTTGGATCTGGGATCATTCATGCATTCACTGAGCAAACTTTCCCAGAGAGACAGTTTTGACGTAAGCTCAGGCTCTCACTCATCTAGGGACCATGTTGACTACCCAGGGCAAGAGCAGAGTGGGACTGGTGGCTGCCTCAGAGAACCACCTCCCAGCCTGGCACATAGTAGGTGTCCAGGCAGTGTTAGACAAGTGAACATGTTTTCTTCCCTAGCCTTCCCCCTTTTCTGAAGATGGCTGTTTAGTCACTCACACCTTAGTATGAATTAATTCAAAGATTTATCCTCTCTCCAAAATATCTGACCTTAAAGAAGAAACCAGATTTGAAAGGGGTCTGAAAGGGCCCATAGTCAACCCTAGTATACTTTACCTGTACATCTCTATTGTGGGATTTCAGCACAGTGAAAGCAAACCTGAGGCTAGCAGATCTGTTCAAATCTACCACAAGTGAACTCTCCACCCCAAAGAGGATATGTACGGGGACAGAAACTGAGCCACCTGGACCCCCTGGACAGCTAGTTGTTGTGCTGCCCTTGGAGTCAGTGCAGGGGTGGGGTGGGGAGTGTGCCATTCGGGCCCCTCACCCTCATACTGCAGGTTGCCCAGGTGCAAGATGGTGGCCAGGAGCTTTGAGATCTCCCAGTTCTCCGTGTCGGTGAACATGAGCACCTTCATGGCGGAACGGATGTTGGCGTACTCCTGGCTGTCCTCCCGGCCCTCACAGGTTATGCAGTTACCCTGGTGGGCAGGTGTGGGAGAGTGGGTGCAGAAGGGCATCAGGGGGGCCAGGGGTATCCCCCGAGAGGCCGTCCCTGGGCCGAAGGGCCCTCACGGCCAGGCCAGGCCAGCCCAGGGCTCCTAGCGACTCCTCCAGAATATCTAGAAAGCTCCTGCCTAGGCTTCTCAAGAACATGTTTCCCAAATCTGGAGACCTTGGATGCCCCCCAATGACCAAGTCACTGCTGTCAGGCCTGGCCTGTCACCCTGCCTGGCAGTCACAGCACCAAGGCCCTACCATTCTCCCCCCTTCCCCGATGGACACCCACCCTCAGGGATTAGAACCCCTCACCAAGTACAGCCTAGAGTGGAAGGAAGAGGGGTAACTGCAGACGGGCAGAGCGCTGACAGTCTGCCTTCTTATGTGTGCCTATAAGGTCTGTGTGCGAGTGTGTGTGTGTGTGTGTGTGTGTGTGTGTGTGTGTGTGTACAAGTGTGCCAGCTAACCATAGGAAGGGTCCAGGAAGGCGTGTCACACATACAACACACACACACACACACACACACACACACACACACACACAGCCTCCCTCAGGTGCCATAGCCCAGCCCAGCTCCAGACAACCAGTCATAGGCTCTCCCCAGGGCTAAGGAAGCTGGTGCCCCCCAAGCCAGCCTGCTGCGTGTATAGCCCCCCACCCGGTGCTGGGTGGTAGCAATGGCCCTGGGACTCACTTCTCCTTGGTGGCTTGACAGCAGCACGAGGCTGGCACCTGAGCCTTGCAACCAGCGAGCCCTTGAGGCTGAGGCCACAGGAGCCTGTACACCAGTCTCGGGAGCCTGGCAGAGGCCCCAGTCTTCACGTCCTCACAGACTGAACTAACACAGGGCTGTGTGCGTGTACACGTGGGTGCGTGTGTGTCTATGTCCCTGGTCTGGGATATCTATGCACATTTGTATGTCTGTGGTGAGAATCTGTCTGAATGTGTGTGCGAGTGGGTGTGTGCCCAAGTGAGGAATAGGCCTATGGCATATGCAAGCCCAGGGTGGGCTGGGGCAGGTCAGGGGACAGCAGAGAGCACATGGGAATTTGCCACCGCGCATACAGCTGGGGAGGGGCTGGGCTGCCCCTGACCTTGCTGGGATGGGTGTCCCCTCCCTCGGTGCCCCATCTCAGCCTCACCATGGCCAAGTAGTTATAGTCCGTGGCCTGGCCCAGGCCCAGCTTCTTCTTCTGGTCCTCACTCATGCCCTCCAGCATGCAGTAGAACACGTGGTAATTCCTTTCATCAGGGGCCTAAAAATGTGGGACAGGGGCAGGAGGGCAGGAGGTGGCCATCAGGAGTGAGACAATCAGGAAGACTGGAAATATAGTTTGCTATTTTAACGACTGGGTTTCATGAAAAAGCCCCCATGGTGTTTTCATGGTGGGATTTCAGGCACAGGCAAGCAGGCAGCCGCCTAGGGACCCCTGAGGCTATGCAGACAGTGTGTCTCACACGCAGCCTGAGGCTGGGGTCCTGTGCAGGGTTCGGGCCCACCTGGCGACAGACGCGTGACTTCTCCAGCAGGTACTGCTCAATCTTGGCGCCCTCAATGGCACCCCGTTTGTTGAAGTGGATGTCAATGTACTTCCCGAAGCGGCTTGAATTGTCGTTTCGGATGGTCTTGGCATTTCCGAAGGCTTCAGGGTGGGTAGAGGGTCACGGGCAAGGTCAGCCCCCACCCAGCCGCCCCGCCCCACCCTGAGAGCCCTGGACCTACCTTCCAGGATGGGGGTGGCCTCCAGCACCTGCTGTTCGATCCACGAGTGCTGCCCACTGATGGCTGCCAGGAACTGCAGGATCAGCTTCGTGCTCTCTGTCTTCCCTGCCCCAGACTCCCCACTGCAGAGCAGAACCAGAGAGAGGGAAGGGCCTCTCACAGTCTGCATTGCCCCCTCCCCACAGGGCTTTAACCAAGCTGCTTCCTCTACCCATCCTCCCCCATCTGTAAAATGGGCTGACAATATGGACCTTTCGGGACTGGGAGACTAAAGGAGCTCAGTGCTCTGCCACAGCCAAAGGTTACTTTCCTTCCCCTTCATTCAGACATGCACACCCCTCCATCCACACTTGCCATAGACCATGGCACATATTAGATGCTTGATAAATGTTCTTTTACCCTCTGCCAGAGAGAGAACAGCAGCCTGAAATTTCAACTGACTATAACTTGACAGAAGCCATCTGTAAATAAGGTTGGCTTCAAAAGCTAACATGAGCTTTGGTAGCATTAATAGAGATATAAGGCCTGGGAAAGGGGAGGTGATTCTCTACATTATGAGGCATCAGCAGAAGCACAGAGCTGGAGCTCTAGAGGCTAAGTCTGGAGCTCCACATCGGTCCTAAGCCACTCACCTGATGATGCAGCACTGGTCACGGCTATTGCGTTTCATATTGAAGTAGCAATTATCAGCAATGGCAAAGATGTGGGGCGGCATCTCCCCAATCTTCTTGTTGGTATACTGGCGAATGTGCTCTGGTGAGTAGATGGAGAGCAGCTGGTAGGGGTTCACGGCCACCAGGATGGAGCCCGTGTATGTCTGCGGGTAATAAGGAACAGAGAGCTCACCTCTTCCCATATGAGAGGCTCTGACTCCAGGAGCTCTCAGGCTCTATCCCTCTGAAAGGGAGAGCATTGGCTTTGGGGTCACATTGCTCTAGGGTCTGAATCCTGCCTCCCTAGGAGCCGGGGGTGGAGCCTTCAGACTAGTACTGGGTCTAGTTCAGAGTAGGTGCTCCGCAACATTTGATGAAGGGAGGAAGGGAGGGAGGGAGGGTCTCTAAGACTCAATTTCCTTATCTTTATCTAGAAAATGGGTACAAAATAACTGTTTATGCAGATTAAAGAAGATGGTAGACTTTAAATTGTATAGCACACTGTAGGTTCGCCTCAAATGCTATCTCCCACTTTTGTCACCAAGCCCTGCAGCCCAAACTTTTGCAGCAAAATTCATAAACTAGACCTTTCCAGAGCAGAGGATGGGTTGGTGCGGGGGGAGTAAAACCAAGCTATAAAGAGCTGAAGGGGCTGGGGTATGTGGTTTATAGGCGCTGGGTGGGCCCCAGTCCCCGCAGCACTACCCGTGTGCTCTGGGGACAGAGCACCTCCAGCCACCCTGGGCAGTGTAGGCTCAGGGGCCAGATGTACCTCAGGGAGCCTTCTGAGGGCTGTCTCTCCATGGGCTCCTCTCTTAGTGCACAGAATGGCAACCGGTGTGCAAAATTTCCTGCTCTGTGTCCGGGCTCTGCCAAACAGGGGACAACAGGTCTGGCCCTCTGGCCACGAGGGCACAGTGAGGCGCTCAAGGGTAACTTCTCCATCTTCCCTCCCCTTCCCATCGAAACTTGAAAAGGTCAGGCCCAGCCTGTAATTGGTTATGGATGCGTTGACATTTGGGCCAGGAGAGGCTGAAGGAAGATGTGACCACACAGGGAAAGTGACAGCCCCACCCATCCCTTCCCCTCAGGGCTCAGTGCCTCTACCAGAGCCACAGCCATGCCCCAGCAGCTTCAGCTAAGACTGCCATGCAGGGAAGGCACTGCTTCCGGCACTGCCACTGCATGCCAGGGGAAACGCCCACCCCTGGGCCAGGTGTGGCCATGCAAAGCAGCCCTGGGCTGGGCATCCAACATCCAGGCTCTAGTCCTGGCCAGACACTGCCCTTCAGTGGGCCCTGGAGGGCCCGCCTCTCCCACCCAGGCTGTTCCTCCAAGCAGCCCACTCCAGAGCAGCTGGGCCTCACTGTGCTGATCGCCTGCAAGAGCCCAAGCAGGAAGAGATGGGGATAGATGGGGAAGGGGGGTAGGAGAGTGGCCAGGCGGAGCACATATGGAGAGATGGAGCAGCTCTGTGCCACACTCACCTGCCCGCCACAGCTGGTCTGAAGTCGGAAAGTGAGGAGCAGGAGAAAAGGAAACTGGTCAGTGGGGTACGGGATGATGACGGTCTTCTGTACGAACAACAGCCCAGGGCTGGGCTAACAACTTAGAGCAGAACTTGCTCACCTCCAGCCCTGGGATGCCTCAGCCACCGTCTCCTACAGCTCAGCCCTGCCCAGCTGTGGGACAAGCTAGACTGATCCCGGGTTGGGGGAGTGACCACAAGGAATATCCCTTTGGCAGATCACTTCACTTCTCTAAGCCTCAGTTTGCTCATCTGTAAAAGGAGGATGGTAACGTCCACCTCCCAGGCTTTGACAGGCGCCTGGTGCAGACTGGCTGTCCATGACCACCACACTTCCTTAAAAACGTAACATTCAACTGCCTGGCCCATGATCACCATGTGGCATGAGACTGGCTCCAGGCAGCCACTCAAGAACCCTTCACTGAGAAATGAGGGGAGGTTGACAGCTGCTCTCTTAGGGGCAGGGAGGGAAAGCCTGGGGCTGTGGGAGCTCAGAGGAGGCCCCCTGGAATCTTCAAAGGGGGCTGGGGCGTGGGAGGTGGGAGAGGGAGAGTAGAGGGCTCTCAGTGGAAATCAAACACAGAGGCGTGGAAGGGCGTGACGTTTGGGAAGTCTGCTGGAGAAAAGTAACCCTGGCCGCTGTGTAGCTTTGGGAGGCTCGATAGCCGCTCCAGAGACTGGAGCTGGAGATACTATTTCAGACCTAATGAACCACTCAAGGGAGGGGGCGGGGGAGACAGGACCACACGGAGGTGGCCCTGAGAGCAGGCTCTGCCACCAAGCGCGTGGCAGGGGCAATACCAGAGAGGGCCAAGGGCACCATGTACATGGCGAGAAGCATTCCGAGGACTGGGCCTCGACACTCTTCGCTCACCCACGTCTCCCACAGTCCTCTCTGTTCTGCCCACAGCTCAGAAGGCTCTCCCGTGCCCTAGGCGCCTCAGCCCCCGCCTCCGCCTCCCGGACCTCCCCACTTAAGGTCCACCGTCTGTCCAGACCGGAACTCACCCTGCCCTTCAGCCTCTCAGCTCAGCCAACAGTACACGATCATTTTCACCCAGGGCCGGACGTGGGAGGTACCTTGCTTGATGCCTCCCTCTCCCTCACACCAGCCCTCCCCTCTCCACTAGTGCAGCCACCCCGCTGGCCCAGTCCTCCATCAGCTCTCAGCAGACCATTGCAGGCACCTCCCCCCTGGACTCCCCACTTCCACACTGTCCCCTACGATCTATCCTCCACTGGGAGCCAGGGTCAGCTTGTAAAATATCTGATCATGTCATCCCTGCCTCTCCCCCCAAAAACCCTCAGGCAGGTTCCTGTGGCTTCAGGACAAAGCCCATGTCCTTTCCCGCCTACAAGCGCTGGCCCTGACCAGCCACATCCCTCAGCCAGAGCTCCCTCTATAGTAACCCTTCTGTTAAAAGCCCCACAATCCATCCTCTGCCCCTTCACCAGCTAATGTCTGCTCATCCTTCGGGTCCAAGCTGAGATGACCACCCTGCAGGAAGCGGGCCATCCTCCTGTGTGATCTGTCACAGCCCACATGGTCCCTGCACTTGGCTCACCTGACTCCTCCATAATTCTGGTTCAAGGGCTCTGCCCCCAGCCTCGCTGTCCCCCAGAGCCAGGGCCAGGCACCCTGCACCGCATGTAGGATACTCAGCAAATCTTTGCTGACAGACTGAAATGAATGGGTGGAGAAGAAATGAACGGCTGCCCACAGGAAACAGCAAGGAAGGGAGCTGAGGGGATAGGCCCATCAGCAACACTGGGGCAGCCCTCTACACTGACAGGAAGGATGGCCCGGGCATGCGGCTAGTGGAAAAGCACAGAGCAGCATGCGGAACAGTGCTACCATTTGTGTAGAAAAACATTTTTAATTATATCTCTATATAGTTTTATATCATGTATATGATTTAGACACATGCACAACGGCCCTCTATATCTGTAGGTTCTGCATCTGCAGGTTCAACCCACCACGAATCGAAATCATTTGGGACAAAATGTTACGTTGTGGTTGACGTGTACTGTGTAGTTGGGCCTACAATGGTTGCATCTGTACTGAACGTTTTTTCCTTGTCGTTTTCCCTGAACAATGCAGTATGACAACTACTTACATTCATTAACATTGTATTCAGTATTGTAAGTAATCCAGAGATGATTTAAAGTATAGGACAGGATACGTATAGGTTACATGCAAATGCTACATGCACCGTTTTATACAAGGGACTTGAGCATCTGAGGATTTTGGTCCTGGAATCAATAATGAATCCTCCACGAATACCAAGAGGCTATTATATATAGTATGTAGTCTTTCTTCTGAGGATAGATTAGAAAGTAATAGCAGCAGTTCTCTGAGCGGCAGAAGGAAAACTTCCAATTTGTAGCACATATACCCATTTCCAAATAAATAATAAAAGCTAGGTCTCTTCCTTCAGTGAGAGGACCCTCCCCAGCAGAAGGGCAAAGACACACCAACTGCCAAGAAGACCCCTGTGGGGGCAGGACTTTGCAGCTTCCGCTCCATGTCCCCCTTTCCTCTTCAGAAGGCCACTGTGAGGTGTGGTCACATTCCTTCTCAGACGGGAGAACTGAGCCTCTGAGAAGGGGAGGGACTTCAAGCTCATATAGCAGCAGATAAGCAGGGAGTGGGATGAGCAAGGGACCCTAGCACCAGAGGCCCAGCTCCTACCTCCCCGCCTGGACTTCCCCAGCTGCCAGGTCTGTACCTGCGGGACTGTGGAAAGGGTGTAGGGGGAGTGGAAGAAGCAAGGGGCTTGGCCACTGTCCGTCTCTGGTCCTCGGTGCCCACCCATCCCCTGGGACTCTCAGCACGGCTTCCTGAGCCCCCTGGCCCTCTTTCCCTGAGAGTCCACAGTCAGCAGAGGGTTAATGCCCAGCTGCCCAGTAGAAGCCTCTTGCTCAGATCTCCAGTAATAAAACCTGCTCTGTGGGGCCATGGGCTGGGGTGGGGGAGAGATAAGGACTATTCCCAAGCACCAGACACAGCTCACAAGGTCCCCAGGGGCCTCTAAATGCCCAGGAGGAGATCAGAGGGCCTCCTTAGGAAGGAATCCATTTTACCCCAAGCTCCACCTCCTCCAGGAAGCCCCCCAGGCCTGCTAGCCTGGGGCTTCTACCTTAGCAGGCCATGAAGACCAAGACACATATCTTAGGACACACATCTTCCCAGAGCCACAGAGGCGTCCATCCAAGGAGTCTCCCCATTGTGCCAAAGGGAAGGATGAGACCAGAGAGTAGCAGAGGCTCTCCAAAGGCCACATGGCAAGACCAGGACTAGGCCTCCCAGACTGGGCTCCAGCCTCTGTTCAGCACTGGGGAGTCCTGGGTCCCTATCAGCCTGCCAGCTGTTCCCTGCAGAATCCAGGGATGGTCCCAGGCCTCTGGGACCACGCAGTGAGAAATTGCTAGGTGTCCTCTGAGGTCCCTCTCCCGCTTGGGGTGCCCAGGGCTCATTTGTGGCTCTCGGTGCTACCCGTCAGGATCCTGGGAGCAGGCCAGCTGGAGCAGGCAAACACAGGGCAGACAGCGAGGGACAGAGTGTCCGCCTGGCTCACGGCTGTGAGCAGCGTGGTAATCTGAGGAATTCCTGGGTGTGCGTGGCTGTGCCCAGGGTAACCCAAGCCATGAAGTGACCAGGGGTTGCCATGGTTAGGGACAGGTATGGTTTCTGGGTGGGACAATGGCCTGGCTGCTTCTTCAAAGCCCTGCTCTAAGCCTGCCTCCTCTATTCAGTCACAGAATCATGCAGTCAGCAAGTCGAGGGAACTTCCTTGAACCCTGTAGTTCCTGAGCATGACTCTCCAAACCAACAGACATGCAGAATCAGGTCTACGGATTGTCGCAGCTGGGACCTTCGAGGTGCCATGGCTTGGTTTTCGGACCACACGGCTCTGAATAAGAAGGCAGCTAAGACACCTCTGCTCAGTTCCATCCCATGTCCCCTCCCCACCCCACCCAGAAAAGTGGTCAGAAATCTTATTAGTGACACTGCTAATAAATGGTATAGATCTCCAGGTTTTCTGGAGAACCCATAAACCTTTGGAATTCTTTTCTTTGACCCCCTAGGTGGCCCCAAGAATACAATGTCCAGGCTGATTGCTCCACTAGCTGCCAGCTTATCAGTCTACCCCCCAAAATTTCACAAATAATATTCACTGATCCCAGACTGAAGTTTCTTCCTCCCCTCATCCTTATGAATTCTGCTTTTGCCTTTGCTCCTTGATTCGGTCTATTAACCATCTCCTCCAGACAGGAAAATGGGCCAGGATATCAGCTCTGGTTGTGGCCTCCATGGAAGGAAGGTGGGGGCTCCTCGTTTACCTCCAGATCCAAGTGTCAGACTTCACTTGGGTCTGGGCAAGCGGCCATAGAGAGCTCCAGGACCCCGCTGTGTCCACCTTCCATCCAGGGAGGGAAGCAGAGACAGAACTGCCAAGAATTGGGATACAGACACCAGTGGGTCCTCATGGGGTATCTCTGGCCTTGGCTCAAGTTCTAGCCGCACCCCCCAGTTAGGGGACACTGCTCTAGGTGGGAGGTGCTGTCTGCATCCTGCCCCACTCTGGGTGAAGGAAAGAGTAAGAGGGGCTTTGTCAGCACCAAGTGCTCCCTGTGGAAGCCACTTGCTGTACCTATGCAATGCACAGACGTCAAGGGCTTGGACACAGCCTCTCCTTGGGAACCCAAAGTCGCAGAGGGACCCAGAATGGGGAAGGTAGTGGAGGGCCTCCCAGGCAGCGGAGGGGTCACAACGCCAGGACTTCTAAGGGGATAGATCCCTGGCCTGAAAGCATCTTACTGTGATTCCTCAGGGACAACCCCCCGGGCTCCCTCACACTCTTCCAGCTCTGTCCCCCTGACTCCCCTTCACATTCCTGACAACCTGGTGACTCCATGCTGCTCACCTGCCTGGCATGGTCTTGCCTCTGGCTTTCTATTCACGTCACGTAGTGCCCCTTCCTGAATGCCATCTCTACCAGCCAACCTCACACACCTAAGGCCAAAAAGTGTGAGAACCTCTAGACTCAATGATCTCTGTGGTCCCTTCTTGTTCTGATGGTCTCTGAGCCCACCTCTTGGGATCAGCTCAGTCCTAGCTGCGTGAGACCATATTTGTCCTCCTGAGTTTTCAAGGTGAAGTGTGGGGTATGTGTATGACTGTTTCTACTATCAAGGTTTTGGCGGGGGGGGGGGGAGAGGGGCAGCAAGGGTCATGTTCCCTCCTCTATCCCCTTCCTGAGGCAGGCCCCAGCCTCACAGCAAACCCAGAGACGGCAGCAGTTCCCCATCTCTGGACAAAGCACTGAGCCTCTCACCGACCCCTCCCTGGATGCCCAGTGGTTTCAAGGCCTACAGAGCTACATGAACCTGCAGTGGCACAAAGCACAGAAGCTACGGCCCGAAACCACAGACCACAGAAGCCATGGCCCGAAAGAGAAGATGAGCCAGATGGAGGGATACAGCCAGAGGAGTCCCTGGACCCCAGTGTCCGGCAGCAGACCTGGCGGGGCCCCGGGTGGTGCGGGTGGGGCTGTGGGCCGGTGGGGTGTCACTCACGTAGATGAGGTGATCCCGGTAGCGGATGAGCAGGTTGCGCAGGATGCCAGCCTCATTGAGGTCCCCCAGGCGGATCATGTCCTCCACGCCGTGCACCGACGTGGGGTGCATGGGCTTGATGTGCGTGGCATTCTGCGGGGAGATCCAGTGTTCCTGCGGGGAGGCCCAGCGGCTAATGTCAGGTTACTCTCCTGGAGCAGGGACTGTGCACTGCTGGGGAAGGGGCCCAGGAAAGGAGGGGACCCCCAGTCTGTGAGACCCTGGTAAGGGCCTCGTCCTCTTCTGTAACCAAACGCTATCAGTTTTAGCAGGTTTGAGTCTATGAAGATGGTCTGCCCACCCCCAACCCCATGGACCGCTCCTTCTCTTAGGGGATTCTCTCTGCAGACCTAAGAGGTGGATGGCCAGGGACTTTGGCCCCACCTTACAGTTATCATAAAGCGGATTAGAGTTCCTCGGTCACACTGCAGGATGGAGTGGAAAGTGTAATAATTAGAAGTAGACTTGGTTTCAAATCTAGGCTCTGGTAAGCAAATGCATAAAAAGTAATGCCAGCTAATGCCAAGAATAAACAGGCACACGGGATGAATTACCAATGTAGCTACATTAGATTGGGTGGTCAGTGGCCACCTCTCTGAGGAGATGATGTTTTAGCTGAGATCCGGATGATGAGAAAGAGACCCCTGTAAGATGTGGCGTTCCCTGGGAGAGGGAAATCGAGGTCTAGGGAACAACAAAAGGAAAGGACCTGAGGCTGGGGGAGACCAGGCAGTAGCAGTGGGGATGGGGAGAAATAGACCCACTTGGGATATATTTCACAGGGCTTGTTGGTGTATGTGGAGCAGGGGTGAACTTTCAGTACTGGTGAGCTGAAGGGGCAAATAGGACAGGTTGTCCTCTGGCTCCCCCTACTTTCCCCTGCAATATTTCCTGCTGCCACAGGGTGGAGCATGCAGCCAACAGTACTGACGCAAACAGCTTGCAAAGCCCTGTTTCCTTCCAGCACTGGAAGCCTCCCCTCCCCAACGTGGTCTCCAACACTGCGCACAATCCCAGCTGCTCCGGCAAGTGAGAGTCTGACCTGTGCTCTGGAGTGTGGCTATCGCCTGAGTCAAGCCCCCACGTCCTCTGGCGCCCTCTCCCCCTTTCCAAATGACAGAACCCAGAGAGCCTCAAGACCAGTAGGAACCTGAGTTTTGGGAAGGGGATGTAAAGGGGACCCCTCTGCCACCTTCCAGCTCAAGCCCTCAGACTTGCTGAGTAGGTGTGATGCACTTGTCATGAACTCTCACACTTGCTTCTCCTCCGGGTCCCCTCTGGGATAACCAACCCCAATGGCTAGATACTAGCAGGAATCTGGGCATTGGTCCCCCCATCCCATCCCACCCCCAACCCCACTGTCACCCATTCCTACCCATTCAACCCTCTAAAGCGCTGCTGAGTGGGCAGTGTCCTCACCGACCTTGAGTCCCTACCCTGATCCAGACCAGCATCGCTCTTCTGGCCCCTGCCCCTTGCCGCCCTTCACTTTACCTCCAGCTCTCCCCTGCCCCCAACTCGTCATCCTCTGGGGGTTTCCTCAAGCACCAGTATGATCCCAGCACTCTGGGGCTTTGAGCGCTTCCCCGACGCCCCCCATGCTCTTCAGGCTGGCATTCACGGGCCCACATGAGCTGGACACAGGGACTGCTAACGCTCGCTCCAGTTACCCTTGTACTTCTAACCAGGGCAGGTTGGCCTCCACTTCCCCAAACACCTCTGTGACCTGCTCATGCTGTTTCCTCTACTTTCTTTCCACTCAGCCTTTGAGGCTCAGCTTTCTGAACCTTCTATGACAACCCTGCCCACTCTCGCGTGGTCCATCTATGCCACCTCTACGGCAGGCCAGGTGGGGGGTCTCCTCTGGGTTCCCACGATGACTGAGTCTCCCATTGCAAGGCAATGGTCACCCTGGGCTGCTGTTGTCTGAGAGCAGTTCCGTCCCTGACCTCCCGATTTGCCCCAAGGCTGGGAGCTCCTGGAGGCCAGATTCCATGTCTGCTACATCCCTTCCACAGTGACCAGGACACAAATGACATGGCAGGGAATCTCTAATGGGACCTATAGCCAGCTGGTAACTACAGATTGAGAACCAGGTATGAATTAGAAGCAGAAGTCCTAGTCCTGGAGAGGCCTTACAGGTCCCTATTCCAACCCCTTCACTTCACATGAGAAACTAGGATCAGAGCAGGGTGACAGCCTGCACAAGGCCCTCAGAGGGATCAGGGACAGGGCCAGCCATTGCCCACAACTCCAGTTTCCCCAGCATTTCAAGACATCTCCAGGGCCAGAAGCATCTATATACAGGTCAGGCCCTCACACAGCTCTTCCTGAGGCATGAATGGGCCAAGTGGTGAGATCAAAGAACCCACCTAGACTTTCCAATCCCAAGCGGAACATTCCTCTCTCCCAGGCACCCTATTTCTTGACACAAGTTGATCCAACTGGAAAATTCCCTCTGCTTGGTCCCTGCTCACTGACTGGGTCCCAGGCCCCAGCATGGGCCAGAGGGAGAGGACTCCTGGGAAGGCTGTCTGCCTTCCCCACTGAACCCCAACTCTGGTGCCATCATTTCCCCCTCCCTCGCAGTTCAGCACAGAGTTAAGAGGAGGCTCAGCCACTGCATGACCCTGTAGCCCTGTGCTTGTCACTTTGCTTCCCTGGGCCTCCATGCCCTCATCTGTGAAATGGGAATTAGAATAACAGTTGCTTCTGCTTGGGAGGTTGGGAAGATGAACTGATATAATAAAGCCAACCTTCGGTTTACTCCTGCCAGGTCTAAAAAGCACTGGTAATTGCTCAGCCAGTGCTGGGTATTATTATTTGAATGCTTTCTGGTTTTACAAAGGAGATGTATGTTCTCATTTGCTCCTCATAACAGAAATACCGGCCCTGTTTCACAGTGAGGAGTCACACTCAAGAGGTAAAGTGGCTCCCGCAGTAAAATGGCTGAGCTGAGCCTCTCCCACCCCTTTCCTGAACGGAAGGTCTCCCGGCTGAGGTCAGCACCCCTTGGGTCAACGTCCACAGGCACCTACAGCAATGACTAAAGTGTAACCAGGGCAGAAACCAAGGCCTGGCCCTGAATGGATACCAGAGGGAGGGAGGGAGAGAGAACATGGCCAATTCCAGGGACTGGGGACACATTTGAGAAAGAGCTGGCCTGGCACTGAGCTCAGAGAGACAGGGACCACATGCACTGAAGAGAAAGGGAAGGAGGGGTGCATCTGGCAATGGGAACAGCTTGGGCAAAGGCAGATATTAGGATTCCAGTAAGGACTGGAACCACAGCCTCTCATTCATTCATTCAGCAAGTCTTAATGAAGAACACCCTCTGGGAAGACCCTTTGTTGAGCTCTGGGGAATGAGATGTGACTTACTGGGCCCTGCCCTCAAGTTGAGGGAGTCTATGGGAAAACAGAGGAATACAAGAGATGGCCTGAGGAGAGGAGGAGGGCATGGGAATGAGAAAAGCTTGTGAAAAAGGAGGCCAGAAGCCCCGGGGGCTCAATTCCACTGAGGCAAACGCAGCCTCCCTCATCTGCTCGAGGCCAGGCAGTCATGGCCCTCCCCACTCTGTAGCCCCCACTGTTAGGGCCTTAGTGGGGGTATGTGGGAGGGGACCTCTGGGATCCGGTGACACAGTTACGGGACACCATCTGACAAGCAACATGACCCAGGTGAAACTCAAGCCTGCAGGCAGAGTCCCTGGGCCCCACCCTGGGGGCTGTAGGAGGTTCATGGGTCTATTTGTGCAGCCAGCCCCCCTTCTGTGGCTGCAACCTCAGGGTGGCTTCCTAGAGAGTCCTCAGACTGGAGCCTCTGGAATGACATTGCAGGCACTCCAAAACCCAAGGGACAAATGCATGGTTAACAGAACTTGAGCCCCCAAGTTGCCAAGGTGATGTTGGGAGGGGAAATGCATGCAAAGAGGCCAGAGGGCGTGGGTCCTAATCCCAGTCCGGTCACTTACTAGCTGTGTGATTCGTCCTGGTGGTCCCTCTATGTGCCCCAGGTTCCCATGGGATAACACTGGCTTCCCTCCCTGCTTTCTCAGATGCTGTGAGGACCCAAAGATGGAACTGGGGTAACGGACACCCTGAGGGTGTGTCCTTGCCCCCAGCAGAGCCTCCTGCTCCAAGTGGCTGCACTGTCTTTCTCCCTGTCAGACTAGGAAGCTAAAACAACGACTCGGTTCCATTTCTACATCCCCAGCGCTGGTGGAACTGAATCTTCCTGGGCACCTCATGTCCCTGCTAAGCTGAAATCGTGTTCTCTGTACCACATCCACATGTCCCCACATCCACATGTCCCCGACACACACACATGTAATACCTGTGCACATATGTGCAGAGGGCCCACACGTCCCCTCTGGGCCCTCATCCAGACCACCCACCTGCTCCAGGGCAGGCCCCTGACTTCAGGCCTTTCTTTCCCACCCCAAAGCCCCACTCTCACTACCTACCAACTCAGACTTCCTGTGTCCCTTTTCTTCAGGGCCATAAGCGATAAAGGGTTAATCTTTTAGGCTGATTCCCAGGGCAGCACCAAGGTAGACAATGAATTCACATGAGGCCATAACCTAAGTGTATTGTCAGTCTCTCACTCTACGGAGGTGTTCTCCACGGGTGAGCTCACTTGTGGGTCAACGTCCTATGAGATCGTTCCTATCATCCCCATTTTACAGAAGGGGAAACTGAGGCTCGGAGGAAAAGAGACTTGGTGAAGCTTGCATAGCTAGTAAGTGGGCAGGATCAGATTTGACTCTAGTCTGTCTGACCCTGGAGCACCCCTGTGCCGGAGGAGCTACCAGCGCAAGCATACACACACACATGCCCACACAGACATAAGTCTCTAATACTAGGCAGAGTGAACTGAAGTGCTAATGGAAACAGAACATGTAGCCTGGGACAGAAGGGGAGGCTTCCTCTCGCAGGGGTACTGGGGAAATTTCCATGGAGGAGGGGGGTGAGAGGCAGAAGTGGGAGCACAGGCCCCGCCTCTACCCCTTTCAGGTAGGTCACTGCCTGGCCCCTGCCTCAGGTCGCCTGTCAGCCTACGGGCTCCCCACGGCATGGGGGCGGGGGTGGTGGGGGGCTACTCACATTGCCTTCATCGTCTACCACTTGGATCTGCCCAGAGTCGCAAAGCTTCACCACCGCCCCGATGGGCACATCAAACTCCTGTCCAGATCTCAGGTCCATCCAGACATAGTCCCCCTGTGGGTGAGAGAGAGTGCCAAGACAGGTGAGCAGGGACAGGGCTCAGCACCCCTTCCAGGCAGTCCTGGGCCATCATGCTACCACCACTAGAGGCTCTCATGCCAACCCCAGGAGAAGCAAGAAAAGGGAACTTGACCTTGCTGAGTCATCTGGAGCCAGATCCTGGGTGGGCACTTTACGCAATGTCATCTACCTCTGCTCTGTGGTAGCCATTCGTGTCCCCATTTTACAGATGAGTAAGGAGAGACTCAGAGAGAAGAAGGGCTGAGACCACACAGCTGGGCAGCTTCAAACCCAGGCCTGTCCAAAGGCCGGCTCTTCCCAAACTCTACAGCCTACACATGTACAGCAGACTCATCAAAGTTTAGGCTGAAACACCAAGACATCCCTCTGTCCTAAAGGAGGCATTCCCACAGGACACCCAAACCGCTTCCGTGGCCTCCAGGATTAACTCTCCTAGTCGTAGTTGTGGGTTCCTCCCAGTGACACCACTCTGTACCGGGCGGGCCCTGTGACACAGGTTCAGCCTCACGGCCTCCTGCCTTGTGAGGAGAGCCCCGACCTTGAGGGAGAGAGCTGTCACATTTACATCCCCTGCAGGGCCTGGCACAGGGCCTGGCTCTTACTACACGCTCAGCAAGGACACCTAGAAGACAAATCTAAAACCCAGAGTCAGAGAAATGGACTTAGAGCAACCACTTTCAACAATGATGCATTCAGTAAACATGCATTGAGCACCTGCTGAGTACAAAGCACGGATTGATCTAAATGCTGGGGATTGAGCAGTGACCATGGGGTCTACATTCTTGTTGGGAGGAGACAGAAAACCAACAGCTGAGTAAGTATATTAACATGATCACACTGAATCGTGGTGAGTGCTGTGATTGCAATAAGCACCCCAATAGTGGAGAATGACCGAGAGGCCAACCACAGATGCAGTATCCAGGGAAGCCATTCTGTGGAGGAAATCTTGGGAGCTGAGACCTGAACAGCAAGAAGCAGCCAAACAAGGAAAGAACAAGGGTAGAAATCTGGGCAGAGAAAATGACAAGTGCAAAGGCCCTGAGGCAGGAAGGAACAGCAAGGTGGTTATTGTGGTAGGACCTGATGAGAGAGAGGAAGGTCATAGAGGTGAGCAACATTCAGGACACAAAGGCTCTCATTGGCCTGGAGCTAAACATTTGGATTTTATTCTAATCCTAATAAGAGTATTCTTTGTGGGTGGTGGTTCCCAAATTCCCCAGGAGGGTTATAACAAAAATGTAACTTACTATCAAGCAGCAGTTAGAAACAATAGCTGATAAAACTGATTCACAATGAAATCAGCCCATAGGAATAGGCCAGTGGAAATAGCTCTGGTCTGAGAGTCAGGAGACAGGGTTCTAGGACATGTTTGGTCTTAGAAAGTCACTGACCTCTTTGAGCCTCAGTTTCTATATGTCTCAGTGAGGGATGGGCTCAGTGGGTCCCAAGGCCAACTCGTCACTATTTCAGCCCCGTCCTGTTCCCATCAGAACCAACTATTTTTCAGCCACAGCTGCCACTATGGGCCATTACTTCATGAGAGGTTAGCGCATGTTAGAGACAAGCTTGCTCCAAACCCAAGTTTTCTCCCAGAAAAAATAGGAAAAATCAGACAGCCTCTGGAAGGGGAGGAGAACTCACGTGTTCACTGAGCATCTGCTGTGTTCCCAGGGCTGCATGGCTGCTCTCATAAACTGCCCCGGGCAATCCTCATGACGGCTTTAGTCCCGAGCCCAAGCTGCACCCCATGCTACACTTCTCACCGACTCTAAGTGGCCCTTGGACCACCAGTCACACCCCTACTTGGACTGTTCTTCTCTACCTGCCCCCTACCCCGCCCCACCTTTCCACTGACTGAACACCCACCCATCTGTCCAGACCCAGAGCAAATCTCAACTCTTCCCTAGATCCACACCCTTCCCCTCTTCCTCCTCTTCCTCCACAGCTCCTGAAGAGTTTACTCATCCATTCAGCCCCTATTTGTGAAAAGCCCCCTGTAGGTGGGTCCTATTCCAGACTAGGGGGACACAGCAGTGAGCAGGCAGCCTGCTTGGAGCCGTGAGGCAGCCCCAGGCTGGAGCCAGGTGAAGGGAGATGTGGGCAGGCGCCAGGTCACACAGGCCCTGTAAGCCACGGACAGGAGTTGGGCTTTCTTTTAAGTATAAAAAGAAGCCATTGGGAGGTTTTAAGCGGGAGAATGGTGTGATGGATTTACATTTTCAAAACTTCACCCTGGCTGCTCAGTGGAGAATGGAGCCACCCTCCGTACAGTCAGCACCACGCTGGTCCATTGGGTCATCACCATCTGTGTCCACTCCCCACTAGTCTACAGCCTCCTGAGGGTGGGGCTGGGTCTGAGTCTTTCATCTGTGACTCCCCAGAGTCAAACACAGAAAAACAGAATTTGTCTTTCAGAGAGAGAGAGAGAGAGAGAGCATATATATGTGAGAGAGCGTGTATGTGAGTGTGTAAGAGAGAGCATGTGACAGAATATGTGGAGAGAGAGAGAGAGAGAGAGAGAGAGGAGAGGAGAGGCTGACTCCTGGAGGCCCACCATGGACTGCCGTGGCCCCAGGACATTGCTCTGTGCTAACTCAGTTACCCTCACAATGGGCCAGGTTGTGAGTTAGATGCTTCCCTGAAATTAACTATGTCATCAAACCTCATGATATCTCTTAGGCAGAAGATTCTACCTCCACTTCATCTCCTCAAGGATGTCAAGAAATGTGGCCAAGTTCACACAGCTGCTTTGTGGTAGAGCCCATGCTCTACCCAACATCCAGTGCCCTCTCCCAACATGCCATGGACCCAGACCTGAACCCAGCTCTGTGAGCAGAATGGGAGGCTCTGTTAGGGACCCTGGCCATAGATGACTCATAGGCCCAAAAGGCAAGCTTGTAGCTTGGGCTGAGGGGAACAGGAGGGCGGGGTCTCTGAGTTACCTGTATCTCCTGTCCCAGCACAGAACCTGGCACACAGAAAATGCATCCCATTCAGGGAACATAACATCATCGAAATAAAAGACCTTGTGTCAGCAGGAAATGGAGGTTCAGAGGGTGAGGAGCTCAGGGCCACATAGCAAACAGAAGTGACTAGAACTCTCCTACCCAAGGAGTGACATCAGGAGGGCAGTGACTTCACTGTCTCTGCTTTAGGTCAGAACTTGAGGAAAGGGGCTAAAACGACATCTAACGAGCTTCAGTGAGAATTCTGGGGCCTGAGGGTGAAAGCCCCATGGTCCCAGGGAAAGGTTTTGGACATTTGAATGCAGCCAGGTTGTTAGGGTCTGCATTTTACAGATGAGGAAACTGAAACCAAAGACAGAAAGGAACTTGGCCAGTCACTCATCAGATCAGTGACCCATAAGACTGAGCATCTGCAGGGCAGAGCCCGAACCCAAAACAGCGCGGATCAGGAGTCAGTGGTTGGGGGAGGGAAGGAAGGGAGGAAGGAAATGTAAAAGAAACGACATTTTTTTGAGGGGCAGGGATGAGAGGAAAGGGGCACTGGGCCCCAGGTTAACCCCAGCAGCCACTCTCATCCCCATGGCCAGATTCATGACTGCTTCTGGCTCCATTCCTACCACCCCACTGGGAGGGGTGCCCCACTAGGTACCTCATCTTAAATCAAAAATCTCATTTGTGGTGTGACACATACCTCAGTGTGGCTGTGTAACTTCGGACAGGTTCCAGCTTCTCTGCTGTCACATAAGTGGCTGGAGCAGAGGGTCTCTCAGCCCCAGAGTGGTGATTTCCTTGAATGGGTCTGTCTAAAAGTTCTCAAGGGTACCCCAAAACCCCAGTGGGCATCTCATCAAGGAAACTGGCACACATCCACAGTTCTGCCACTAACACTGTGTGAGACTTCTGGTGTCTCAGTCTCTCTGGGCCTCAGTGTTCACTATCTTTAAAATGGAAGGAGTCAATGCCTGAGAAAATGAGAGAGCCATGCAAATGCAAGTTTCTCTGGATTTCTCCACCTTCCCTCCCAGGCACGCGCCCAGTCTCCAATCAATATTAATTCCCCAAGGGGGCCTCAGCCTTTACGCCTCTTCTGTCCTCTGAAGCAGGGCCTACCTGAGTCCCCGTTTATGGAACAAAAAGAAGTCTGTTTCAGGACATTTTCCTCTCTCACTTATCCTCATAGTCACTCTGGGACACTGGTTTTATTAGCCCCATTTTCACAGATGAGAAAGGTGAGCCAACCAACTTGCCAGGGGCACCTGTGAGCAAGAAAGTGCCCAGTTGCTAACCTTAGGTGATAGAGGGGACCTGTGGGCGATGTTTTCCTTTTACTTGCCAGTTCGCAAATGTCTACCCAGGCCCCTGGGGCACCCGGAGGGCTCCCTGCCCTGGGGCATCTCGAGGGCTCCCTGCTCTGGACTCCGGAGAAGGCAGGGAATCCCTGTCCTCAGGCCTGACCCGTCCACCTGGGTGAATACAAAAGCTTCCTGCCCAGTGAGAGACAGCTGGGGCCAAGTTCACGCAGGGAGTCAGGGACCCCACGCGGCACCCGGAGGCCTCCATCTGCACGCACCCTGGGGCTTTGCGAACCTGCGGTCCTCCTGGCGCCTAGCGGGCGAGGAAACTGAGGCCTGAGCCAGGAACTGAGGCCGGGGCGGTGTCCTGGGCGCGCCCTCCCCCTCCTGGCCCGGGCCTCACCGGCATGACTGCGAAGGTCTTCAACATCTGGTTCAGGTTGCGCACCAGCGCCCACTTGCCGGGCTGCTTGGAGCGTTCGTCGTCGGGGGTGGAAGGGTCATCGGGGGCGGAGGGGTCCGCGGAGTCCGCGGGGTGGGCGGGGGGCTCCATGGCGCACAGGGTCTGGCGGCGGCTCCGGCGGCGGCACGGCTTGGACTCCCTAATTCACCTAATCCGGTGCGCACTGCCCGCGGGGAACCCTAAACCGGGCCATCTGCCGCGGGCCCATGGCAACGGCGGCTTAGGTGACGCCCGCGGGCCGGAACGGGGAGGGGGTGCCGCGCCGCCCCGGCCCCCTCCCATCTCGGCGGGACCCCCAACATCCCAGCATCGTGGGGAATACTCTGCTGGCTTCACCGGAGACCGCAGCAGGTGGCAACCGAGCTGCAGGCCTCAGTGTAAACTAGGCACCGGGACTCTCACCTTGACTGCAGTTTTGGAGGAAATCAGTATGTTTTCTATGAAAAGAAATGTGCGGATGTTATGGAGTAGAACACAATAAACTTTGTGAATTTTTAAGACTAAAAGGAAGGTGTCTCAAAGATCTTTCTAGCTCACTGGCTACCTCTGCGGAGTGAGCGCTGATACAAATCTTGAGGAGGAGGGGGAAAGCCCCCAAGAGACTGTCCCTGTGATCCTCCCCAGCCTCCGAAGCCAGCCAGCCAGTCTGTGATCTCCAGCGCACAGAGGAGGCACTGAGGCCTGGGGGAAAGGAGGCTCCTGGCTCCTGACTACATGAAGCCACCGTTCATGGGTCAGAGCTCACCCCACAGTGAGAACCAAGCCACGGTGCCACAGCAATGACCCCATTTGGATCTATGCTGGGCGGTGAGCCACCTTCCCACACAGAGCGGGTGGAATGCCCAGGCCCTGTGACTCCTCCCACCTTCACCTTCTCTCCTCTCTGTACTTATCTTTCCTCTTCGTCCCTTCTTCCCCCCTTCTTTGTCTTCTCCCTTCAAAGCCTCTTCTTCCTTTTTTTGGCCCTCAGCATCGTCTGGAATCCTGGAAGCCCAACTGCTCCTGGCACAAACAAGCTAACCACCTCGGGGAGTAGAGGGAATGGCCAGCAAGTAGACAGTGATGCCTCACCCAGAACTCAGAGCTGCCCTGTTGGACCCAGGCTCCCTTCCACCCTAACACCTGTCCCAGCCTCTGGGACCCAGTGCTCTGGCACCCAACACCAAGTGGACTGACTGCAGTGATTCCCAGCCATTTCCTGGGCCCTCTCAGGAATGCTGTTCTCAGGAGGGGTCCTTCCCCCAGTCACACCCTGAACAAGCACACCTACCCCTGCCCACCGCCCACAGGTGGGAGTCCAGGGGAACAGGAATCAGACACAGGGAGGTGCTGGTGGTGGGCTTCCAGGCATCCTTCCATCTGTCCATTTAACCAACCATCACAAACTTAGACTAAAGCTGGGCTACACTGTCCTCAGACCTCCCAGCCTGGGGGTGGACAGACCCAGACACAGATAAGGAAGATACCACCAGATAAGGCACAGATTAGCCCTGAAGAGACAGGATAGCATGCCAGTAAGAGGTTGGACTCTGGAGCCAGATGGCTTAGGTTCAATCCAGGCTAGGCCACTCACAAGCTGTGGGACCTTAGGCAAGTTCTTCAAACTCTACGTGCCTTTGTTTCTTCATCTGTCAAATAATAGGATCAAACAGGTTAACATATGTAACTCACTCAGATTGGTACCTGTTAGAGCAAATGCTATAGGAGTGTTGGTTGTTATTAACTGAGCAAGACACATTAGGGGTGGCACCTGGGTATCGTGAATGTTTTGGGAGGTATGAGGGAGAAGGACTTTCCAGATGAGGGAACAGCAAAGCACAGAGAAGCAGAAGGAGGAGATGATAAAAACAAGTCTGGTGGATGGAGAGAGGCCTCCTGGGGGAGACCCAGCAAAGGACTGAGAGCCTGGCCCTGCCAGACCCAGACCCACTGCTCAACCCCTCAACCCCCTGCAACCAGACAACCCTTAGCTAAAGCCTGGGAATAGCCCCGTTCCCTTCAGGTGGCCTGTGTACCAGGCCTGGGAGGCAAATCTAATGCCCCTGTTGACCCACTCTGGCAACACACCAGATCTTCTCCCAGAACCAAGGCTCACTGCTGCTCCATCTTCATCTTCTGCTGCCCTGACCACACAGGATAGGGTCTCCCACCTTTGCTTATGCTGTGTCCTCTGCCAGAAATGCTTCATCCCACTATCCTCTTCCTGCCCCCACCCAGCCACCAAGGCTCCACTGAGCCATGAGCTCCCTCCCCACTACCTTCCTTTCCCTTGATGCCTCACACAGATCCATGGTGCTCCCCTCATTGCACTTCCATCCAGTCCAAGTCTGGCCACCCATTTTACAGATGGGGAGACTGAGGTTCAGAGGGGGTTGAAGGAACTACCCAAGGATACATAGTATGTTGGGACTAAAAGCTTTCAGGAACTAACTGCCAATTGTCATCAGTAAGTAGTATCAGTGAAGATGGCTGAGTAGGGAACTCCAAGAACCCATCCTCTACAGAAGCACACCAAAAAATGGCAAAATCTGTCAGAATCAGCTTTACTGGAACTCTACAAAATATTCAAAGATTTCCAGTAACCAACTAAACATTTAATGAAGAGAAAGGTGACTGAAATCCCGCAGGTGAGCTTTGTGGTATTTTAACCTACCCATCTCCCTCACACCCTCCTTGGTGGCAATCTTAAAAATGGCAGCCTGCATCCCCAGTGTGGGCGTTTGGGGTCAGAGGGAGCAGAAGAGACCTTATTATCAAGGAATTATGGTTATTTTAACCTGTCTGAGGGCTCCCTGAAGGAATAATGCAAAGGGTTTGCCTTTATTATCCTAACTTAGAACTCCCCCAGGGCAGAGAAGCAGATATGAAGTCCATTGGTCAAAAACATCGAAAGGCAAATGAACTACCCACTGCTGCCTGGGGGGGAAATATAATCAATTGAAACAAAAAATAGACACTCTGAAAAGCCTGGAGGAATGGCAGGGGAGTGAGATCCTTCTGGCAATAAGGGCTTTGAAAAGCTCCTACATATACTGGGGAACCTGGAAGACCACATACATGCCCAGGGTTGGAAAAATGGTCAGAACAAGCCTGAGAAGACCCTAAGCTCTCACCCCCACCTGCACTTCAAGCTCCATGCAGACAGGAAGTGAAGGTTAAGGCAGAGTTGTAAATGCCCTGACTCAGCATTGAAGGCACGCCCCAACACACACACAGGGCCCATTCACAAAGATCTGGGGTTTTGTTTTGTTTTGGCTCCAGGTGTTTTAGCAACAGCAGTAACTACACACAACAAAGAATACAGTCTTCACAAAAACAATTTAGAAAAGGCACTAAACAAAACTAGAACTCACAACAAGTAGCAACAAACTCTGGGGAGAGGAGAGAATCTGACTTCCAAAGGTATCACGTTATAATATTCAAAATGTCCAGTTTACAAAACATCGTGAGGTATGCAAAGAAAAAGAAAATATGGCCAGTCACAGAGTAAAAGGAAATTAACAGAGAATTTCCCTGAGGAAGCCCAAACTTTGGATTTTCAGACAAAGACTTTAGTCAACTGTCTTAGATATGCTGAAAGAAGTGAAGGAAACCATCTCACCAAATAGAGAATATCAATAAAGAGACATAAACGATCACAAGGGACCAAATAGAAATTCTGGAGTTGAAAAGTACAAAAACTGATATGAAAAATTCACTAGAGGGATTCAACATAATATTTGAAGAGGAAGAAGGAAGAATCAGCAACTTGAAGATGGATTAGTTGAGATTATCTAGTCTGACGAGCAGAAAGAAAAAAAGAATTAAGAAAAATGAGCAGCGCCTAAGACCCCTCAAAAAAATCTACACTGAGACACATTATAATCAAAGTGTCAAAACACAAAGACAAAGAGAGAATCTCAAAAGCACTGAGAGAGAAATGACTCATCATATACAAGGATCTTCAATATGATTAACAGCAGATTTCTCTTCAGACACCGTGGAGGCCAGAAGGCAGTAGGATGGTATATTTAAAGTGATGAAAGAAAAAAAACCCGTCAAACAAGAATTCTATATCAGGCAAAATCGTCCTTTGAATGTGAAAGAGAAACCAAGACATTTCCAGATAAACAAAAGCTGAGGGAGTTTGTCACAAATAGACCTGCCTTACAAGAAATGCTCAAAGTAATCAGCTAAAATTAAGGGGCACTAGACAGTAACTCAAAGCCATACAAGAAAACAAAGAATCTTGATAACATAACTACATAGGTAAATATAAGCCAGATTATTATTATTTTTGGTTTGTAACTCCTCTTTTTTACCCCCGTTTTTCCTATGTGATTTAAAAGACCAATGCATAAAACAACAATTACAAATCTATGTTAATTGGCACAAATGTATGAAGATACTGTTTCTGATAATAATATAAAGAGAGGGATGGAGCTGTAGAGGAGCAGAGTACTTATATACTATTGAAGCTAAGTTGGTATTAACTCCCACTAAATTATAAATGTAAGGTGTTAACTGCAAATCCCAGGGTAACCACTAGAAACACACGTGCACGGACACACACACACACACACACACACACACACACGCCTCCACACACACAGAAGAGGAAATGAGAAAGGGAATCAAAACAGAACACTGGGGGGAAAATCAATTAATCACAAAACAAAGTAGTAACAGAGGAATTGAAGCAAAAAGACATAACATATTAAAAGTAGCAAAACAACAGAAGTCTTTAACTAGAAATGAATTAAACTCTCCAATTAAAAGGTAGGGGTTGGCAGAATCGGTTAAAAAATTCTAACTATAGACTATCTACAGGAGACTCACTTTGGATCCAAAGATACAAATAGGTTAAAAGTGAAAGGACAGAAAAATATATTATATGCAAATAATAACCAAAAAAGATCTGGGATAGCTATACTTACAAAGTGTGACAATTAAGTTCGTGAACTTGTTGCAACAATGTTGTTAACTTTTATATCAGAGGTATTATTCATTATGAATTTGTACCAACTGGACAAACAGTTCACCAAGCTTACTATTTGGAAGTGCTGAAAATGCTGCGTGAAAAAGACAAAAACGACCTGAACTTTTCGCCAACAATTCATGGCTCTTGCATCACGACAATACACCAGCGCACAGGGCACTGTCTGTGAGGGAGCTTTTAGCCAGTAAACAAGTAACTGTATTGGAACACCCTCCCTACTTACCTGATCTGGCCCCCAATGACTTCTTTCTTTACCCAAAGATAAAGGAAATACTGAAAGGAAGACGTTTTGATGACATTCAGGACATCAAGGGTCATATGATGACAGCTCTGATGTCCATTCCAGAAAAAGAGTTCCAAAATTGCTTTGAAGTGTGGACTAGGTGCTGGCATCAGTGCATAGCTCCCCAAGGGGAATACTTCGAAGGTGATCGTAGTGATATTCAGCAATGATGTATGGAGCACTTGTTCTAGGATGAGTTCACAAACTTAATTTTCACACCTCGTATATCAGACAAAATGGACTTTAAGTCAAAAATTGTTGCAAAAGACAAAGAAAGACATCATATTTTAACAAATGGGTCAATCCAACTGCTATCAACAGCCCACAAATTTATCTTCAAAATTCCCTTCGCCTGTGAATCTGGGCAAAGTACATTCAGTCCCTACTCTGGCCCCACCACGGAGCCAGAAATCATATCATATTGAAACACAGCAGCCCTCACTGAGGTCCTTAAAGAAGTAGATCATATGCACTGTAGAACTCTGGGTTCTCGCAAGCACCAGCTGGCCTTGCAACCTGGGGCAAGTCCCCCCTTCTGAGACCTCAATCTGGACCTAAGGGACTAGTATAAAAGCCTGGGCGTCTTCCCTGACACACCCCTCACCACCTCTAGCATTGGCAGAAGCTGCCCCCATCCCAGGTTCCCTCCCACCCCCCTCTACTTCTGCCATCACAGTTCCGCTCATGGGCACCCTTGCTGTGTTTCTGAGCCACCTCCCCCTTTCCTCTGGTAACTCCTCTAGGACAAGGAGCAGTCAATTTATCTCTGCAACCTTGTGCCCAGCCTCGTACAGAAAAGGGGCTCAGGGCCGCTTTGCTGGGTAGGTGAGTGAGAATGTGGCTGGAGGACTAGGAATCGCCAAGCGCCCCCCACCCCACTTCTGAAGCCGTCAACACGATGGGTATTCCCAGACCGCCACAGGAGCCCTAGGAAAGAGCACATGTTCTGCAAATGCCACCCAGCAGGGGCAGTCTGACTTCTCCTCCCCCAAGCCCTGTGCCTGCTCCTGTGTCACACCCCCGTGCCCTGCTGGTCTCTCCCGGCCTGCTGCCCACCCCTCACCATCATGGCTCCCTAGCCTGTGTGGCCCTGCCCAGCTTATGTCTAAATTACCCTATCTGGGCTTCAGTTTCTTCACCTGTGATATGGGCATGACGATCCCTACCTCACAGACTTGTGGCAACAAAATGAGATCATGGATGGAGACTGCCTGGGGATGTTACTTTGAAGAGTTAGAACTCTCAATAAATGAATACAATTCTCTCTTCATGACTGAAGAGTTTTGGATTCTTAGTTCTCTTTGTGAAGGTGTTTCCTGTGCCTGGTGCCCTGTGGGGGCTCAGAAAGGGTGGGAGGGAGGGAGAAGGAGAGGGAGGGATGGATGGGTGACTTCCTGTCACTGATATGTCCCACATGGGGACGCTCTATACATGGGAAAGAGCCACTATATCCTTCAAGGTTTCCTGAGATTTTTATCCCAAATAAAGTGAGAGAGAGAAAAAATGGGGGAATTCTCATACATAGGAACACGACTAATATGGTTTTATTAGGAATAGTCGCCATGGCAGCTCCCCTTTGGTGAGCTGTGCCCAGCATTGGGCTAAGCAGTGTATATGTGTTATGATAGTTTATTCTCAAACGTCCCTTTGAATTAGATACCATTGTCCACTGTACCCCCTCAGACCAAATGAGGGTGTAATGACCTTCATTCATTCAGCACAGAGCTCCATCTTGGAGCAGGCTGAGGAGACAGTGGGGAACAGGACAAAGGCTGTCCCCCATTTCCAGGAGGGCTCACAGGAGGCCCCAGGTAAGCAGGGGAAGAAGGTGGGCTGATTGGGACTGTAATATGGGCAGTCCAGTGAAAACTCCTGAAGGGAGCAGTGGCCATGGTGAGGTCCGAGGAGAAGTCAGCCTTGAAAAGGGGAGACAGAGCACCCTGGGCCGATGTCCAGATGTGAGAGGAGAGGAAGGGGTGGCAGGAGACGGGGAGGAGGGAGGCAGACCGGGGAGGCAGGTGAAAGAAGCAAAGAAGCTGCTTTGACTAACCCCCTCATGGCATTTTATCTTTCCAACGACTATCCTGGGCAGGGAGGGTTTTATCCTCGTTTTACAGGTGGGGAAACTGAGGTTCAGGAAGGCTGAAGACCCTGCCCAAAGTCTGCCCACTTGTCAATAGTGGAGCCCAAGGGAGCCGAGGTGCGTGGGCTTTGCCGGTGGCACTGCATAGCTGGCTGGCTCCCCAGAGGTGGGACCATTTCAGAACCAAAGAAGGAACAGCGATGTACTTTCTGTGTGCGTGGTGGGCAGAGCTGGCGTTCACCTGCAGACACCTGCTCCCAGCAGCGGCCACTCGCAGGGTGAAGTGGGCCAGTGTTCATGGGGAGGGGGGTGGCGGAGAAGGGACAGTCAGCCAGAGACCTGCCTCAGAGGTCCCCAGAGGAAAAGCACCCTTGGAGGGCTCTGGATGGCCCAGGCCCCCCCTCTAGGGGACTGCACATGCCCCCGCCCATCCAGCCCTACCTGCAGTGCAGGCCCTGGCACACAGCAAACACTCAGCGACAGTGACTTTCCTTCTCTTATTGGTCCTGACTGTCCCTAATGAGCCTTTAAATAGCCTCTCAGGCCAAGGGGACAAGGGGACGAAAGGGGGTCTTCTCTAGCCCCAGGAGGGAAGACTGTCTATCCTGATCCTGCCCTGATGCCTGCCTTCTCACATACACAACACACACGTTCACACACAAACACAGAACAGCAGAACAGGCTACCCCTCGGCCTCCGACGGTCCCAGAGGATGTGAAGCCACTGGCCAAGCCCCCACGGCACACACCAAGCCTCAGGCCTGGTGCCAGGCCAGCCTGGCCCAGGGCCCACATTCCTGGCTCTAGAGACCAAGAGCTCATTAGAGCTTCAGGCTGATCACGGGGAAGGGCTGAGGGCCAGGGGCCACTGTAGCCCTGGGGAACAAGGGGGCTGGCGGGTTCAGCTGGAGGCAGCCCCTCTGTTTCTTCCCCATATTACCCCCAGGGGACTTCCGCTCGGGCTATGTCACCCTCCACTCACTGCTCCCCAGTCAGGCTCAAGCCTCTTTCAATCTGGCTCCAGCAGACTTGCCAACTTCCTCTTCCCTTTCCCCAAGAGCCTTCCCACATTTTGGACTTTGCACATGCTGTTCTACTGCCTGGAATGCCAAAGGATTCAGAGATGTACGTAAGTAAATAATTGCTACCCAGTGGAGTCAGTGCAGCGAGAAACAGAAAGCCCATCAGACACATCAGAGGGAGCAGTTCCAGGCTGGGCCTGGGACAGTCAGGGGAAGTTGCACAGCTTGGTTTTGAAGCATAGCTCGGAGTTTCCTGAAAGAAAGGATTGGGGAGGTTGTCCTACAGGTCAGCGTATGAATGAGTCACCCAACAGGGTTATTCCTGGCACAGAAAGATGGAGGCAAACAGGGTGTGGTGAGCACTCACCTGCTGAAGAATCACCATTGTCCTTTGTCAGATGCTCCTGTTGCCCGTTTGGCCAGACACGGTTCTGCAGGGGAAAGACTATGTCAAGCCTCTGAGCAGACCACCTCCAGCAGCCTTGAACCTGGCCGGGGTCACCTGGGCTCCTCCCAAAGGCCCAGCCCCTCCTCCCCCTGGGGAACCCTCTCAGCTTTTCCTCCTCTGGTCACAGCCCAGCCTGGGTGACTGAGTCTCACCTGCCGCCACCAGCTCCACTGCCTAGAGCAGCTGAGCTCTTCTGTCAGTCACTGTTATTAGAAATTCCCAGAGGACTCCTAGGAATTAGGGAGCACCTCCTTTCCCTAAACATATGGGCAAAGGGGACCAAGATTTGCCCAAGGTCACCCCGCAGGCCAGGGCAGGTTAAAGTCTCAGGACTCCTAATTCAGAGCTGCCCCAGGAGTGTTGGGAGACAGGGGAAGCCTGGCCCAAGGGGAGGGGTATGGGCTAAGCATGCCTAAACCCTTCGGGAGCCCCCAATACCCTCAGGATGAGGGCGCGAAGCCCCCAGTCTCCTCTGGCTTTTAAGCCCCATCACTATGTGGCTCCGACAGATGCCTCAGTCTTTCCTCTCACTGCTTTCTTCCTTCTCCATCCCTGTACTTGGGCCATCCTCAGTACTCACTATTCCTGAAATATGCCAGCCCTTTTCATATGCTTGGCCTTTGCCTACACTGGCTCATCTGCCTGGAATTCTGGCTATTAAATTTCCACCTGTGCTTCATTGCTCAGTTCCTATGGCACCTCCTCCCAGAAGCCTTCCCTGACCACCCCTAGGCTGCGAAGAGTCATGATGGTTCCTTCTTTCCAGCCCTGACTCTATGCCTTATGTTGTCTGGTTGGGGTCTGTCCCTACCTCTGTTCCCAAAGTCGGGGAGTTGATCCAGGGCAAGGTGTGGGGTTCAGCCATCGCCTCACACAGCACAGAGCTAGACCTGGAGACGGTTCAGGAAGTACTTAAGGGGCTGAGTGTGGTGACCCAGGGCAGCCCCAGCCCCCAGGCCCTGGCATGAGGCCCCTCCGGCCCCTTACTCACCCCCCAAGATGAGCATCAATTTTTCACGAGGCCCATTCAGAGGCCTTGGGCCATTTGATCCTCTGCCCATGACACTGCCTGACACCTGAGCCCTGACCCCTGACCCAGAGCTGGAGACCTGCACCAGGTCTGGGTGCCTGGCAGGGAAGGGAATTCAATAAGGGCCAGCCGGCAGCTGTCACAGGGATCTATGCCCGAAGAGCATGCCTGGCCATCAGGCTGGCATCCTGCACCAGCGTGAGTCACAAGAGCCAGGGGGCCGAACCAGGGTTTTCATTAAGATTCAGCGCTTTGGGGAGGTGGAAGGGGGTGGCGAGGGCATAGAAGTTAAGGGCTACCACAGGGAAAAATCTACAAGATCGATTTTTTTGTCCTTCTAAAAATAAGAATTAGTCCTTGTTCAAGTTAATTGTTTTTTCACATTGACAACAGGGAACACAAAACTGCATTTATATTTCAGTGTCATGTCTGATTTACTTTGTTCCCATAACAACCCTGACTGGTGAGGTTTCATATTCCCATTTCACAGATGGAAACTTTGAGGCTCAGAGGAAGGAAGTGACTTATCCGAGGAGCGAGATAACAAAAGAGTGTCAGAGAAAGGCCAAGGAGACAGAGAGACAGGGACAGAGGACTCTCTCTCTGGGACCCCCAGGATGTCTGTTGTCCGGTCCCAGCCCTGGTCAGAGACAGTTCCATGGACACCATGCCCCTTGGCTCTTCCCTTCTCCAGGGTACAAGCCTCCCATATTTCCAGGTTCAGGACAGTTGATTTGATGGCGACTGTGGCTGAGTCCCTAAAGGTGGCAGGAAGCCCAGACCAGGAGCAAGCGGCTGTGGGGTCATGGGCTCCAGGTTGGCCTAAGGCCATGACTCCCCCCGAAGTCTAGCTAACCCTTCTCCAAATGCCCAGGACAGTGGGTGGCCAATGCTTACCTGGGTCCCAGCTGCCCACTCTCTGCTGCCCACCAGCCTGGGTGCAGCTGCCACCTGCACGGAGGGCTCTGGAAGCTGGGGTCGCGGGTCTGGGACAATCTGTAGACACACGTCTCCTTTTCCTCTGTTTTGCTCCAAAGCTTGCTCTGAGGGTCTCTCTGGGTCTTTCAGTTTTTCACTGTGTGACTCTCTCTCTCCGTCTCAGTCTCTTCCTTTCTTTCCTACCGAGGTCGGCTGCCCAGCCAGCACTGCTGCCCTCTCCTCTGCACTCCAGGGCCTTCCCCCAGGAGGCGGAGCCAGAGGGCCCTCCAAGGTCTAGGTGCCATGACATCAGTGTGGGAGGCGGGTTGTGCTGTCCAGGGCTCTGTGCAGAGCACTGGCCACCCAATGGGAGGCAGGGCACGGGGGTCTCTTGCGGCTGTGCTGTGACCAGCGTGGGACCCTGGCTGGGGCCACCCAACTTGGCCTCATCTGCTTCCTGTCACTTAGAGAGACACCACCTGCTCTCTCAGCACCAGGCAGGAAACCATGTCCGGATCCCGACTTGCTCACTGATTTGCTGAGTCTCAGCCTCTGCTTGCCCTCCGCTAAGCCTATTTTCTCCTCTGCAAGTGGCTGCTGGAAACTCGGAGAGGAAAAGACCAGGCAGGGCAGGAGGTTGCAAGACCTACATTCTAGTCCTTTCTCCCTTGTCCCTGTACACTACGACCCTTGCCCCAGACCGCTCCCCGAGGGCTCCCCTCAGATGTGCCCCCTGAAACTCATCACTTCACCACCGCCCCACAACCTGTTGTGGGCTGCAGGGACAGGGCGGGGAGGGGGGTGGGCAGGTGGGAGGGTGGGAGGGGGAGATCTGTGTTGTCTATAATTATCCAGGAAACTTTCTCAAACCAGCTGACTTGGAGCAACCCTGCATGTTCCAGGGACACATACAAATTGAAGTAAAATGTGTGGTTTGAAGGGCGGAGGGAGATAAACAAGGAGAAGTAAACAAGATGTTTGTTATTAGCGTGGCAAAGAAAGTCACATCGAGGATGCCCGGCTGAGATCCAGCACTTCCTTGTCACCACCCTCTGCCTACACCCACCCTGGCAGCTGCCCTGTCCCTGTGGGCCTCTCCAAGGGCATCTCTAGGCCTGGGCGGAGAGAGGCCTTCCTTCGATCCCCAGCTTCTGTAACTGGGGCAGGACTGTAGGGAAAGGGCCACCCCAAAGAACGGGGTGTCCCCACACTCTTGCAGGACCAGCGGTCCAAGTGAGCCCCCTGCTGGGCACAGGCATGGCTGCCCTACAGCACCCCCTTGGGAGCAAGGCTGAGCATCCAGCCTCTGCCTGAAACAGCAGGTGGGAGGTGACAGTGGGATGATTCAGCTTCTGCAGGGGCCAGGGCTCCCTCTGATCTGACAATCCTGACCCCTGAAGACCCTGGGCTGCTGGAGCATGCTGGGCTGGGTGTTCTGACAGGAGTTGCTCTGGAACACGGTCTCAACTCCTGAACTCATGCCTGCCATAGACAGGTACCTACCACTCCTCCAATCACCTCCCTTGCTGAGCCTCCCAGGCTGGGCAGGCAAGTGGTGTCAGCCCTACACAGCCGAGGAAAGTAAGCCCTGGAGAGGCACGTGATGTCCAGGGCAGAACGCAGGTCTGAGCTGTGAGGGATGGGCGTGGAGTGGTGGGGAGTACACGGGTATGCAGTGATTTCCAGGTATCAAAATAGCCATCATTTATTCAGCACCCGCTAGGGTCCAGGCTCTATGCTAAGGTGGGCACAGAATTCCTAATGTTCTTTTCTCACCGTCCTATGGGAAAATCTAGGAAATGGCCTTAATTCATTTCCTTTTCTCCCACTCCCCAACCCAACTCAGCCATTACTGAGTCATCTCTAAAATTTATCTTAACCATTGCTCCACACTGCCACTCCTGGCTTCCTGGCTCAGGCTGCCCACTCGGGTCTCCCCACATCCATTTGTGCCCCCAGAAGCCCATCTCCTCTGTCCGAGGCCCTTCACGTGGCTGCCTCCCTCTATTTCACAATTGGATCAGGACTAGGCCTTCCATCCTCTCCCACACCGCCCTACCAGTAATTCTCTGCGTGGTGTTTGTCTGGATCAGAGTATTTCTGTTATCTTCCCCACCAGTCTGCAAAGTGCCTCACAGCAAGGGCTGTGGCTGGTTCCCTGCATCCCTAGTATCTGGGATGGGTCTTAGGACAGATCAGCTGAGGGAACCACTGAATGAACCCAATGATCCCAGCTCACAAACGCACTGGGCAGGCAGTGGGGTCCAGCCTCAGCTGTAACGCCTGAGTCCTCCCTCTCGTCTCTCTGACCACAGAACAGTCACCCAGGCCTGGGAAATATTCCCTCCATTGTCCCTTACTCCCAGAGAGACACACAGACACAGGAAGATCTTTCTGGCATTGTGGTAACATTTATTCTGAGAACAGGACAAGTCTCTACTCACCGACCCCACAATAGGCCCTGAAGGGAGCAAACCCAGAGAGGGTGGGATGGATCCGAGGCCCTGCCCATCTGCAAATGGGGACTTGGAGGCACCTGTGGCCTGAAGGTGCATCAGGGAACAGAGCAATTGTTCTCCTCATCCATCATCCAGTCCCAGCCTGGAAGAACTCGGACCTCATCTGCCTTGTCCCCAGGGCCTCCTGGGGACCAGGGATTTCCGCATAGCCAGGAGCCAGCCTGGCCCATGCAGAGGGGCTGCCGAACAAACTGTTGGTGGAGGTTCAGGGCCCCGTCCCCAGGCTGAAGCCCACACAGGTCGGCCAGATTGTCCTGATTCGTCCCCATACCCCAGGTAGACGTGGCTGAGCAAAGACCCACGTGTCAGCCCCAGAGGCCCCAAGCAGGCTCATGCAGCCTCTCCACCCTGATTCAGGAGTGTTCATTCGAAACAGATATTGAGAAGTGATTACATGAGTGTGTACAATGTGCACGCATACAGAGAGAGATACACAGAGAAAGAGTATGATTTTGCCCTTATTCAGCACTTGTTAGTAAGACTGCTGACAAACAAGTATCGTTGGCCCCACTTTGCAGAAGGGGGAAATCGAGGCACAGGAGGTTTGAGTGACTTGCTCCTGGTCCTGGGCAGAGTCCTGGCCCCAGGCCCAGGTTCCTGAGGGGAAGTCCGGGATTTTCCAGGAGCCCTCTTGTTTTTGTGTTCAGTTCCTGGCGCAGGGCCAGGACACAAGAGCGGAGCCAACCACCAAGGAGGCAAAGTCAAAAATCCAGCACCTCCAACCAGGACACTGGACCAAACAGCCAGATCTGGAGCTGAAAATCCAGGTTCCCAAATGAATTCCCAGCAAGACCACAGGAATTCTTGTTCTTGAACCAGATGAACTTTCTCGTTTGCGTCGCTTGGTCAGGAGCCCAAGGAGGGCACCGAAGAGACCCTAAGCGGGTCACGGTATCAACATTTGCCACGAACACAGTTGCTGTCAGCTTGCAAACATTCTAAACACCCTCTGCATCCATCTCCAGACCTCCTCTGAGAGGGTATGACTTCTCCTTTTCTCTCCCCAAGCGGAATCAAAATAAAATCAGAGGACCATAAGAATTGAAGTTTAAGAAGAAAAAAGGGGTTCAGGCTTTCACTTTTCCTTTAAAAACCCCTGGTTAAAACTGAGAGCTTTAAAACAGAGAGAATAAAAATGCTGAGGAATAAAAGGAACATTTTGGTCTGGCCAGCAAGAGAGCTGTGGCCTCATTGGCTGTGTGTTGGGGGGAATGTTGGTGGAGGAGTCTATGGTCAGGCGATGGGTTTACCGTATATTCTGCCAAGCCCAGTGGGTGACCTGACCCTGCTGGACCTGCCATCACCATCCCAGAGTCCCTTCTCCCAGGAAAGCTCAGGTCTTACAGTAGAAGGGGGCCTGAGAGCATATGCCTCCCCCTTAGGTCCCCACGTCCCCCCACCCCAGCCCCTGGCCACTAAACCAGGCACACTCCTTCCAGCATCAGGACAGTGAAGACAGGAAACGCCCTTCCTCTCCATCACTGCCACCAACTCTCTAGGGATCTTAAACCAGAGGCTAGAGATAAAATCAGAACCTAGAATGAGAAGGTAGCTACAGCTCTCTGAGCATCTGGGCATCTGCCTGAGGGACCCGAGAGCAGAGATGAGGCTCAGAATGGACACCGGGTCTCCCAGAGCTGCAGCAGGGGTCCAGCTCCACCTGGGGTCTCATGGGCATTGCTTAGTCACTTGGGAAATCTCTATGGAATAAATAAATGGATGGGTGGGTGGACAGGATTAGAGAATGAACAAATGTCACCTGCACATTTCCCCAATTCCAGCCTGAGCAGGAACCCAGCAAGAGCCAATAGTCCTCTCAAGGTGGCTAGAAAAGCAGGTGTAGGTGACAGGGAAAGCAAGGTCTAGGACACTGGAGTGGGCCCCGGACAGGAAGGGCAAGAGTGGGGCTTGGGATATGGCAGTTTGTGTGTAAACAAGTGACATCTTCTTGGCACTCCGTTGGCAGACAGCAGAGCCTTGGGAATACATTTTGAATGGATAGAGTTCCTTAGCAGTGATAACAGTTGGGGTAAGTAAGGAGGGCTATTTTAAATCTCAGGCAAGAAGACTCCTCCATAAGAAAGTAATGCTTTGGGATCCTCAGGACACTGAAGCCCAGAGAGGGGCAGACACTTCCCAAGGTCACACAGCAAGTCAGTAGAAAATCTGAAAAAAGGACCCCAGCATCCTGGATTCCAGGAGAATCCCTGGCCTGGTTGGGGACATGCAGGTGATGGTGAGAACTGTGGGGGCCAGGTAGGTGGGCAGATATCAGACAGCTGTGAGGGAGGCACTACTGAGGACATGCACAGCAATGGTCCCTGGCAGGTCGCTGGGCTGCCGACTATTTCGGTCTCGGAGGTGGAGGGTGTGCAGGGCTTGGAGGTCATCTGGGTCAGCCTTCAGGTGCACCTGGCCCAGGAACTCGTCCTTCAGGACTCGGTGGTTCCATATCTGGGAGAAGACAGAAGATCGTGGGGCCCTCTCCAAGACCAGGAGTTGGGGTGCTCGTGCTGGTGACAGGGCCTTGAATCCCTTTCCTGCAGTGCCAGTCTGGCTGAGCAAAAGGAGCCCTGCATTGCCTCTGCCTCACCATGAACCTTGGGCAAGTTTCTGCCCCTTCCAGAGCCTCAGACTTCCTCCCTTGTCAAAGCTCCCTTCCATGTAGAAAGTTAAGTCTGTTACTCTTAGCTCTACTATCGACCTTGGGTGACCTTAAAAAGTGATAGAACCCACCCCCACCCCCCCGCCTTGGTTTCCCATCTTTAATATGAGGGTATCAATAGCCCCTAATTGTCCCATGGCCCCAACATGCATGGGTCTGTGATTGGATCCAGTGGGACCCAATGTCTGGAAAACCTACAGTGCCTCACCTCCCCACCCCCTGGGATACCTGAGTGGTTGTTTACAGATGGTTTCTCACCCTGAGAGGTGCTGGCCTGGACCCAGGAGACAGAGGGCTTCCTATTAATGAGCTCAGAATTCTCATCTACCGGCCACCTTGGCCTGAGGGGGGAAGGAAGCCCAGGCACAGGAGCCTGGTTTTCTGATTCTGCTCTCAGGACGCCACCCCACCACATGCCATCTCAGCGCAATTTTTCGAGATGGACCCACCTACAGGGGAATTTAAGGAACAACTCCCAAGGCTTTGGGGCAAGGTCGGCAGAGATGACCACTGTCCATGAGCAAGGGACTGACCCTACTGGGTCTCAGAATCACACCAGCTAATCCAACTCACCCACCCCACAGAGGGGACTCTGGGGTACCAGGAGGGCAGGCAAGAGAACTCCCAAGAGCACATCGTGTCATGAACAGAGTGGGAACCAGAACCGAGCATTCCTGGGTCCCCGCCATAGGCTCTGCCACCGAGTCCAGCTCCTCTAATGGGGACGCATCAGGTTAGGGGCACAGGAGCGGCCCAGGGACATGCAGGCCCACCTGGACGGTGATGGGCTGGCCCGGCTTCTTGCGGTAGAAGATGCCTTTCACGTTGTACTCGGGCGACGAGGTGCCCTTCTGCACTGCCGAGCGGACTTTGTCCCCCTCACACTTGATGATCACATAAGAGTCAGCCCCTGGAGAGACAAAGGGGCGATGGGTGAGGGTGGGGGCGAGGGCACGGCCCGCATGGGACAGACGTCTGGGAGGTGAAATTGCCTCCCAGAGTAGAAGCCTGGGCTCATAGATTCAGGAGAAAGGAGATTAGAGCCTGATTCGCTTTCTGACTTCCAGAGACAGGAGGGGACACACTGGTCATCTCCGGCCTCCAG
Source organism: Rhinolophus sinicus (assembly GCF_036562045.2). NCBI lineage: Eukaryota > Metazoa > Chordata > Mammalia > Chiroptera > Rhinolophidae > Rhinolophus > Rhinolophus sinicus. The sequence goes on from NC_133756.1 coordinate 116,981,556, forward strand.
GCCTTTACCCATGCTGTTCCCCCTTCTGCCCTACTTGCCTTCACCACACTCCTACCTTAACACCTCAGCCTGGAGAGAGGCCACTCCCTCCAAGAAGCCCTCCCTGAGCCCTCCCTCCCAGCTGCCTGTCCCTCTGCCTAACATTCCCACCACACTGGAAGCCGCCCAAGAGCAGGAGGCAGAGCCTGTTCCTGTCTGAGCGCCCGCTTCATCCCAGGGCTGGGCCCGAGGAGACATCAGGGAAGGTTTGCTCATTAGCTGAGCAAGAGCAGGAAAGGTCTGGAGGCTGGGTGTCTGAGGCTGGGGTGGGGGAGGAGACATGGGGCAACCTCCGAGGGTGGTGGTGGTGGGGGAGGCGGGATTTTCCTGTCGAGCGCACCTGTTGGGGAATCCTTGAGACCAGCAGCCCCCAGGACATGCACCTGTGTCACCTGCTGAGGGTAGCCACACAGCGAGCTCCAGCAGGAATGGGGGGGCTCATCCAGGCACAGCTCTCTGGTACAGGGCAGAGGAGAAAAGGGGGGAGTCACAGAGCGAGGCCAGGAAGATGAAAGGTGAGGGGGTTTCAAGAAGTGGGGAGGGGGAAAGGAGCCATCTTTAGTCCAGACATTGCTTTTCCTGGGCAAACCCCCAGGGTTTCCTGCTGCTCTATCGCCACCCAAGGGTGCTCCCTCCTTCCCCAAGGGAAAAGCAATTTATTGAGCACCTAAGGTATGTACCAAGCCCTCTGTGGGGATGTTACAGGAATTATTTTTAATCCTTACAAAGCCCTGGAAGGTAAGTGACTATTATGCCCATTTTACAGATTAGGAAGTAGCAGGCTCACTAAAGGAAGGGACTTGCCACAAAGCTGGTGGAGCCTAGGCTGGTGGGATCGAGGTCGACTTATTCCACCACACAAGCTGCTTCCCCGGTCTGGGATGTGGGCAGGCAGTACCAAATCTGGGCTGCCTACCCAGGTGGGAGGGCAGTGTGGGGCTCATTGGGTCTGCACCCCAGTAGGAATGAGGATGGCTTCAGTAGTTCACCTATATTAGTGGTTGCAAGACCTTGGTAAATATCCCCAACTTCAATCCCCAATTCTGATCCATAAAACGGAAGGGTCAGGCCTCCCAGTCGAGTTTCGGGAAGAACAAATGAGGAGAGTGAAAGCTTCTTAGTAAACTGCGAAGTGCTGTGCACATGAGAAGCTGTCCCTTTATGTGGCCAAGAGAGGCTGGCACAAGGAGCAGAGGAAGGGAGAGGGAGGAGATGGGTACTGGTGTCAGCCGGGGAGGCTGGAGGCCTGGGCTCCACGCCTGGGGCAGACACCAACCATCTCAGCCTCAGATTCCAGGCCAGCCCGGTGTGGCCCTCAGCTGCACCCACCCTGGCCCTGAGCCAGCCCCCACGCACCGGCAGTTGGAGGGCACGTCAGTGAAGACTCGGAGCAGGAACTCGCCAGTGTGGCCTGGCTCGAAGGTGGTGGGAATGATGACGTAACGGCCCTCGGGCTGGTCCGTGCGCAGGAAGACGCTGCGTGAGTTGATGTAGATGGAGCTGGCGGCCTTGTGTTGCAGGCTGTGCATGCGGTACTGGCGGTTCTCCTCCACCTGCGGGCAGACGAGGGGCTGGTCACACGGGACCCCCCCACACACACAGCCCCCATCTCAACCTCACTGCTGTGAAAAGAGCGACAGAATCCACTTACATGGAATGCCCAGAAGAGGCCAGTCTACAGTGACAGAGCAGATGAGTGTTTGCCTGGGGCTGGGGTGGGAGGTACGTGGGACTGGGTGATGATGGCTAAAGGGTGGGGGTTTCTTTTTGGGGTGATGACAGTGTTCTAAAATTGATTGTGGCAATAGTTGCACAACTCTGTGAACACACTAAAAGTGACTGAATCGTAAGGTATGTGAATTCTATCTTAATAAAACTTGTTAAATGGGGGTAATAGGAATCCCCCTGATAACAATGTCGGTGGGGTTTCTATCACAATAGGATCAAGTATCACTGTCTGCCCACCCAGGTCGAAGCATGTGTCCACGAGGTGACATCGCCAGTTGGCAGGACACGCTAGACAATTCCTGGAACAAGTGCCATGATAAGCTATAGTTACATCGGTGAAGGTTGTGACATGTCAAAGTCACAACACATCAGCACACAATGAATGGACCGACACAGTGATGAAGAAACCATCATGCCATGACTGAGCATATGAATGTCCGGAACTCAGCTCAGACCACGCGCCTAGCACACCCGTGTGATTTCATTGGGTTCTTGGTGTAGGGCATGGTGTCACGCTATGCTATCGTCACACACAGAGCATCGAATGTGCGGGGGCTCGCAGGTCCCAGGCAGGACAAACAGCCAGTGGCTCTGCCCAGGATGCCTCCTCCATGTGCCCAGAAAGGCCTCCAGCTCAGGGGACCCAGAGCCCTGAGGGAGGGGACAGCAGGGAGCTCCCAGAACCTGGTCCCATCCACCAGAAATCTCCCCCTTCCCCATCCACCCAACAATCCAGGCCTGTGGGTCCAGGGCAGGAAGAAATCAGGCTGAGTGTTCCCCCGGGAGCCAATCCCAGCCGGCTAGGCCCTCTGTGGGTACTGCAAACAGGGCCCATGCCACAGCACACTCTGGCGTCAGCTAACGTGGTCAGGGCAGCAGAGTGACGTCAGTGCCCAAGGTGTTCACCCTCGGGTGCAGGCGGCCCAGACTCCAACTCCCTCGCTCTCCTCACCCGGAGCAGACCTCACCTTGTAGATGTCAAAGCCAATGGCCAGATTTTCACCCTTGCCTTGCTGGCGGGTGGACTGTTTCGGCCGCTGCTGGATGGAGATCAGTACTTCGTCTTCTGGCTTCTTAACGTCAAAGACGTACTGTAGGTGTGGCCGAGGAAGACAGACACCACAGTGAGACCATACTGACAACGGGCTCACTGGGGCCTGGAAGCATGGCCCCGAGCCAGGCCCCAGCTTAGCTGTGTGGGCTTGGGCAAGTCACAGCACCTCTCTAAGCTTCGGTCGCTCACCTGTAAGACAGACCTGCACTGGCTGCCGAGATGAGGGGTAGGAGGACTTGAGTCCGTGGATGCTCAGCTCAGAGCCTGCACGTGCTCAGTGCTCCATGAAGGCACAGCACATGTGAGGACTAGGCAGCTGGCGGGGTCATGACCGAACTGGCTACAGGGGAGAGGTCCGGGGGGGGGGGGGGGCTGGCCAAGCTCCCCTGGAAGGAGCAGCATTATGCATGTGGAAATAAGAGGATTGTGCCCCCAGCTCAGCCTCTACATGTCCCTGTAACTCTAGACAAAACACTCAGTCCTCAGCGCCTGTTACCCCAGTTTTACCAACTGTGGGTCAGATTGTGAGTTTGGGGGTTACATGACCACCCAGAGGAGCCATCCAAGCCCCACTGTGGGTCTCCCCACAGAGGGACAGAATGTGCCCAAGGTCATGCAGGCATCTGTGGCAGGACAGTAGCAAGGGGCCCTGCAGCTGCTCAAAGGACAGGGTGGGGGGCCCTGACAAGGCCCACCTGCGGATTCTGGAAGAAGGTGTCCTTGTGGTTGATGCAGCCCCCACTGCGGTTCTGCCGTGGGTCCTCATGCCGTGTCCAGGCACCGCGCAGTTGGGCCTCCTCCCATGTCTTGTGGATGCTCAGGTACGACGTGTTGATCAGGCGGCATTTGATGATGTCCGTGAAGTATCGGCACACGTCCTCAAAGGTCATCCTGGGCAAAGCGAGGGGCTGAGCCGGGCAGGCCTGGGCTGGCCCACCACCCACCGGCCTGCATGCTCTGAACCAGGGCTCACACAATAAATACCAAGCATGGACATGGCGTCACATGGACCCTTCACGTCTCTTTTGGTGTGTTTCCTGATTTGTAAGTTGAGAATTAATTTAACAACAATTGCCTATCTCACAGAGTTGGTGTAGGAATTAACTAATGCAGTAAAAGCTTGTCATACAACTTCCAGCAGACAAAAGGAGTTGGCAAAGGCTGGCTATTACACTGGGGGTGCCAAAAAATGTATATAAGTAGACATTTTGTCAACGTTGCTGAAGCAGTAGTTCGCCGTAATCAGAAGTGTCTGGACGCTGATGGTTAACCACTTTGAGCACCTCTTGTGATTGTAGAAGTCAAATGTGACATGTATTCATCTTTTGTTATCCACATATATTAAGTATTACAATTTTAACACAGTTTTCCTTTCTTAAAATGTGTGTACATTTTTTTGGCACCCTCTGTAGTATGAAGAACTAACACGTGCAACCCTTCACAGTTTATGAAAGATATTTCCATCCATTATCTTCTTCCATGGCTGTTGTGAGGCCTGAATAAACTGGTGGCAAGAACCCCTTGGAAAATGTGCTACGTACACCTCCAGGAGCCTGGGTGGAGAAGGGGGAGTGGCCACCCCCCTTCAAATGTGCACACATGTGAGAACATGCACATATATGCACCAAATGTGAGCATATATGAGACAGGCCTTAGGGAGAAGCCTTTTCCACTGATGAGGGATTTCTACTGCTGTTTTAATTCAAGCCCTGAGCCAGATTGGGACAGTGCATCTCATCCCCAGGAGCCGAGACCAGAGGGCCTGGGGGTCCTCCTGCAGGGGGCTCCCTTGACACCCACAGCAGGGGTCCTCACTGGGGTGCTAAGGTCACTGCCATCTGCCTCTGGGTCTGCCAGGGGCCCTCACTGTATCCACCACACACAGGGTACCCAGTACCCCTCCAGGAAGTAGATGAGTCTCCAAATCAAGTGTCCTGCTGAAGAATGACACTGATCCTGGCACACGGTTGGGACTAAATGAAGGGGGATGGATGCAGGATGAGTTGATGCAGGAATCACTGGGCTCTAAGTGACATTGCTGCCATCTTCTCAGCCCACCCCACACCCAGGTGCCTCCCTAAACTCACTCTTCCCAAACGTGGTGCGCTCTCTGACCTCTGCACTGGGTCTCTCTCCCCGCCCACCAACGGCTCTCTGCACCCCAAGTCTCAGCTTAGGAGGCAGCACCCCTGTGAGGCCTTTCCTCTCCCCTACCTGCGCTGGGAAATCAGGCTGCCCGCATGTCCTCTGTGCTCTGGTCGGTCCCCCACCTGCTGGCATCCTGGCCTAGTTGCCAAGGGGTCAGCCCAGTTTCCAGAGCAGCCTAGGGTCCCTGAGGTGGGCAGAGGGGGCTGTGGAGATGACAGGGCCGCCCAACTCATCTTACAGAGGAGGAAACAAGCTCAGAGAGATGACATGACTTGTCCAAGGTCCACACAGCAGTTGAAGGTGGAGCATTTGCTAGAGCCCTGGTTCCCGCCTCCCCATTGGTGCTCCCTGCCCAGCACACAGGAGGTCCTCCCTTAGCCCTGGACACCCGGCTGGGGAGAGAGCACTCACCAGAACTCGCCATCATCCTGCACGGTCACACCCATCTTCTCCCGCTCACTTTTGCTCACCTTCTGCCACTCCTCTGAGCTGGAATGTGAGCACGGGGGAGGGGAGAGAAGGAGAGTAAGTGGAGGGACCCACCAGGGCCACCTTGGCCAGGGCAAGGAGAATGAGGGATGCTTGGCACTTGGGCTCCATCAGTGTGGGTGTGGTTGGAGGCACCTGAGCCATCCCCAGCCGCTCTCCAAGATGCTCTGTTTGCCCGCTCCCACAGGCAACCGTGGGCTGCTACCATGCCAGGGCCCAGAGGTCTGGGAGCAAAGCTGCAGGCTGGGGGGCAAGACCCTTAGTGGAAGGGCTCCTTTACTGGGGGCCTGTTCTCTGCTCACCCCCATCATCACCTCTGGTGGCCTCCCTCCCTGCTTTTCTCTCCCTTCACTCTCCAGACTAGTCTCTATGTCTGTTCCAGGAATCAGCTCATACCCAGCTCCAGGCCTTTGCCCATGCTGCATCTAGCCCCAGTGCCCAGTCCAGAGTAAATCTCCTCCTAATGTCATCCTCCCCCCAAATCCTTCAGGACCTAGACCGGTGCCACCTCCTCCAGAAAGCACAACACGGTCCTTGTCCAAACCCTCGTACCAGGCCACCCACAGCCTGGGGTTGGCCCTGTGCCTGCACCCCCGTCCCGGGCCTCACGTGTCGCTCCAAGGCCCGTTCCACTCCCGCTCGCCCCAGGGGTTGCGCAGGCGGATCATGTCCAGCTTCTCCGACTTGAAGAAGGCCAGCAATCCGTGGCCCAGGCGCACCTTGCGCACATCGGTGATGGCATAGGCGTGGCCCTTCACCAGGCCACAGGCCAGGCGGGCCTCCATGTCTGCCGCTGTCACTGCCTGCGGGAGGACACAGCTGCTCAGAGGCAGTGCAGTCAGACTCCGCCTGAAGCCAGAGAGCCACACTCACTGCCCCCTACAGGACGCGGAGGGAATGGCAGGCCCGCACACAGGGGAGACCTGGTTCCGGTGCTTAGGAACTGAGCTCAGTGTTCAATGGCCTTTTACAAAGCCTCTGGGAGCAGCAGTGTGGAGAAAATGAAGGCACCTGCAGTGGGGTCGGCCCAGGGGTGTATTGGAGTCTACTAGCACTGGCTCAATTTTGCAAGCTGGCTGCTGAAATGTTAGCTTGACATCAGCCATGGTGGGAGTATTTACACCACAGAAATCAGCAAGTGCTACAAATCAGGGCTTTTCATTTTTCCAGAAAGCCAGTTTATGAACATACCACTGGGTCAGCCAAACCTAGGTTAAAATTCTGCCTTCACTGAGACCCAGCTTTCCCACCCAAAACATGAGCAATTAATGAAATAAGACTCTTGAAGCGCCCAGGCCTGTGCCAGCAGGCAGTTGGGGCTTCCTCTCCTCTTTCAGTCACCTCAGAGCTTGTGATGCCTCCAACCTTGACTTGGGGACACTCAGATGCATAGACATCCATTACCCCAATATGAGAGGGCCGGAAAAGGGGGATGCTGGTGAAACAACGTGGGCAGGGCATTTCATAATGTAGGGGGCTTGGGGCTTGTGGGCTTGTACCTTCCCACTGCTCCCCTCCCCCCACGAGGCTGAGAGTCTGGATGTATGAGCCAAGCTGGGCAAGGGCTCTGCCTGGGATGCCACAGCCACCTCTGCCCCCCTCTGCCCCCAATCAGGGTTGATGAAGGGGAGGGGCCGCCTCTGGGGTCTGGCTCTGTGTTCTCACCTTGATAGAGGCACTGATGAGGCCTCCCCGGCTATGCACCTTCAACACCCGCTCAAAGAGCTGGTTCCTCTTGGCCTCGTCATTGGTGAGGTCACTCTCAGTCAGGTCAATGGGCTCGGAAATGCCACCTGTGAAGTCCACCAGCGCATCCGCCGTGTTGCCTCCATCCAGGGCCTGGTAACAGCCCGCCAGCCTAGGGAGCAATGTGGAAAGAATTCCCAGCTCATGCATTCCAGCTGGTCTAAATCCTTCACGTTATAGGGGAGAGTTTTGAGACTCAGAGAGGTCAAGCAAACTGCTAAGGTCACACAGCAGGCCACAGCAGAGCCACCACTAGAACCCAGGTCTCTGACTGCCAGGCCAACAGTTGTCCCACTAAACTATACCACTTTATCACTCAAATTCCCCTGAGTGGCTCTCTCAGAGAAGGAGAGTGATCTGTATCAAGGACCACAGAGACGTAGTAACCACCGGGAGCGGGGTTGCTTTCTTAGGATTAAAAAATGGAACCTGCCAAGGTTGTTTTCTTGGGTTTGTTTTTGATGTTGTGAGTTTTTGTTTTTCTTTTTTCTTTCTGTCACACACACATTGTCCAAGAGACAGACAAAAAGGCCTGGGAGGAGGAAGCAGGCTCTCACAAAGCTCAGCAAACCTTTGCTCGTGCGCATGCTGGGGACCCAGGGGCTGGCACAGAGCAGAAGGAGGTGGTCAGCGAAGACAAAAATGGATGGACAGTCAGTCTGGTAGACAAATGAATGGGTGGACGAAGGGGAGGCCCAGTGAGCAGGGAAGGCTCCATAACCAGCCCAGGCTCAGAGATACCACATTTCCAACAAAGCCTCCATGGAGGGCTTGCAGCTTGGATCTTTGGGAAAGAACCACTGACCTGAATGTGAGTGCTGGCTCTGCCCATGGCTACCTGCAGGAAACTGTCCTGGGCCTCAGTCTTGTCAAGTATAAGTGGGAATAACTATCCCTCCCTATATGGGTTGGTTGTGGGGCTTGACACCCAGGTACCCAGAGGACCTTCAGTGTAAGTCTCCATCCCACCCAGTGTGGGCTTAGCTGGCCATGCCTGGGGAGCCTGGACGCTGAGCACTCTGTGCAACTGTACCAGCCCCTGACATCTCTGTGCCTGGAGCTCTGGCTCGAGGAAAACCCATGCAGAACCCATTAGCAGTGCCACCCCAACCATGCAGCCCCAGCCTGGCCACCCGCCTGCCCACCTACTGCTGGCACCTACTTGGCATAGGCCTTCTCCACCAGGGCACACCAGAACTCGTTTCGGGAGTTGGAGTGGCAGTAGATCAGCTGGTTGTTGACTGTGGGCAGCTGGTCGTCAATGACCACATCCACCCACTCCCCAAAGCGCCAGAAGTGGAAGTGGAAGATGCCCGCATAGGCGTCAGGCTTCTCAGGGTCCCACTCCTGCTCCTTCCAGTCTGGGATGACCTGGATGAGGGGGACAGGATGGGAACACATGGAGGGTGACATCTGGCTTCCTGAAGAAATGGGAGTGCATGCCTCCAGGGACTCAAAATGGAAAGGAATGCCGGGTTCGATTCCCATCTCTGCCATGAACCAATGTAGGATGTGGGCGAATCCTTCTCATCTCTGGGCCTCAGGTTCCCCATCTCTGCAGTGGTTGGAGGCTCTCTTAGGCTTCTTCCAGCTCTAAGATTCTATGAGCTACCCCCTCCCTTCCTCATGCCTCCATCTGCATCTTCCTTGCTCAGAAAAATATCATGCACACCAGTTCCCAAGTGGTGATTGGTGGCACCACCCCCATCCTTCCCCTTCCAGCCTGAGCTGGAGTTGGCAACTGGCCTCCTCCCTTTCCCTCTCTCCATCCGATCAGGCCAGTCTGAGCTCCTACATTCCACTAACATCTGTCTCTTCCTCTCCATCCCCCTGTACTACCCTGGCCTTGTCCCATATCTTCTTGCCCTGGGTCATGGTAACAGCATCAGCAGCCACATCTGCCCCCACCCCACACAGCAGCAGAATGATTTTTCTGATCATGTCACTTCCCTGGAAAATAAGGTCCAAACACCTAAGGTGTTCTGCTCCAAATACCACTTCCCAGACTTGTTTCTCCATCCCCTCCCTGCTCCAGGTTCTTTCCCTGGTCAGGAACTCTGTACCTGCTCTTCCTCCAGCTGATTCTTGCTGTCCTTTAGGGCCTACCCTCCTCCTCCAGGAAGCCCTCCTTGACTCTTCAGACTAGGTCAGGCCCCCTGTCCATGAGTCTCATGGCCTCTGGTACTTTTCTGAGACACTTACTCTAGTTGTAATTAAACAAGTGTGTGATGTTTTGTACAGTTCTGATACTATCACTATCGTGGGAATGTCAGCTCTCTGAGGGCAGGGACACATCAGTCTTGGCTACTGCTATCCCCAAGCACCTAACCCAGGTCCTGGCCCAGAGAGGGTGCTTAATAAACATGCATTAACTGAATGAATAAATTCACAGGCACTGACTGGGACTCCCAACAATATTATTTATGGAGCATCTTGGAAATGTCACCACGTGCCAAGCCTGTGACTGCCATAGGTTCATCTCAGTTTAATTCTCACAAGAATCCCATGAGTAGATGACTGTTACCCATCCTTACTTTACAGATGAGAAAATGGAGGCTCAGAAAGGGCAAGTAACTTATCCAGGATCACACAGCTAGAAAATACACACATCCATTATCAGCGTGGACCACGCTGCCCCCGGCACCATGCTGGCACTGAGGACCCAGATGAATCAGACCTAGTCTCTGCCCTTGGGAGGCTCCCCGTCTGGTGGGAGAGGTGGGCATGGAGGCAAGTGCTGAGGCTGACACAGGGGACATCTGGGCCCGTGGAGAGAAGGGAGTGCTGGGACTGACTGTGCTGGGCCAGCAACAGCTTCTGAGCAGGTGTCCTGAGAGCTGGCAGTGTGTGCCCCCCAAGCAGAAAAGGGCAAATAAAGGCAATTTGGGCAGCAGAAGGTGAACAGGGAGGGGAAAACCCCTCACTCTGCCGAGTCAGGGGGACTGCTATTCCTGCTGAACATGGGACCAGAGGGGCCAGGCCCCGTCAGGACCACGGACTGTTCCTTCTAAAAGAAAACCACTCGCAGTATAGAGGATTGAGTGGTAGTGGGGCACAGGTATCCAGGCTGAGGAGCCAAAGATGCATCAGGAGCCTACAAATCCCAGGACCTGGGACAGCCTGAGCACAGAGACTGCAGCCAAAAGCCATTCCCCAACCCCCATGCTCATTAGAGACGCTTTTGTTTACACTCCTTGTACTATCAACAGGGACATTGGCAAAGAGAAATGCTCCCTAGTGGGACATTGGAGACCAAGAGAATGAAAATGCAAAGCACAGTGAGAGGCACCTCACAGAAGAAGCCTGCTAGGTGCCGGGTGTGGGACCGGCTGCTTACTCCATCACCCTAATCCTCACTGCTATCCTGTGGGGCAATGCTATAGACATCCGTGACAGAGACTGCCCATGGGCACGGGTGAGGGAGGCAGGATTCACACTCAGGGCTTCTGAGCCTGGTGCAGCATCAGGAACCCAGCAAGGGCTTGATACTGGCTGCCCTTTCCCCTTGCCTCCTTTCCATGTCCTTTCTAAGGAAAAACTCTCAGACCAGCCTCTGCCCTGAACCCCAGCACTCTTTCCTACTAAAAATGGGGCATGTGCAGGGTGTGGGTATCATCCCCACTGCACAGACAGGAAGGCTGAGGTCTAGACAGGGCCAAGAGCTGCCCAAGGGCACAGAGTGATGGGGAGGCAGAAGCTGAGAACATTGGCCTGGCCACTACACTCTCCTCCCCTGCTCCTGGCTCTGAAAGCTCTGGACTGCATGCGGACACACGGGGGGGGGGGGGGGGGAGGACGAGGAGCCCCCACAGGGCACAGGGAAGGCCTGCTGGGGCTGCGGGAAGATCATTAGCCAAACCTTGGGCTTGGCTCTGAGCCCTCTGTGGCTCAAGAAGCAGCTAATGAGTCTCCAGGGCCTGGAGATCCGACAGAGATCCCCATGGGCCTGACTTTCCCTTTCTGCATCACAGCCATTGGACCCGGCAGGAGGTGGACCCCAGGCCAGCCTTCTTACCCTTCGGCCCCTCTGTTGCCAGCAGAGTACAAAGCAAGAAAGATAGAACGTCCGGGAAGGAGTACTCCATGGGAATACACACTCAACTCCCTTCCACACCACATCCGGTCATGCTGGAAATCAAGGAAGCAACCAAAGCGCCTGGGGCCACATCAGAGAATCCAGGACCAACCTGAAGAGGCTCCCACTGGCCAAAGGTGGGCCAATCTGAGTAGCAATAAGGATAACAATTTCGATGGATGAAACATATCAAATGTGTGCACATCCGTGAGATCATGATACATAATTAGTCACCATCGGAGGCTGGCAGGGAATCAGCTCATTTTTTTTGAAACTGGACAATTAAGGGAAAGAATGGAAGATCTATCCTGCTTTTTCCACACAGACTGTACCAGAGGGTAACCAATCGCAGATAAAGGGAGGTTGGTATCTGGAGATGAATTCCAGCTAAGAAATTAGAATATCAGACTCCCACTATTTTGCAATCACTGACAAATAATGGATTTATGCAATTATGGCTTCTAACATCACACAAAAGAGAGACAACCAGATAGTATGAGCCTCCTGAGAGAATATTGCCTATGAGGCAGTTGAGCCAAATAAAACTTGTGCCTGAACCTTATCCAGCCTCTAGAGCGACGTCCTAGCTTACAGGAAATGCAGGGCACGGAGAACATACTAAATGACACCATGGAAACAAAGCCAGACACAGTCGTCCCCTTATCCATGGGAGATACATTCCAAGATCCCCAGTTGGTGCCTGAACCCTACACATATTGTGTTGCTTCCTATACATACATACCTATCTGGAGGGCTCCTAGGATCTTCCCTGGGGGATTCCCACGTAGACCCAAGTGGCTGGGCTTAAACGCTGCTGGGGCAGGGGCTGACCCAGAGTCTGCACAGGTTTGTGACAGAGGAGACACTGGGAGGGTCAGAACCCAGGGAGGGAAGCACTGCTCCGGACCCATGTCCAAGTGGGTGTGCATTTACATGCATGTCAGCCTACACGAGTACGTTCACACACATGTGAACATCAGTGTGTGTGTGTGTGTGTGTGTAGGCATAGCACAGAGAGGGAGTTTTTCACACATTTCTGCCTGGGACCCCAGAGGGTCGGCATGAGACATTCCTGAACAAGGCTGCAGGGCTGTGGGCTGAGGGGCTGCAGGTGACGGGGTTTCCTGTGTTACGCGAGTTGGGTGAGGTGAGCCACAAGGCCGCTTGGACTCCTCAAAACCAGAGGGTCCTTGGTTCTGAGCATCTGAAGTTCCTCACTTCTCAGCTTCTGATTCCAAGAGTCTCAAATTCCCGAATTTCAGCTACCATGACTGGAAGAGGCCAGGAAGGTTGGGTGCTACTCCCTGCCTCCTCTGGAGAGCAGGACACTGACACTCGTGTAGGGGGCCCCAGGTATTCCTGTTCACAGGGCAAGGAATGCGCTCAGCCAGATGCTAAGACCTGGGTGGGAACCCCAGCCTTGGGGCTGGCCCCTCCCTCTGGGCTCCCCAGCTATACCGTGAAGGCTAAAGGTATCCTCAGCTGGGCCTTCTGAGCCTGGTGTAGAGAGAGAAGAGAGGATCTCCTCCCAAGACCACTCTCTCTGATCACAGAGCCAGGCCTGGCCCCAGCCTGGCCCTCTACAAGCATCCAGCTGCTGTGTTGCCTTGGGCAACTCACTTCACCTCTCTGAACCCTGTGCTCCTCCGCAGTTAAAAGGTTCAACTAAGACCCTCCTCTCAGAAGAATAGTGAAAAGTGACACCATGTGTCTACAGTGACTGGAGAGTAACAATGAGCAGACGGAGACAGGGTGCCCATGTGCCAGCTTGTGAAGCTCAGCGCGTTACTCACATCTACTCAGTTAACCTTCACCACGACCCTGTGAGGGAGGCACATTATTAGCCCCACCGACAGAAGAGGAAACAGGCCCAGAGCAGTTGCCCAGGGCCACACAGGTGGTCGGTTGGTGGATGAGCACGGCCGGGTCCCTCGCCACCACACACACTGCCTCAGTGGGAGGCAGAAGCTCAGGAAATGGCAGGTATCTTCGCTCTACGGTTTCTCGTGATTTCCAAGGAAAATGGATCATTTCACATTCCCTGTACTCCTCCCGATCCAGTCTCGGGAGTGGAACCAGGCCTGTACTGCTGTCCAGGGGTAGGAAGGAGGAGGACAGGGAGGTGAGACCTGGCTCAGGGCAGTATTTCGGAGCAGGGGTTGTTACCAAGCAAAACTCCAAGTGTGGCCTCTGCAGCAGAGCCTGACCTTGGTCTCTGGGAAGAAGCCGGCCTCTCTTGGGCCTGGGACCACAGGTGGGTGGGGGCATCACCCCTGCCCATCCCAGGGGACCCGTGTCATGTGGTCAGAGGTCCACAGGCCCAGAAGCCTGGTCCACACACACCCTCTGTGACTGTGGGCAGGCCACCTCCTCCTCTGGGCCTGTTATCTCTGTCCAAAACCTGAGTGACCTGGAGAGAAATCACCAGGGGACGGAGCTCTGATGGGCCAAGTGGGGCACTAAGGTGAGACGGCGATGTCCGTCTTAGCTGGTCAGAAGGACAGGGCTGGAAAGGACTTCACCAAACCAAGCAATTCCCTCTGGAAATTCTGAGGCTAGAACAGAGTCAGGGGCTGCCTGAGGACAGGCAGCAAATTGGTGACAGCTGGATGACACCTGGGTACAGGCCTGCCCCCACCTCACCCACCCCTGGCTACTCCCGTTCCAGCTTGCCCCTGCCCGGCCACACCGGAAAGCTGAGCATGGTTTGGTGTATCCTCACCCATCCCCTCTGGGCCCCACCTGCCGAGGACTAGATGGCACCTCTCTGTGGCCTCAGCATTGCTCTCTTCACGCCCCAACAGAGGCTGGTCTGGGGGTGACTGCAGAAAAAGCTGTAAAGAGTGTTGGTTTCTGGTTGGGTATCAGAAGACCTGGTTCTAAACTCCATCCTGCTGTCTGACCTCAGGCCAGGTACCTCACTGCTCTGAGCCTCATCCCTGAAAGCCGCGGGGAAGAGGGGTTGGGAGTATGGGAGAAAGTCGGGGTGGGGGGTGCTCAGGGCCGTGAGGGGACAGGGCTAAGTCAGAGATCCTGAAAGGGAGGGGGTGGCTCACGGTGACAGACTGCACACCATGGAAGCATGAGCACATAGGCTTTATTGGGGCCACACAGTGGGCACAGCAGCGGTGCTCACACACCCGCAGGGAAGATGTGGTGGGGCAGAGTGGGGGTGCAGGCAATCTGCACCAAGAGGATCCAGAGCTGCAAGGAGAGGTGAAGCAAAGAGGCAGAAGGGCAGGGATATCCCCAGGGGTCTGGCCTCCCCCAGTGGTCAGTAGAGAAGCAAGGCAGGCAAGCCAGGACATTAAGCACATCTTGGAAGAAGCCAGAGCCGTGCGTTTGGGGACCATAGCTCACACCACAGCCAATCTCCCATCCAAAGAATCAGACTCCCACACCCGATCCTACTTACACGCCTCCTAAGTGGGGGCCCGCCCTCCCCGCAGCCTCGGCCAGTGGGAATGGCTCTGACCCTCCATCTCTCAGTGCATCTGTTCACAGGGCCCTGTGCTGACCCCCAACCCCCACCCAGGTAGCTATGCTTCGTGAGGGCACGTTCCTGACAAAAACCAGGGCTGGCCTCGAGACAGGGTGTTGCAGGTACTTCCTGAGGTGCCCTCAGCTGATGCCAGGCAAGTCAGGCCACTCCCTCAAATGGGCTCACTGGCCCTGTGCAGTGTGAAGGGGGGTGAGGCTTGGGGGCCAGAATTGAATCTACTGATAATCGTGTCTCAGTTGCCCTGTTTGGGGAGTGGGTTGTGCGCAGTGGCCTGAGGCCAGTGTTCTATCGTCACAGCACATGCTCCCTCCAGCCCACTTTTGACCATCAGTCATCACAATTGCCCTACCAGGCCGTCCCGCCCCACCCCTCAGCTCCACTAAAGATGCCAGGGGTGCCACACTAGATGAAACAGTCACCTTCCCTGACCAGTGAGCTGGAAAAAGCCTGAAGTCCCAGAGGGGGATACCTGAGTCCCCAGAGAACCTACTGTCCCCAGCTCCAAAGCTCTGGACCCCTCCATCCAGGTTCTCCCAAGCAGAAGGAAACCCCTTCACTATATTGTTTCTGCTTCACTGTGTAAACCTGAGTCTCCCAGCTCAGGAAATCTCTCTCCCCAAGATCAGCCTGATCAACCCCCTGCTAAAGGCCACTTGGAACCAGCTGGGCAATTATATAATAGATAATCTAAAATCAGATGTGTCCATAGGGCAGGTATAGACTCTATATCCATGTGAATATAGCGTGCTCTCTCTCACTATATATGTATATGTATAGGTAGATACATCCCTGTATGACTTTATGTCCCCCCGCCCTTCATTTCTCCCATTCTGGTCATTCTCAGGAGAGCGAGAGTTGGCCTGCACAGCCTCCAGCATGCCAGCCACTCCCCACTGCCCACACCAATACCCGCAGCCACCCTGTCTGATGTCCTGAGGACCCCGAGGCATCGTGGGACCATGCCAGGCCCATGCCAGGAGCGGTGCTTTCCTGGATCCTCAGGTTGGGCATTCATTTTTGGACAAAGGGCGCTGTGGCCAGGCGGGCAGCAAATGCCTGTTTGCTGGATTCCCAAGGAGGTTGCTGTGCCATCCCTAACTCCAGAGGAAGCCCGATGGCTGTTTCTTTGGATCTCTCTCCCTGTCTCTGCGTCTCCGTCTGTCTTTCTCTTGGTCTCCCTCAGTCTCTCTCTCCCAACGATGAGGCAGAGAAGGCAGACACCCCTTGCCCCTCCATCTTCCCACACTAGCCCCAGCCAGGCCTCTGTGGTCTACAGCAGAAGCAGAGGCAGCCAGGCTGCCAATTCAGCTTCTGGACTACAGAGCCTTTGTATCTCCCTCCATAAGCGGGGGCACCTGCCCCAGGGGGAGGCGAGAGGAAGGATGCGGGCACAAGGGTCCTGGCAAAGCTGAGTACAGGTCAGCAGCTAGAAAAATGTCCCCAAATACACACCTGGGAGGAGGGGGTACAGGCAGGGCACGGGGCAGGCGGGCGAGAGGAGGGGCAGCAGCCAGCCGCTGCCGTCAGAGCTGGTTAAAGACCACGGAGGCCTTGAGGTCGGCAGGCTCCAGGCCCTCACCGAAGGTGATGAGAAAGTACATGACCTTGCGGATTTTGGCCAACTCCGACAGGCGCTCCCCGAACTCTAGGGCGTCGGCCTCGTTCCAATCCATGACCTCCGAGTCCTCCTTGCGCCAGAAGATGGCAGCGGGTTCCAGCAGCTGGCGTGTCATGAGGTTGGTGAGGTCGGGCGTCCAGTTCTGGGAGGTGCCCGTGATGGTGACCTTGCCCGGCTTGTCCAGC
The DNA here is from genome assembly GCF_036562045.2 of Rhinolophus sinicus. NCBI lineage: Eukaryota > Metazoa > Chordata > Mammalia > Chiroptera > Rhinolophidae > Rhinolophus > Rhinolophus sinicus. Next base: position 116,998,140 of record NC_133756.1, read on the forward strand.
ACGACATCCCAGCGCTCAAACTGCAGCTTCTGCTGCTGGGTGAAATTGAGGTGGTACACGAACTCGGCTGGCCGCAGCAGCTTCTCGCCATCCTGGCGCTTCTCCCCACGCTGCTTCAGGCTCTCCACACGCAGCCGCAGCTGCTGGGTCAGGTGCCCATCCAGGACCAGCGGCATGCTGAGCTGTGGCTGCTTTGGCCTGTCCTCTGCCATGGTCCAATTACTGATGCCGCCTCTGCCTCTGCCTCTGCCTCTGCCTCTGTCTAGGAGCCGAGTGGGCTGGGGCCTCACAGCCAAGGCAAGAGGCCACCAATGAGGGGCCCTGCCTACCCTGAGGCCCTCCCCTCTTGGCACTGGCCCTTCCCAACCCCACCCAGTCCTCAAAATAGGGTGCGTATGAGGGTGGGAGTCCCCAAATGCCTCCTCTGCACTCCAGGCAGAAGCGCTAATGGAAGCACTGCAGGCCGGCAGGAGGGTGACAGGCTCCTCGGGGACCAGACTGCTGATGTTCATTGCTGTGGCAACCGACCTGACTACCACCTCCACGGATGGGCTGGGAGCTGGCTTATTTGCGAAGAAGAGAGCACTGCATCCAGGCAGTAAGAGGGGGTGAGGGTGGGGAGCGGGTGAGAGGAGAATCTGGAAGACTCCCTGGTGGGAGGGTTCAGGGGCACAAGGACCAGAGGGCCCGCTGGTTTGAGATCTGATGTCACTCGAGCCAAACTTGGGAGCCATCCTTGCATCAGCTTCCCCCTGACCCCTCCACACCCAGTCGCTAAGACCTATTGATTCTGCCTCCCAGACACCTAGAGAACCCTCCCTGCCCAATAACCCCCACTGCCAGGGCCCAGGCCAACTACCGTCATCTCTCACCTAGACCCGTGTCCTCAAACTTTAGGGGGCATGAGCGTCACCAGCAGGACTTGGAGCACAGACTCCTGGGTCCCAGCTCCAGAACTTCTGGTTTAAGAGGGCTCTGATGAGGCTTGGGAACCTGCCTTTCTCCCAGGTTATGCTCCTGGTCTAGGGACTATGCTTGGAGAATCACTGACCTAAACGGTTCTTATCTGCTGGCCCCGGCTCAGCCCTGCATTGCAAAGCAGCCACATGCCCAGGTTTCTCTCCTACTAAAACCCTACCTCTTATTCTACCTGTATCGATCCTCAGTTTCCCCCAGGAGACTTGTGGCCTCAGAAGAATCTGACAAACATCTATATCCCCAATACTTAAGGCAGAACCAGGACCTCAGCTATTATATGTAGGCCAATGGAAGAACTGGAGTGTGTGAGTGTAGTGGGGGGTGGGAGAGAGGGGAAGCTGCTACGACATGCCCCACAGATAAGAGGACAGAGGCCCGGACCAAAGTGTAACACCTGAAAACAATATGAATGGTCTAGTGGACCACAAGCACCGTCATTTGCTAGATGGAGGCTAAGTAAGTCAGTGGCATCTTGGACCCCATGAACAGCAGCAAGGCCTAGAAGAGCACCTGGTCCTGTCAAGCCCTGGGGTCAGCTCTGGGGGTTGCTGGCACCAATTCCCCAAGAGTATTCGAGAGAACCATAGAACGGAGAGGTGAAACTGCATGACCCTCATAGAAACTTTTACTTTGTAGCTGGAGGGGTTAGAGGCGAAGAACCTGGCTGAGGAGTTACTGTTGGGGGGGCTTCTCTTTCCTTCATAAGGAGGAACGTTCTTTCCTTCCCAGCGCTAAATTTTGCTTTTTATTTGTACATTTGCTAGTTTTTGTCTGTGATGTCTCCCCACTTACACCGTAAGCCCAGAGAGGGCAGGGACCATGTCTGTCTTGTTCATCACTTTAAGCGAGCACCTAGAACAGGACCAGACACATAGGAGGCCCCCAGAAAATACTTGCTGAATGAATGAACGAATGAATGAACGAATGAATGAATGAACGAACGAATGCATGGTGAGAGAATGGTTGATATGATGGGCCATGGGGCCCAAGGTCAAGGACAAGAGGAAGAAGATGGGCAGATGGGGAGAGTACATGGTCAGTGACCAAGGTCAAAATGCGTTTTAGGGACAGGTGTGCGTCGGAGTGGAAGAGTGGCGAAGATGCTTGGAAAGTGAGGCCAGAGAGATTGATCCTTCAATTGAAGACTTGCAGAGAAAGCAAATCCAGGCGCAGGCTGTGGTCGCCATGGGAACACGAGTTCAAGGCAAATGATGGTGAAGGCTGATGGAGATGTAATCAAGAACAGAGGCCAGCGTAATGAGGGCAGGGTGCCCGCACAGGGGCATAGTAAATCCTGGGACACAGCACCACTGTGGGTGGAAAAGGCTGGGAAATCGGAGGTGCCAAGGCCTTGGGGGCTGGGTGGCAGTCCAGCCAAGGTAGCTAGCTGGCAGTGGACGGCAATAAGGTGGGCTGCGCTGGCAGGGGAGGGCAATGGCAGCAGCCTGTAGGGGTTCATATGGGGAGGGTGTGAGCTGGAGGCAGTACTGAGGGAAGAGAATGCCTGCCCCATCCCTGAACCTGCAGGACATGGGGGAGGTGTCCTATTGATGGGGACCAGGGGCCACAGGACCCTAGAGAGAGCCTGGTCTCGGCCTGGGCAGAGGATTCCAGGCCTGCAGGGGGAGGCTGAGGTGGAGTTTGTTACCAGGGCTTGGGCGTCACAGACAGCAGAGGGCAGGAGAGAGGGACCAGTGAGAGCCAGGAAACGCCAGAGGAAGGAAGGGAGGGAAGGGAGGGGAGGCAGGAGGCTGCAGGTGGGGCTGGGCCCACTGCTGTCCACACACCTCTGCTCAGCCACCCGACACCTTGACATGAAGGCTGGATATAGGAACGACAGGGAGGAGAGAAGAAGCTCCAGACTTGCAGATGTGATTACAAAAATGTGTATTTTAAAAAAAGCACACAAATAAACAAATATCTCTTTAACCCCAAATGGAAAGAAATATAGAAAACCCCTAACACTGGTTGTTTCTGGGTAAAGAAAGCCTTCAGTGGTTTTGTATTTTTCCAAATCTTTTGTCCCCAGTACCTAGAATGGTGCCGTGGCATAGTTGGTGCTCAGTTAACGTGTGGTAAATGAACTACTACTATACAACTAAAGGGCATGAACTGCTCATACAGCCAGGGCAAGGGCAGGATGGGAAACATTTAAATGGAACCAAAAGAGAGCCTGGCTCTACCACCAGGTTCCTCCCCCGGCCCCACCACAGGACTGCCCACCCCCCAACACTGGCTCTGCCATCCGGCACTCTACTGGGACTCTGCTGTTACATCTGCTTCCTAGGGCCAGGGGCACAGCAGCCCATGGCTCAGACCAGGGATCAGGCCTGCCCTCATGCCCAGGCCTGTGCCAGGCTCTGGGGGAGGTGAATTTCCCTGGCTTGGGCCAGGCCAGGCCTGATGGCAAATGCCCCTCCCTACTGTCACATCCTTTCAGGTCCACCTGAAGTGCACTTCCCTACCATCAGGGAATGTACAGTCAAGTTGAAGAGACCATAATGCCCCCAACAGGGATCCCATAGGGGGAAGGCCCGCTGCCAAGAGGTGTCTAGCAGAACAGAGAAATAGATGGGGGCCCAAGAAGGGCACAGAGGGGGGTTTAACAAGTGTGGATTGCTCCTTATACCATGGGCTTGCCCCCCACGGGCTCCTTTAATGCTCTCATAACACTGGAATAGAAACATCATGTTTACGGTGAAGTCAAGAGAAGGGACATGACCTGCTCAAGGTCACATAGCTAGCAAGGGACCCAGTCAGAAAGAAAGCCAGGCCTGGGTGGTTTAAAATCATTGACCCCAGGTTGCATCAAGACTAGAGGTAAAAGAGTGGCTTCCTGGAGGAGGGGGCATGTGTGTTGAGGGCGTCATGCATCCGTGTCTGAGGCTCAGCATCCCCACAGTGAGCTGGGTGGGGGGAGCAGGGGTGCAGGTCAGCTTGAGTACCCCCATTCCGTGGAGAAAACACAGTGGGGCCAGGGAGGCCCTGTAGGGCAACGGGCCCAGAAGGTGAGGGGTGACAACAAACAGGGCTCAGTCAGCAGGGACAGGAGGGGAGATAAGGCACTGTAATGAGCTCCCTGGGGCCTCGTGCCTCCCTCTGGGACCAAGGGGCTGTCACCACAGCAGCACCAGGAAGCAGACTGTAATTGGTCCAGAGTGCCACAGCCTCCAGGGGACATAAGCTCCTGGCCCTCAAAGCCTCCAGGCAGGCCAGGTGCCCCAACACCCTGCAGGAGGAACCTTTGGCCCAGAGACAAACACAGGGCTGCCATGGCCCGATGACAGGCCTCCCCCCGGGCAGGTTCTGGGCCCCTCATTCCACTTAGATAAGAAGCTGTACTAGGGGACCACCTGAGGCCAGGCCCAGGGCAGGAGCAAGCTGAGGCTTCTCGCTGCAAATGACCAGACAGCCATTCCCCAGGAGGGGACACAGCAGGTCAGGCTTCAGCCCCATTGAAGGCTGCAGGAGGCCTATGGCCGCAACGTTGGCTGTGGGGCTGCTGGCCAGTGGTTGGGTCCCACAATTTGGGGAGGGGCTCAAGAAAGTTCTCAAAACTTTCTTGAGCCTTCTCTGTGCCAGGCTCCCTGCTGGGCTCACAGGGAAGATATAAACTGGCCTATCTGCCCATGGGGAACTCAGCTTGGGAGAAGAGGCCACAGGAAAACACACAGCTATAGGGCAGGATGGGAGATACGGGGCCAGCACTAGAGGATTCCTGTGTGCCACCTCCAGCCTCAGACTGAGCCCTGACCTAGCTGACAGTGGGGATCGGAGGCAGGGGGACCTTATTCTTGGCTCAGAGAAGGGTGTTAGAGCCTGGAGGCAGGAGGGTGGGAACAGCTCCCAGCCCCAACGCTCTCTGGGACTTGAGGCCCAGGAGGAAAATGCTCCCACGAGGCCATCCCAGCTCAGACACCCCAGGACTACCTGCATCTACGGGCTGCAGCCGTGGCCTTTGTAAGGGCCCTACAGCCTGCAGTTACCCCATCCCCACAGGACCATCAGGGGCCAGGCCCTTGGGATGCCCACCCCGGGGCGGCTTTGAGAATCACACTGCATTCAGAAGACACGACAGCAGGGCCCCACCACAGTCCCAGCCTTGGCTGAGGGCACAGCTCCCTCTGATGGCTGAGGAACGTCTTAGAGAATGAGAACAAACTCTGCTCCTTATGCCCTGCTTACATGAGAATACCCATTATGATCTATGAATATTCATGGCACACAGCACTGTGCAAGGCCTTTTAAGTACCGTGTCTCATTTCACCCTCACACCTCCCTGAGAGGGAGCTACCCTGATATCCTGATTTTTTGGATGAATAACCTGGGGCTATTTATAAAGCTGCCATATGGTGAGGCTGGGGCACATCCGTAAGCCTGTATGACTGAGATGCCCAGTGCTCTTAAGCTCTGCTGCCCAACCCTAATAGGAACAGCAGGAAGGGCAAGGATGAGAAAGAGGCAATGACTCTATTTGCTGGCAGGAGAACCCAGGGTGCGATCCCTGGGTAATTCTTGGAGAGCTTAAGTCCAGCCTCTACTCCAACGTCCCCGCCTCCCGAGGGCAGAGGTGCTGTTTGATTTAAGGGCTGCACTGCCGACTGATGCCACAAGAGGGCGAAGTGTCGGGACCAGAGCCCGTTCTTTCCACCCTAAACCCTTTGGCGCTGATCCAGACCATCAGCAGCTTGGAACCGTGAATCATGGATCATTCCCACTGAACAAATGAGAAAATGAAGGCTCAGGGAAGGACAAGGACTGGCCATGTCACACAGCAGGTACTGGCAGGGGTCTCCTGAGCCTCAGTTAGTGGTCTCTCCACATTGCACGTGATTCAGGCCGTGTCCACATTTCTCAGGTACGTATTCTGCCACGTGACTCCAGGGACACTGTGGGCCCCCATTGTGGGGAGGGGACATATCAGAATCCCACTGGGAGCTACACAGATTCCCAGCACCCACCCCAGTTGGCAGGTGAGGAGAAGGTGATTTTAATGTCAGCCAATGCTGGGGAGCCCCGGTGTCACCCCACCCTACCCCCTGCACAGGTTTCCATAAAGTCTCATCAGCACGTTCAGGCTGCACCCCCTCTGTTGGGCAGTGAGGGCCTGTGGGGACAGAGCCAGGAGTGCAGTGTCCAGGCTCTCGGCATCAGGTAGTAAATGGCCATCAACTGTGATTGGATGGCCATCGGCTGTGGCTAGTTGGTCGTCAGCTGTAACCAGTGAGCCATTGGCCACTAATATAACAGCCGTGGCTATGTCAGCAGCACATGGGGGGCTAGCAAGAAGATGGTGGCTGAGTTGGCAGGCGCAGATTGCAGTTAGCACGGCGGATTGCAGCTAGCAAGTAAGGTTGGTTGGCAGAAAGAAGTGGATGGCAGGTTGCAGATAGTGTGGCTCCTGCTTCCTATGTCTCCAACCCAGCTTCCAGTGAGACTACAGTGGTATGACTTCCCTATCTATGGCTCCGTGGGTGTTCCTTTTTGGCCTCACCATGTCCTGCGTTCTTATGTGGGGAGCGGAAGCTGAGACCCCGCAGGCCACCCCATGTGACAGGGCCACAGGCTGAGTTCACATTCCCTGGCAAGCCCCTGCCCGACCCCAGGCCTCACCTTTTGCCACAAGGTCTCTCGGGAGGCGAGCGATGAGCAGGCTGCCACAAACCAGCAGTTGCCCACCTGGCCCTGGTGCAGGTCGTGGGAGCTGATGCCATCCACAAAGAGGCGGGGGTCCTCACAGATGTCCTGCAGAGAAGCCGAGAGGAGACCTCACTGTCAGCGTGCAGTTTTGCCTGTCTTCCCTACAGACTGGGGTCCCCTCATGGCTAATCAGTTTCCCCAAATCCAGCTTCCCCCAGTTGCTGCCTGGAAGGCCCTTCCCTCCTATTGGCTGAAGAACTCTGCTCTTCTGCCAAAGGTTCCACGATAACCGAATACTGAGGAAGGACTTCAGGGGCTTGGACCCTGGGCCACCACCTTTCTCCTCCCCTGCACCAGCACCAGCAGCCCTGCAGTGCCCACCCCAGCCGGCCCTCAGGAGCCCACAGTCAGGGAGCAGGGTGGGGTGCAGGGTGGAAACACACACCAAAAGTACCTGTGATGAGTACAGAGGGTGGGGAGAACCGGGGAGCTGATGTGTCTGGCCCCATATGGGCACATCCTCAGGCTGTCTCATCTGACCCTCACCCCACCTGAGGAGTGTGGCATTGCTATTCCATTTTATGGGTAAGGAATGAAAGTTCAGAGAGGGGCAGATGACTTGTCAAGAGCACACAGCAAGCAAAGTCGGAGCAGAGCTGAGCAGACACCCACAGAGCTCCCAGAGGGCCCACCCTAGGCCCCTCCTCCTCATCCATCAGCATCTTCACCCAATAGAGCTGAGAGGGAGTGCCTGCTACCCAAGAGGGGCTACGGTGGGAGTGGGGGGAGGTAAACACTGAAACATACATTTCTAATGCCAGGCATCCTGCTGGCACTATGATCAACCCTCACCATGGTCCTGACAGGTGGGCACTGTACTTATTTTACAGACGAGCAAACTGAGGCCCAGAGACATGGAATAACATGCTCCAGCCACACAGCACGCGCCTGCCACCACTTCAGCAGGTGCTTCCAAGCTAGTTCAATCACAACAGAACTAACGAAATCCTACTGCAGGCGGCCAGCAGAGGGTAGCAGAGTCAGGAAGAGAGAATTCAAATTCTTCTTCCCCATCTCCTGGCTGTGCAATTTTGGGATAGTGGCTTAACCTCTCTGAGCCTCCGTTTCCTGCCCTGTGCAAAGGAGGTAGGTTATTATCCTTGCAGGGCTGTGTAAGGACTCCACAGGTCATGGAGGCACAACACTGAGGGGGAAAAATGGGGAAAAGGGCTATCGGTTTTCACTAAGGTATCTGGGACCCCTGTTGCCACCATTGCCTGGGAAAACCAGTGTTTTAGAGGGCCACGTTGAGGGCTATAATTCCCCTGAGGACATGAGTGACTCCAGATGGGACTTCAGGGTGACAAGTTCAGGGCCAAGCTGCAAGGTGGCTTCCCCAAAGCATGGAATGCAGGAATATCGCCCCAGGTCACGGAAACCCGGCCAGGCAGCTATCAGGAAGCCTTGCCTCCCTCCCTCCCTGCTGCCCTCCGTATCTTATCTCCCAACCCAGCACTCTGAGCCAGAGAGAGCCATGACTTAGCATCTGCCTCCCTGGGGTCCGGAAGGACAGGCAGGACAGGGGTAAAGGGGAGCTTCATATTTGGCAGACCCCAGCCACAGCTCACCATGGGAAGAGATGGAGCTACCGCCTCACGTCACCAGGCAGTGACCTCAGAGGTGCTCCCCCCAGCCAGGGCCCTGGACAGAGACATGGCCGCCCATTCCACAGAGAACACTGAGGAGGAAACAATGACGCCCAAGGTCATGAGGCAAGTAAGTGGATCAACAGGACAGAACCGAGGTCTTCTGGGCTCTCCGCCCTGAGGTCTCCTCCTCATGGAGCAGCAACTGTCTCAGCCTGGCCCTGCCACCCCAGAACAGGGCCCTGGTCCTAGACACTTCTCTAGTGTGCGCGTGAGAGAGAGCGAGAGAGAGCAAGAGAAAGAGAGAGAGATTGAGAGAGAGAGCGAGCTCAGGAACCAGCGAGGCCCAGGTTCCAGGCCCAGCATTGCCCTGACCTGCTATGGGGAAACAGGAACCTGGGGCAAATCCACCAGCCTGGGAGCTAGTAGAGAGGAAGGACAAGCACAGGTTTGCCAGCTCTGACCTACAGAAACTGTCCAGTCCCATCCTACATGCCACTCTGTCCTCCCTCCCAGGGCTTCTGTCTGCAGCCCCAGGGGAACCTGCCAAGCCCTGTTCCTGACCCTGGAGGCGGGCAAAGTCAGGCCCAGGCATCTGAGAGTGGGAGCACCTGGAGTCTGTCCTGGAGTCCAGAGGCCACTTTGGGGACCCTGAATGGAATAATCACAGAAATAGCTCATAATGACCGGCACTACTATGTGCCTGGCACTGTGCAAAACAACCCAGAGAGACAGGCACTGCAGCATCCCCATTTTACAGGTGAGGAAACCAAGGCACAGAGAAGTTAAAACATTTGCCCAGGGCCACCTAGGAAGAGGTGAACTGAGATTCAAATTCAGGCAGCTGGCTCAGAGCCTCCTGGCGGGCTAGGATTTATGAGCGACAAAGCCACCCTTCCTTCACTTGACCCCTGCACCTGTCCCTAATCCACCTTAGGGGGTCTCACTATATAGTAATGAGACCAAGGGATCAGGGGCCACCCAGACCCTTACCCTCACCACCACAGGGCCAGGGTTCTCAAAATAGTATTTGTCCTTCCACCTTTTCTGGCCCATCAACTAGGCACAGAGCACAGAGCTGGGCAAGGATCAGGATCCCAGCCTAGAGGCAGAGCCCTTGAGGAGGAGAAATTAGTTTATGATCCTCCATGTGAACACAGCTGTGATAACAGGAACCCAGAGAGATCAGAGGAGGCTGCCTGGAGGTGGTGACACCAGCAGGGCAGGCATGGAGAGGGCTGGTCGGCAGGAAGGCTCCAAAGGGGAATGGGGCCTCCAAATCTGCCTAAGACACAATCCAGCCACCCTCAAGATAGCTCCCACCTCTGACACCATCCTCCTAGGATCCTGGCCACTTGTGCTCCCTCCATCACTGTCCACAGTGAGCTTTGCCTTGGGGTCTCCCGTGCAAGCTTGCAAGCTCCAGGGCAGGGCCTGGGCCTAACTCTGTCCACCTCCAATATCAGGGGTTGGCAGATTCCACTGGGGCTGCAGGCAGGAGCCCTCAGAGGCAGACAAAGTGGCATGCAGGATGGGACTGGACAGGCACCTGCTGTGAGCCCTGGGCCAGGCTATCCCTTAGGGCTGGGGGGTGATGGTTTCTCTGGTCAGCAAACCTCTCTCTGGGGCACAGCCTTCTGCACCTGCAGTTACCTCTCAACCCCTCCCAGCCTGTTAGACCAGTTCCACTGGACACAGGTCACAGCCGTAACTACCTCCCTCAGCAGCATAACAAGAATTTCAGGTTTCCAGGCCCGGTGTACAAACAGGAATGCAGCAGCAGACAGCGGATCCAGGGTACTTTCCGCCCCTCCTTCCCTCCCCCTCCTCATCCATCCACCTTCACCCCAGTCACCTCCTCCTGGAATCTAAGACCACAGTAGGACTCAACCAGACAAGTGGGGCAACAGGCTGAGGAAGGAAGCAGGACGTCTGCCTGTGACAGGAAACAAGGGCCATGTTCTCAGGGGTTATAGATTTGCCTGCAACAGATTTGCCTCCCTCTCACATGCTCCCCGTCTCACCGCCTATGAGTATAAGCCACACAGGGGATCACTGCTGGGCAGGGCAGAGGTCCAGGTGGGTGGCCGGCCTCAGTGCAAATTGCTTGTTTCATGGCATAAAGGGGCCGCTGTTTAGCACAGCCAAGGAATGGGCGTCCAGGTGCTGTGAGATGAGCGTGAGCCCCGGCACAGGGCTGGGGACCAGCAGGCCACCTTGGGAGAGTTCTGTTTGTCGGCCCTACTTGGTTCTACCAAGGGATCTGCAGACTCACCTCCAGACATGGGGGTGGGGGAGCAGAGTGCTGGATGGGGGGGCACTCTGCCCCCTCAGGGATGAGAAGGGGCCCTACTAAGGCCCTGGGCCTGAGGGGAGGAAGCTTCACCCTACTGATACAGGTTAGCCAGCATGTCCCTAGGTAGACAGGGAGGTCCCTGGTGGAATAAACAAAAGACAGCCATATCCTAAAACTCCAGGTTTTGAAATCACTCCTTCGCTCCAGGACATAATGTAACAAGGCCTTGAGGTTAATTGTAAAATTCCTTTTGGACAAATAGAGCAGATCTGATAGATAAGAGTGGGTAATTTTGCTAATTCCTTTAGGATGGGCAAGCAGAGCAAACCTGGTAGACGAATTTCATTAGAAGGCGCCAGTTCCCTTCTTCAAACAAGTTCCCTTCTTCAAAGAGCTCCCCTTCCCCAAGCAGGCAAGGGAAGGTATAAAAGTAAGAGCTTTTGCCTCAGTCATGGGGCACCCCCCATTCAGGATCCCCTCCCGCTCAGGAGCTGCAACCTCTTCTCCTGCCTCTAATAAACTATCCTCTTTTTAAAACTTTTTGCCTCTCCCTGGTCCGTGTTTCCATTCTTCAGCTTCACGAGACACGATCCCGGCCCGCACTCAGAAACTGCCGGCAGATCCAACATCACCTACATCATTTGGGGAATCACAGGAAAAATATTCCTCCATCACTACCCCCGGCCCCTTTACATCCATAACCTAGGATTCCCCCTGAGTCACTGGCCTTCCTGACTGACAGTCCCTTCTCCTCTTATCTCCCTCGCCAGGCCTGTGGGGGAAGCCAGCAGACGTTTACTGAACTGGAAGGAACAAGGAACCTGAGGGGAGGAAGAGGGTGTGGACCCAAGGCAGGTGTCCTGGATGGAGACTGAGGAACATGAGGCCTGGTCCTACCTGCAAAGTCCATAAGAGGCGGGACTTCCCAGGCAGGACCAGCTGTGGAGGGTTGGCAGGTGAGCGAGAGGGGAGCCAGTCTGTCATCTGCCTGCCATGTGTCTAACACCATGATGCCTGAAGTCATTTCAATCTCCAGAAACCATGATTGACAAGAATTATTCTCTCTGTTTACAGATGAGGCAACTGAGGCCCAAGGAGGGGAAATGACTTGCTCAAGGTCTCACCTCCCATGAGGTAAGGCCAAGTCCATCTGGCGCAAAAACCAGCCTCCTCTTTCCATTTTGGAAGAAAGAGGCCAGTCAGCAGGGAGGCTGGCTGAGGAGCTCCTCTAAGAACAGAGGCCACGACTCTGGTACAGACTAACCTGGAGAGAAGGAGCGGAGGTGGGTGGGAGTGAAGGAGGGCCTCCCCTGGGCTGTGAGAAGGTTGGCGTTTTGCTCTGTTTGTAAACAGTCAGGTCACAGGACCCAGGAAGTGAAACTCCACAGAAAAACAGCTGCCTCCGACCAAAGTTCCATCTCACTGGCCAAGGGCCAAGCAGCTGGGAGTTAGTGGTCACCCCACTGGGCCAGCCCCACCCCACCCACTGTGGCAAGCCTGAGGTCCTGCTCCACCAAACCCCATCCTGTCAGTGGAGTGACAGCCTGCCAGGAACACTGGCCCTGCCACCACCCAGCAGGGACTGCTGACACACTCTGTCACAGCCTGGTCCACAGGGTCTCACCTCCTCAATGTACACCCCTCAGCCAGCCATGCCTGGCCTTGAGCTGCCTCCCCAACCCAGAACTGACCCCCCACAGCCACTCCTGCATCCCACTCAGACATCTCCCTCTCAACACCAACCACCACATGCCATCGGTCACCGGCTTCCACATCCAGGACAGGAGCTGCTCTGTTTCTCCTTTCAGTGTCTAGAAAGGGCCGTGCAGCCAGCCCAGGGAGGAAGTCAGTGAAAGAGGGGGTAGTGTGGCAGGACTCCTGAATTGGCAAGGAAAGAGGCCCAGAGAGGGCAAGTGACTCTACCAGGGTCACACAGCAGGAGGATGCTAAGCCCGGCCAGCCTGGCATTTCTTCCTCTCAGGGCACCAAGCCCAAACTTCCCCAGCCAGGCTTCACTAGCATCCTTCAAAGCCATGAATCTTAAATGTCTGGGTGATGGCAGGAGGGCAGGAGAGGGTCAGGAAGGGGCATTGAGACAGTGGACTGAGAGGAAGACAGTGAACTCAAGTGTCTCTCTCCCACCCACTTGCATCCAAGGCTTCACAAAGGCTCTTTGAGTGTGGCCTCATTCCCCACCCACTAGACAAAAGAGAGAAAGGAAGTCATGGGGGGGGGGGGGGGGGCCCAAGAGGCAGGAATCTTGTGGCCTGGCCAGGAAACTCCTGGGAGTTCTAGAGAATGAAGACAGGGTCCAGAGATTCTAGTGCGGCTTGAGGGGCTGAGGTCAAAGGCTGCAGGGACTCTTTATCTAATGTCAGGGAAGGGGGCTGAGGGCGGCAGGACTCCTGGGTCCCAGCCCAGCTCTGCTGCCAGCTCGCTGGGCAATCTGGGCATCTGCCTTCTCCTCTTGGCCTCAGTTTCTCTTCCTTACTCAGTCCAAGAAAATACACAGGATGTTTTGAGTTAGAAGGGACTTGAGATCATAGATCATAGGAAAAGAACAGAAAACTAAATTTCATTTTCCCCAAATGTCCAGGGGCCGGAGGGAACTGTACAAATGCTAACGTGTCCCTGTCACACCCTGCTGAAAGCCTCACCTTTGATGGCTCCTGCTATCCCAGAGCACCAGCCCTGCCCACCCTGGCTCCCTCTTCCCCTCACTCCCTTCCACATATTTTATGATCCAGCCACACTGCCATGTCCCAAATAAGCCTTTGTCTTCTTCACACTGTGCCTTCTGCCTGCACAGCGCTTCCTGCCAAAAGCCTTCTCTGATTATTGGGCAGTGGGAGTCTCCTCCCGGCCCCAAGCAGAGCACAATCTCCTGTACCAATGTCCCTCCTGTGTGACCAGCCCTCAGTGTGTCACCAGCACAGCTGTGGAGACTGGGGCGGGCCCTGGGGCACTGACCTCCAGCCACCTCCCCTCACCCAGGCCCCCAGGGGGACCCACCCTCACACTCAGGAATCGAGGTTAAAGAAGATGAAATTACAGCACAAGGACAAACACTTCCGTTAAATACATTCTAGCCTCAGTGACCACGGCCAGGACAAGGAGAGCAGCCTGCCAGCCAGAAGCTGCATAATTCACCATTCTCAGTAGTGAGGGTAAGCGCTGCCTGTACTGGGCGCTAGGCTCCACGCCAGACTTTTCCAAGCATCGTCTCTTTCACTGCTCACAACAACCCTAGGAGGCTGTTATTTTTTACTGCTATTATTATGGATTAATCATCATCATAAGTACTTTTCATTTACAGCAAATGCCTATTTCAAAATCGTTATGATAATAATCAGCAAAGCAAATTCCTCGCACCAAAAAAAGTTCACATCCACAGCTACCTCCTTTTTATCCCCAAAAAACGATCCTGGGAAGAGGGGGGTAGGGAGGGCAAAGGGGCCTGTTTTCCCCATGAGGAAGCTGAGGCTTAGAGAGGGGCTGAGCCCTGGCTGGGCAGTGCCGGCCACAGACGAAGGCCCGTTCTCCTGGTTCCCCTTCCAGATCAATCCCACAGCAGGAGGGCCCAGCATCAGCCCCTCCACTTTCACTGTCGCCTGGGGCCCTGGGATGACCTCTCCCCGCCACCCCACTGGCCCCTGCAGATTGGGTGGGTCTGGGCCGGCTGGCCTCAGCTCCATTTCAGACCACACACTGACCTTGGGCCGCTTCCACCTGACGGCAGAGCCCGGGGTGCCGTCATAGTACAGCGAGTCAGCAGTGGCTGGGAAGTTGGGGTCCTCGAAGAGCACCTTCCTGCGCAGACAGGCCCGCTTCAGCGCTGAGTAGCTCTGGTCTCCGTAGGGCTTCACACACGAGAACATGGTGGCTGCTGCCCTTGGAGGAGAGGCTAAGACAAGGCAGCGGAGGGCTGGGCGGGCGTGTGGGCAGCTCTGGCGGCACCTGGGAGGATAGAAGGCGAGATCATCACTTCCTGAGGGCTGGAGGCCCCGAGGCACGTGATCCCCATGTGCACTCTCCCTGTGAAGTGGGCAGCCTCATCCCCATCCCACAGGCCAGGCGTGGAGGCTCAGAGACCGAGAAGACCCACCCAGGGTCACACAGCTGGTACACACAGAGCAGGAATGGGAACCAACTGGCCTGACTCCACAGCCTGAATTCTCTCACTTCTGAAGCGTAGAGGGGAAACCAGGCCTGAAAGTCAACGGGCCAAGGGCACAGCCACGCAGGGCTCAGGGCTGTCCGGCCGCCCCCGCCCCCATTTCCTTTGTTTCACCCGCCTTCCCTAGACCGCTCAGCTGAATCAGACTAGTGGCGTGGCTGACCCACAGCTCCCTGGCCAGTGTCACACCCACAGGAAAGCAGCAGCACTGTCTCCAAGTGTCTCCCGTCTGGACCATCATCACACCTCAGTCTAGAACGGCACAATTCTGCCCTGTGTGGAAAAACCTTGACCCAGGGCCCATCCAACCATCATCCACATTCTCTCTTTCCCCCTTCCTCCAGCACTTCTAGGATAAATGTCTCCAATTCCATAGGCAGCACTTTAATTGCTCCTCAATCACAATGACCTAATTCCCCTGAGGAACCCCCACCCCCACACACACACTCCTTACCTTGTGGCCTCCCAGTTTCCACAGCCAGACTCTCCCAGAGCCTCTCAGACCTCACAGCGGTGTCTCACAGGCCTGAACACCAGGGCTTCAGGAGCATCTGGGGCTGGTTCTGACCCTTCCCCCGTCTCTGACCTTCCCTCCCCTACGGGGGTCCCCAGTGGTCTGTTCACCTCTCCACTGCTGATGACCCCTGTGTTCAGCCTAGACCCCTCTTCTGGTCCCCCAACCAGCCCACGTGCTATGAGGAGGACCATGGACCCCTCAAAGACACCAATCCCAAACTTAACATCCCATCTCCCCACACACCTTCCCCAGATTCCTCAGCCCAGGGACCAGGACCATAAGCACCCCATGGACCAGAAGCCCCTTATGGCAGGGTCCACTTGGTTTGGTCCTCTTGCACATGCGGCCCCTGGCACAGAGCCTGACACAGGAGGTGACTGTACATGCCAGCATCCTCCCTTCAGCTCCCAAGGGTCCACTGGGGCCCAGCCCAGCGCCCTGAACCTTGTAGCCACATGCCGACCAAATGCAAGGGACACAGACTGAACTGACAGGCTAGAAAACCTCTGGGAGGGAGGGCAGGGTGAGGAGCAACAGCCAGCAGGGCCCAACATATCAGATGCCCTAACAGATGCTTGGACAGCCGGGCACCCAACTGACAGGCCCACCCATGACCCCGTATCTCAGACTCCATCTGGGCTGCTGGCAGAGTGCCATACTCCCCCAGTCTACCCATCCTGGGGCCTGCCCAGAGCAACACTGCCACCCTGCCGAGGCACAGCTCCCAACTTCCCAGCCCAGCTGAGGGCAACCGAAGCAAGATAGGCTGGCTTCTGAGGCAAACAAGTTTGAGAGCAAGACTGATGTGGGTGCCAGTCCCAGCTGCACCACTCACCTGCTGTGTGGCCTTAAACAAGTCACTCAAGCTCTCTGAGGCCCCAATTTCTCATTTCCACAGTGGGAACAAAGTTGCCTCAACATGATTATAACTAGGCAAAGGCCAAGGAGACTGTTCAGCGGGCCAGAGGGAAGAGGGACAAGAAGAGAAGTGGTCAAGCCACCTCTCATTTCCGAGACAGATTCCATTCCTCTGGCACCTACAATGTACCAGTCACCTGGCTAGAGGTTTGTGTGTGGTATTTGCAAACAGCGCTGGGTAGGCCTTTCATTATTGCCATTTTTCAGAAAAGAAAACTGCGGCTCAGTGAGGGAAGGCAACTTGCTCACTGTTCCACGGCAATCTGGACTCAAAGCCACATTCTCCAACTTGCTTGCCTCCTCCTTGGCCTGGAGATCCCACAATACACCGGGCAGGGCAGGGCTGACGTCACACAGCCAGGCTCCTGGAGAATGAGGGTTCTGGCGGCCTTCCAGGCTACAGAGCAGCCAACATTGCTGGGAAGGTTTGCTCCTGAGGATAGAAGGGAGGTGGGGGTCAGAGAGGGGAAATCTCAGCTGGGCCAGGGCCTGGGAGAACCCAGGCCAGGCCTGGTTGGCTGAGGGTCTGACCCTATTCAGCCATCTCTCCTGCCTCACCCCTGCCAGCCAGGCTGACCCTGGCCTACTCATGCCAGGCTCTTCTGGCCTGGGCCTTTGCACCAGCTGTACCTCATGCTGACTACCTGTCTGCCCCAAGGTCACCTCCCACTCATCCACTGGGTCAATACCACACGGGGTCACAGAATCACCAGCCTCTGAGCTTTGCTCTCTCCCTGTAGTTCCAGGCATAACCATGGAAGTCGGAAAGCTGGGCCTCCTTTGTCTGGGCCTGAGCTTGTGGCCCTTGCACTGCCTGTCTGAATGTTTTTACTTTGTGTTTGAGCTGGGCACTAACAGGACAGTCCGAGCTTCCCAGCTGCCCCTCAGCCTGCCCTCATCCCTCCACCCCTGCCAGTCTCACCCCACCCCCACCCCCGACCCCATTTCTAGTCTCTACCCTGGGCCAAAGTTTCCGTGCTGTGAGCTCCTTATAGTTCCCTAAAGCTGTTTACTCAGGGTCTTCACACTCACTGTCCTGCCACACGTGCATACTTTACGACTCAGCCCAAGTACCTCCCCCCTGCCTCTGACATTGCCCCTCCATCTGCCTCAGCCATTACGCTGTACCCCATCTTTGTATGACTTGTCCATCTCCCCCGCCCAGCCTATGCCCCTCCAGGGGAGGGTGCCTATCCAGCTCCTCTCTGTAACCCCAGAGTCCAACATCGGTGGACTGATTAAGTAAATTTGTGTTGAATGAACCAACGTAGGTGATACAGGAGGAATTATTTCAGGGATGGGAAAAACAGGCTCAATGAGTGGCAGGGACTCCCAAAGGGGATCAGCTTTCCCTATCAGAGCTTCGCCCGCTCTCAGTTCTCCTGAAGGCCAGGGCCTGCCCCTTCCAGTCGATCAGGCCTCTCGCCTTCCCTCCCCCTCCCGATGGCTGGGTGCCAGCCAGTGCCCACACCCCCGCTGTCCAGCAGGAGGTGCTGCTGCAGCCCTGGCACTCTGCTGCGGCCCAGCCCTTCTCCAGCTCCTGTGGAGACTTGGCTGTAGTTTCCTAACATCTCCCAAAGCTGTGTGACCCTGAACAGGCCATGTTGGCTCTCTGGTCTGCATGGTCCTTGTCTGGAAGGAAGAGATAACGTGCCAGGGCCTCTGGGAGGATCAAATGAGAACCACCGCATGGAACAGCAGTTTGTACATTCAATGTACTGTGTCCCTGGGGTGTCAATATCAACGTCTGGTACATCTATAAAGTTTCCAGACCCCGACCAGGAGGGTTACAATAATTCAGGGTGCCAGCCCCCAAGGAACTTCATGATCTAGTGTGGCTGATAGACACAAGACAAAATGAAAAATGTGTCATTTCCGAGGTTCCAGCAAGAGGGATGCAAGGAAGCCATTACAAAGGCCGGGCCCCAGAAGTTGGCTGTCCGTTAGGTGAATAAGACCTTTCCAGGCAGAGGGAACAGCTCAAGCAAAGGCTCACAGCAGGAAGTATAAGGTGATCTAGACCCGGCCTGGCATAGTGGGGCCCTACGGACTGAGCATGAGGTGCTGAGCTGGGGCAGAATGAGGGCTTGCAGGGAGCTCAGAGAACACAGGCTTCCAGCAGGTCAGTCAGACCCAAGTTAGAGTGTCAGCTGCAGCGCTCACACGCTCAGCGTTGTGTGTCCGTGGGCAAGTCACTAACCCCTCGGAGCTGGTATCAGCCCTACCTGGTTCTAGCCTCTAAGACGGCAGAGTAAGAAAGTAGCATCTGCCGTGGGCCTGCCTTACTGGAGTCTCTGTACTCGCCTTGGAAACAGTGTGAACCCCCTTCAAGAAGGCTGTGACCTCGTCTGCTGTTCTCTGGATCTGCTGGAGGGAGCGCGGACAGGCCAGCTGTGCCTGGGGAAGAGAAAGGGCTCATTTTGCAGCAGGCCACGCTGAGCCAGCTGCAGGAGGGGACTGACACCAGGGAGCCTTCCCTGGACACTGTAGCCACCACAGCCAGGAAGAAACAGGAGAGCGAGTTTTAGCCCCATTTTGTAGATGAGAGTATCAAGGAACGTGCCCCACATCTGTGGCTGGTGAGCTGGATCCCATGCTTCCAGACTCAGTATCACACCAAGGCTTCCCAAAGCAGGGCCCCAGGTTAAAACTGTTAACATCTGAGGGGGTACGCTGATATGGCAATAAAACAGTTGGCAAGAAAGTTATTCCCTGGCCATTTTCTTCTCAAGGAGAAGTCAGTTTGGTCCAGTGAGTCTTGAATCCCTCACGGCCCTTGCCCATCTCCTTAACAAGGGAAGAGCTGGCCTCAGACTCAGAGCAACAGCACCTCGTTAGAACTAGATGGATTTTTCTGCTGCTTTTACTTGATCTTTCAGATTCTACCAGTTACCTTGTAGTTATGGAGAGTAATGCTGACTTTCCATTTATAGTAAACACACAGTTTCCTTTAAGAAATAAGGAAAAAAGAAGTTGATTTAAAGAAAACTATTAAGTTCCTGGTGGTGTAGGTGGGGAAACAACATTACACCAAGCCAGGGAAGGCACGGTGCTGCAGAGGAAGAGCTGTGTGGCGAGGGCAAGTTACCTGAGCTCTCTGAGCTTTGGGGCTCTCCTCTAAGAGGTGGACAATGGAGCCAGCACACAGAGGGCTGTGAGCCGCCAGGGCCATTTGATGAAGAACAGCTGGAGGACTTGCGCTGACAAGACCTATCACAAAGCTCTGGTAATTGACACAATGTGGGGTTGGCACAGCGTAGAGAAACAGCCCAATGGAACAGAACAGAAAGCCCAGAAAGAAGCCCCAGGTAGGACACCTTATTTATGACACAGGTAACACCACAGTGCGTTGGAAAAAGGACGGTCTCTTCAGTGAATGGTGCTGGGTCAACTGGCTATCAGGATGGAAAAAGCTTCACCTTGGCTCCTTCCTGCCGCTATACACAAAAACAAGTCCACATAGATTGCCAGTCTGACAAATAAAACAATAAAACTTTTTGAAGAAAATGTAAGATAAAGGGCAAGTCCCAATGGCCAATTAAAGGAAAGAAAAAGTGCTTGACTTCACTAATCATCGAGGAAATGCAAATTAAAACCACAATGAGATATCACCCCAGAATGGCTACAGTGAAAATCTCTCTCTCTCTCTCTCTCTCTCTCTCTCTCTCTCTCTCTCTCTCTCTCTCTCCCTCCCTCCCTTCCTCCCTGCCCCCCCCCCAGATCTCCATTGGTGGTGGGAGTATAAGTTGGTACAACCACTTTGCAAAATCATTTGATCATATCTACTAAAGCTGAACACACACTCTGTCCTTCAGTGATTCTACTCCTAAGTATATTCCAAACGGAAACACATGCACATATTCACCAAAAACATGTACAAGAATTTTATCACAGTATTTGTTTTAGCTGAAAATGAGAAACAACCCAAATGCGCAACAAAAGAGGAAAGGATAAACACATTGTTGTAACGGAATATGATACAGTAACAAAAATGAACACACTATTGTTAAACGAAATTCCATGAACGGATCTCACAAGCATAATATTAAACAAGAAAAGCAAAACTGCGATTCCATTTATACAAAACTGAAAAGCAGGCATAACCCATCGATGGTGAACAGAAGGCAGGAGACTGGCTGCCTCTGGGGGTAGTGGCTCGAAGGCGCATGAGAGGACTTCTGGTGATACCGCTCCTTGGTCTGGGTGGTGGCTACGTGGGTGGGGTCGTTGAGCTGTGCATCTAGATTTATGCAGTTCTATAGGTCAGTTATGCTTCAATAACAAGTTTTAAAGAGCCAGTGCAGTGGCTGTAGGCGGAGGGTTTGGCTGAATCTAGTGACTGATCCCACCAGTTCTGAGCCCCTCGCAGCTCTAACCCTGTCAGGCTGGACACCACATACCTGGAGGGAAGGACACCGGGCTGGTCACGCGTACAGGCTGTGTGACCTTCTGTGAGCCTCCTCCATCTCAGAACACTGTGGCTTTCACACTTGGAGTGTTCATGTCCAAGAGAGGGCCTCATAAGGTGAAGGTGGCGCCCTCATGCCCCAACTGGGCACACACCTCCAAAGTTTCCTCTGCATCTGAGAAAGGGGTGCCAGCCAGCCAGAGACCATCCCCAGGAGACATTCTCAGCCCTGAGGGCAAACATGGTGCTCAGGGAGAGGAACTGAGCCAACGCAGAGTGGAGGCGAGGTGGGGAGATGCACAGGACCCCAGTCAGAGGTCCTGGCATGCCGGCCACAAGAATCAGGCCTCATCCTGAGGTGATGGAGAGCTGGGGAAGGGTGCAGGGCAGGGGAGGGACTTGAGATCCACCTGGCTGCCCCATGGAGAATGCACTAGAAAAGGACAAGACTAGAGCAGAAAGACCAGAAGGAAGGCCAAAGGACTTGAATTGGTGAGCTCAGGTGTGAATAGGGAGGAGATGGGGTCTAGAGTTGTGTGGCAGGAGACCCAACTCTATCTGTGGCTAGCTGGTGGTGGGGGTTAGAGGGAGAACGAAGGAAGGCCTGCTGGGGACCCCGCCTCTGTGCCCCAGTTCCCCACACGCCATGGTGGGTGCCCGTTGTACAGCACGGAACCAGCAGAGTGGGTATCATCCAGTCCCAGGGGAAGGAGCCAATGACGCCCCACACCCATTAGCCTGGCAATAAAGCCCCTCATCTCCCTCCCCTCCCTTCCTCAACCTCCCACTACACCCCACTCCAGGGAACAGCGCCCCCTCCCCTTTGCCACATAATAAGGGCAGGGCTGAAGAGCTGTGTCTTATAATTTAAGGGACATGGTCTATTAACAACATGCACATCTTCACTGATACCCATTCTGGGCTGGCTCTGAGCTGACGGGGTCAGTTCCACAAGGCAGTCCCAGGAGAGGACGGGGCACAGAGTCATGGACCGGACTAAGAACTAAACCAGAAACAAAGCGGTCAATGCTCCCAGGAGGAAGGCGTGTTGCAGGAAGCGCTGTAGAAGTGGGAAGCATGGTGGTGGCTGTTCAAGACGGAAGCTGAGCAGGGCCTGAAGGCCAGGCCGGAATCATCAGTGGAGAGCAGGCAGCATGCGCTTTGGGTGGAGGGAAGGCGGGAGGGCACCGAGAAAAAGCCAGAAAGCCAGGGTGCAGAGCTTTGATTGGGGGAAGCTGGCAAGACCAGCTCTGCAGGGCTCTGAGGACAGAGGAGCCAGGGAATGGGTGGAGGGGCAAAACGAAGGGTCAGATGCTGAGCAAAGGGGCTGAGGCAGCGACCCGGGCACAGGAAGGCCTGATGCCAGGGAAGAGGGCCTGGAAAGGGTAGAGCCGCGGAGTCTGGTGGCTTCCTGGTTATTTGGGTGTTTTTGTTTTTGTCAATGTATTCATTCCCTCTTATCCCATTCTCCTCTTGCCCCACAAGCCACAATTCAATAACATGCTGAACAGGTATCTCTGTCCTATTATGGGTACATTTTGGTTTCCCAGGACCCCATCTTCTCCATGTATTGTGTACTGAGGAACGGATGGCAGGGCGGGGGAGGATGAGGGGGAGGAGGGAGACCTGGGCTGGGGCCAGCGGGTTCTGGGCTCTGGGCTCCGGCAGCAGAGCCAGGGGCCAGGCCCAGTGAGTCAGTGCAGCCAACGCCAGGCAGGCTGGCACCGGGGCTGGGAAATCCTGTCTTTCTTCTCACTCCCCACCCCTTATCTGTCTGTGTCCAATCTAGTTCCACCCAGCTGCAGTGATCTTTCTAGCACATAAACCTGATAAGTTGCTACCTGCCGGGAGACACAAAGGGACTGAAAGGCAGGGCCAGGGGTTTGGGGCGCAGGCCCTTTCTCTGGTCCTGGGGGATGGTGGTCTTCAGGCACCGACATCCCTCTTGCAGCATTTTGAGGGAAAATCCAGCCTCCGGGCCAGCTCGCTGTGTGGCCTGGCTGAGTGCTGAGGCCCCTGTGCCACAGCTGCTTTTCACTGGGATTTGGGTCCCGCCATAGGGTGTTGGGGAGGTGGCGGGAAGCCTGGGGAAACGGAATGTACCTCGGAGATGAACCTCCAAAAGTGCCTTCCAGTTAGGGGTCCTCCAGGGAGGGCATGGACAGGAAGAAGCTGGGAACCTGGCCATGCTCTTGGAGGCTGGGGCTTCCCTGGGCTGGAGCAGCTAAGGCTCAGTCTCAGGCAAGATGAGTAGCCTGGCTGGTGTGGGCACTGAAAGTCCCATGTCCCCAGAAACCCAGGGCAGTGGTCACCCTACCCTGGGCCTGCCAGCCCAGCACTACATCCTGCCGAGAAGGTGCAGAGGTGGGGTAGATGCAGCTGAGTGCCCCCAGCAGGGGCTGTTCTCTAACTTACTGGTGGAGGAGAACACCTGGAGCTTCAGCTGCAGATGCTGCCGCCCCCACAGGGAAAACAACCAGACAAAATGTGACTTGATCAGATCATGAAGTCATCTCTGCTCCACTGAGCTGTGTGACCCCAGGCAAGCCCCTGCCCTCTCTGGCCTGTAGGCTCTCACCAATGAATGGTGGCGAGGGGGACACATCTTGCTCTTTTCCTTTTGCAGGGTTTGTTGCCAGGACAGCCTCTTTTCCTGCTTCCTGCATGGGCAGTCTCTGCCCCCAGCACCGCCTGCCTCTAAGACTCAAGGTTGGAAACCTGGCGAGAGGGGGTCTATTTCTCAGACTGGGAAACTGAGGCTTGATTCCTAGGTCAAGCCCCTGCACAACCTCAGAAATGAGCTGTACTGTTTTCACTGCACAGATGAGGTCCAGAGGCTCCGAGGGAAGAAGCGCATTCAGGACACAGCCTGGAGCCTCTCCACGTCAAACCTCTGCTCTACCTGGCACACCTTCACTCACACCTGCTCTGTGCCTGAACAAGGGGGCAGCGAGGAGTCAGACAGGGCTCTGCCCTGAAGGTCAGCCTGGTAGAGGAGAGAGACAGCCACCCTGGTACCAGCCTGAGAGATCTGCTCTGAAAGGGGAGTGATTCATTCAGACGGGGCAGGAGAGACTGCATGCAGGAGGCGGTATCTAAGCAGAATCTCAAAGGGTAGACTGTGATTTCAAAAGATGGAAGTAGATGGATTGGAGGAAGACAGAACATTCTAGGAGGAAGAAACCATTTCGGCAACACTGGGCGGCAATATATAGGAGAGGGAAGATGGAAAAAGTGACGAGCACAGAAACACTGCCACAGCCAGGTTATGGCAATGCTGAGAGCCAGGCTAAGACTCAGGAGTGTGCGGAGGTGTGAGTGGGGCTACTGGACGATTCACAAGAAGATGGGACAGAGAGGCGGCCAGGATGCAGGCAGAGAGACCAGGCTGTAGAAATGGCCCCTGACAGAAGCAGGGCCCCCATATGGCCTGGCCTTGGCCGTGGGGTTGTAATAGAGACCCACACTGGACAGGGTCTGCAGCATGCAGACCAGGGATTCTCTGGGGGGCTGGTTGGGGGTTCTTCCTTGGAGGTCCCAGGAAGCTCACCACCTCCTAGCATGGCAACCCGTCTCCGGGGAAGTGGTGTGCTGGTAGCACTTCCAGGCTGTGGGCACTTCTCTGCACCACATCATGTGCCTGCCCATGGCAGCCTTGAAAGCCAATGCCTCCTTCTCCCCACGCCCGTCAGAGGACGAATCAGAGCCTCAGAATGTCCTTCCAACATCCTCACCCTCAGATGGGGACACTGAGGCCCAGGGAGGGCAAACCAGTAACCGTCTTTGTGCCTCAGATTTCTCCCCTGGAGCCTCCAAAAGCAACCAGCCTGCCCACGCTTTGATTCTAGCCCCATAAGATGCATTTTAGACTTGTGACCTCCGAAACTGTAAGAGAATACGTTTGTGTGGTTTGAAGTCACTTGGTTTGTGTTAATTTGTCACAGCAGCAATAGAGAACTACGATTGTTTGTAAAGAACAGTGTGGGTGGGTATGTGGCCTCACTCCTCCGTCCTGCTCAAGGAAGTGAGAGAGTGAGTGAGGGTAAAGTTACACCTTGAATTGCTCCAATGTAAAACAGTCACCCAAACTTCAGTATCTTAGTTACTATTATTAGTAACAAACCAGTTAGGTCCCATCTCACCTGACTGGCAGAAGTTACACGGTGAGGGGGAGGGTGGGTAACAGGGCAGGGACTGGCGGGGCAGAGGCAGACAGAGCAGGCCTACAGGCGCTCTGCTTTTCATGCCCCAGACCTTAAGATCCTGTGGCCATCCCTGGGCACACCCCAGTGATGGTCAGCTGGGTACCAGTGCGTGGGCTTTGTCTGCTCTGGCCACCAGCAGGGAAGTTCTCCCACAACTTCCCACATGCCCCATTGTGGCAGGTGACACCATTTAACTTAATCGTCATTCCCCAAAACCCTGCATTAGGCAGCATTTATTCCCATTTCACACAGGAGGAAACTGAAACTCAAAGGGAAGTTCCCTGCCTCAAGGTCATGTGCAGAGCCAGTCTCAGCAAGAAAGAAGCTTGGACACAATGACCCTAAAGACCGAGGTCCTGCAGGTAGGAAGGGTCACAGAGAGGTTTCCCTGGGCCCACTGGGGGTCCAGGAGGCCCGCCTGTTCAGGGACCAGGGCTTCAGGGTTGTCCTGAGAGCCCATGGGGAAAGCAGGGCCAAAAGTAGCCAGAGACGCATTGGTCTGGGAGCAGTGTCCTGGCTGGCACCCCCAAAGCCCATAGGCCCCTTGCAACCACTGTGTCCAGCCCCCACCTTGTCAACTTCTCCCAGACCTGCTCCACCGCCAGTGGTGGCCCCATCTCAGATGGGGCTCCCCAACCCACCATTCCCCAAGCTGGGACCCTATGCAGCCCCTAGCACCTCCCATTCACCCTCACTTCTGTTCTGGGAACCCCTATCAGATCCTCTCCAATGGGGAGCTGGGGAGGGGAGAGGAGAGGGGAGAGAGGAAGAGGGCTGTCCCTGCTCTGGCCTCCTCCTCACTGCTCTTTGCAGTGACCCACCCACTATAACAGCCAAAGATGACCCTTCTCAGATGCACAGCTGACTGTTTAATGCGCCTGCCCACAGACTATCCTATCACTCAGTTTCACACCTCCAGGCCTTTACCCATCTATTCCCTGGGCCTGCAGGACCCCGCCCTTTCTTTTCTGCTTGGTGAACTTTTCATCTTTGGAGACCCAGCACCCATGTATCTGCAGTGAAATCGCCCCCAGCTCCCAGGCAGGAACTGACCCCAACCTTGGCTCCTAGCAAGGGCTGTGACCCTGGGCAAGGGTTCATCTGTTGACCCACCCACCTCACCAGACAGTAGAGGGGCTCCTCAGGGCATGACCCCACCAGAGCACCTCTTTGCCCTGGCACGGAGCACTGGCCTGGCTTGAAGCACCCCAGCTGAGCCCACTCTACCCCGCCCAGTCCCTCTGCCAGGCAAAGCATCCACGCCTCTCACCACTGCCCCAGACTTTGGGATTGGAGCAAGGACCAGGCCCAAAGACCCTGGGAGGTGTCAATCCTTGCAACTGAACACAGCGGTTCCCCCAGGAAGCCTCACACTAAAAGCTAGGCTGTACCCCACCCTCAAACCCCTTTCTTCCAGGAAATCCTCTCAGATTTCTCCCTCCCTAGAATCCTAGGAGTAATTGCTCTTGGCACCTCTCTCTCCATGGCAGGTGCAGGGAAAAGATTGTGGCTTGAGAGCCAGGCTGAACCAGGTTCAAATTCTGCCTCAGGAGCCCTGAGAGGAGCTCGCTTCACCCGTCTGTGGCCACTCTCCTCACCCTTGTGGAGTCTGGGGGAGAATCCCACCACGTGAAATTAAGCCTGGAGAGAACTTGGCACCTGTTAATGATATCCTGCCCTACTTCACCGCTGGACCCCAGGCGGGTCTCCCCAGACCCCCAACTCTGAAGGGCGAAGGCAGGATCAGAGAAGCCCAAGACCCACTCTCCCAGATCTCCCCAACCCTCCCCCCACTCCTCAAACCACACCCAAGCCCCTTAGCCCAGGAAAAGGGTCCCTATTCAGCCTGAGAGGAGGATCAGGAAGGGCATCTGCTTTGCCAGGTTTCCTAAGCCTCCAAAGACCCGGGATGGGAGTCGGGGAGGGCACCCAGGAGGGGTTGTGGAATTGATGGGTGGAGGGCTGGAAAGGGAAGGGAAAGGGAAATTGTGAGGAAGAGGAGGTCAAGCCCCTGGGGTTAAACCCCGGAAGAGTCTGAACTAGGAAATCTGCTTCAGAACTGTCAGAGGCGTGTGGAGTATCGGGGGTCAGGGAGGCCCCTTGCTGCGGGGTGTGGGTTGGGTGGGGACGAACCCCGGGGGCCCTGGCGGATGCTCCATGCCCGGTGCCCCGAAGCTGAAGGCCAGCGCTCACCCCCTTCCTCCCCGGCCTGCTGGATGTGCACCCCCAGACACACTGATCTATGCTCACAGGGCACGCACTGGCCCACGTTGCACCCGCACACACAATCCTGAAACACACACATGAACACGCGCGCGCTCGCACACGCCTCCCTCTGCGCAGCGCCTCCTACCTGCCGTGCCGCCGCGGGTCGAGCTGGACTCTGGGATGCAGGCACAGCGCGGGCACTGGATCGGAGGCTGGAACGGCCCGGGGCAGCCGCCTCCGGTTCCGGCCCAGGATCAGATGGGGCTGGCCTGGGGCGGGTGCTCCAGAGGGGACTCCCAGGCTGCAGCCCGCCCCGCCCCGCTGCCTCCACCCATTTGGGGATAGAGGCGTGGTCTTCAATGGGGCGGGAGGGCCAGGACCGCTGCGCATGCGAACTGGCCCCGCTCTGTGGGGCTAACTGGCCCGGAGGTGGCTGGGGAGTTCTGGTTGGGAAATAGGACGGGATTTGGGGGCCGGCGCGGCTCAGCCCTACCCCTCTGGGCCCGATCAGGCCCTTGTTTTCCCTGCTTACCTTCCTCTCAGCCTCGCTCTGTCGGCTGTGAAATATCTCTGGGAGCCCCCCGCCCCCCGCGCCCTCTCCCGGGTATGAGTCCAGGTCAGCAGGTGCGGGAGGGTTCCGTGCAAGCCCCGCGGAAGGCGTGCAGGCCACCGACCTTTGGACATGCATTTTGTACGATGAGTGCGGCAAGGGCCAAGGCCGGGGGCTGGGAAAAGGACCTGAAGAGGCGTTCCCATCTCAAGGTTCGGGGTGGGGCGTGTGAGGGGTCCCCGACCCCTGGAGGCGCGAAGAGAGCCCTTGTCAGATGGAGAAAGCTGCCTCCAAGCCTAAATTGATCAATTTCGTTGCTGTGATAGTATGGCAGCAGGAGGGGCATGTGTGGGGAATAAGACTGAGCAGGTTTTTGAATGACCATTCCTGGCACACAGTAGGGGCTCAGGGACGGCGCGCTTCCTCTCCACGGCTCTAGGACCACAGGGCGGACGCGCTCTGATCCGCTCACGGGAGGCCAGTATCAGCCCGCTTCGCAGACAGAGAAACTCAAGTCCACTCATCTCCCCCTCCCGTGCTCCCAGTCTGGGTTAAAGATTTCATCCACCTCTCAGTCAGTCACACTAATTGGGTCTCTTCCACCGCCTCACAGCCTCTGTCCAGGCTTCCCAGATGTTTCTCCCCTCGGTGTAGCTCCAGTCCCCTCAGGAGCTTCCTATGGAGCCAGAGAAGATTCAGCTATGCAACCATGACCCACCACCCACAGGACAATGTTCCAAGTCTGTGCCCCTGTCCGACTCCCCACCTGTACCCCATCCATCACTGCCTGTGCCCTGGGCTGCAGCCTCCCCAGGCCTGCAATGCTCCTCTCAAGTGCTCTCCTGCTCTCACAGCCTCAGACCTTGTTGATGTTATCTGCCCCCGTCTGAAGGCTCTTCCTGTCCTCTCCAAGGTACCTCCTGACATCAGGCCTCAGCTCTCCTGCCATGTCTCCACCGTGAAGCCCCATCCCGCCCTCTTCAGCATCTCCACCTGGTTGGTTGTGTCTCTTCCAGGACCAGGACCCTAAACTCAGGCTGCCGGTCTTGGAGTTAGTGGTGGAGTCTCCTGCGGAGCGACGCTGAGGCTCATTCTGGGGAAGACTTAGTGTCTGGTGATGCCAGGCAGCTCTGGCTCCAGTCCTCTGCTGGTCACACAATTAGGAAATGGCATAACTGTCCTGTCTGACCCCACACTTGTGCCCTTTCCCTCCTCTTCCTCTTCTCTCCCCCAGGGAAAAGACACTTCTGAAGGGTCCTTGACTGGCTTTCCAACTTCTGCTTACATCCCCCTGTAACTGGGAGCTCATTCCCTCACAGGGCAGCCCTTTCCACTGTACTTGGGAGAGTCTTTAGTCACCCAGCGCTGATTCTCCTCCCTCTTCCTCGTTCTGCGGGACTCCATACCCCCCACCCCATCAGAGCCCTGGGCACAGAATCTTCTCTGCTGCAGGCTAGAAAACTCCAATCTTCACTGCTCCAGTATATGACAGTGTTTCCCAGGTGAAACTCTTACAATAATAATTTATTTTTAAAACCCCAGCAAATTTAATTGCCTAGTTCTTGTTGGAGAAACCTAAAGGAAGCCCCTTGGGAGAGGGAGTGGCTCAAAAAGGGAGGCTCCTACGGCCTGGTGTTTTGGGGTGGAATATTCAAGTAACCGTCTTAACCAGTTTCAGGGCCAGATAACACGGAACTCTGAGGTTGGGAGTGGCTGCTAATGGTTCTCTCCTGAGAATTCAGAAATGGGAGGGTCACATTGGAGGGTCACATTTCTAACTTTTCCTTGTCTGTAAGTGTCGCTAGCTCATTGTTTTAATTTGGTTTTTGTTGTGATCATTAATAATTTGAAGGATCTCCTCTTATTCTGTTAAATTTCAGAGTTTCCCCTTCTTAACATAGATGTTGCCTCTTTCGCCCAGCTTTCTGTTGGGGTTTTGGTTTGTATATTCTGGACGTTGCTCCGTTGTGTGCTTTAGATCATACAAATGTCTCTCCCACTGTCAGCCTCTATTACCTTTGTTCTTCACTGAACAGATATCTTTCCTTAGGCTTGATACATTCAAATTCAAGCTTTTTGAAACGAATATTACATGCCAACTATAATTGGAAAAGTTAAAAAATTAAAAAAACAATTCAAGCTTATACAAATCTTCCATTTATGAGTTTGAAATTTGTTTGAAGAGTCCTTCCTCACCCCTCGGCCACAAAGACGTTCTGTACTCCCTTCTGTTGTTTTTATAGTTTTACGTTTCACGTTTAGGACTGTCACCCAGCAAAGGTACGTTCCTCACTGCAGCGTTAGGTAAGGACCCAGTGGTACGAGCACTTCCTCCCATAGCGTGGGCCACACCACCCGCTCCACAGGGAAATCCGCCCCACACGTCAGGCTCCTCCCTGCACAGGCTGCCTCTGAGCTCTCGCCTCTCTTCAGCCTGTTCCAGCTTTAGAACCACACTGTTTGGAGCATCATGGCTTTGTGGTCATAATCGAGTAAGGCAAATGTCTCCTCTAACTCTTAAGTTTCAACAGTGACTTAGCTATTTGCTTACATTTTAGAGTAAGGTTACTGAGTTTCTAAAAAAAAATAAAATAAAACACAAATGGAGAATTTTAATGAGGGCTGTACTGAATTTAAAACTGTGGGAAGAATTGACGTCTTGATAATATTATGCAGTTCCATCCAAGAACATGTACTATCTTTCTATTCAGATCGTCATCTCTGTCCTTTATTTATTTTTAAATTTTTTATTGGGGAGTATTGGGGAACAG
Organism: Rhinolophus sinicus; assembly: GCF_036562045.2. Lineage (NCBI taxonomy): Eukaryota > Metazoa > Chordata > Mammalia > Chiroptera > Rhinolophidae > Rhinolophus > Rhinolophus sinicus. The sequence continues at coordinate 117,028,454 of NC_133756.1, forward strand.
TGTGCTTCTCCAGGGCCCATCAGCTCCACGTAGTCCTTCAATCTAATTGTGGAGGGCGCGGCTCAGCTCCAAGTCTGGTCGCCCGTTTTCAATCTTAGTTTCAGGGGGCGCAGACCACCCTCCCATGCGGGAATTGAACCGGCAACTCTGTTGCTAAGAGCTCGTGCTCTAACCAACTGAACCATCTGGCCGCCCGTCTCTGTCCTTTATTAGAGTTTAATATTTTTTCTCCATGGAGGCTTGTATGTTCACTTAATTTCTAGATATTTTATATTTTTGTTGCTATTGTAAGTGGTATTTCCCCCCAACCTTTTATTTTTTTTAATGTTAAAATAAGAGAAAAGTGGTAAGAATGATGAATACCCTTATATCTTTTACTTGAATTCACCAATTGTTAATATTTTGCCACATTTGCTTTATCTCTCTCCTCTCTTTCACATACATTCACACTTTTTTCTGAACCATTGGAAAGTAAGCTCCATACATCATATATGTATGTTATCCTTTATAAAAATGACCTTTTCTAGTTGCTTATGTCTGGTATAGAGAAATGCTATTGGCTTTTGTATGTTGATCTTGAATCTGGCAACCTTATTGTTACGAGGTTGCTGACATTTTTTTTTTAAACCACAATCACAAATTAGAAGTACATTTTCTATCATGATCCTATCTTTACCATTTGTGATTCACTCGGTATTTCTATTTTGTTCTGTTTAATTTATTTTTTTAATGTCGGTTTCAGACTCTGAATTGATTTCATGACCTACTCATGGATCTCAGTTCACAGTTTGAAAACTGCTGCTCCAGACAGGGTTGGGGACCCGTCGTCTGTGCTCCCACAGACAATACTCCCCCAATATAGGCTCTGATCAGACTCCAGCGTTATTCTTTGCACAGGTGAATGTAGCTCTGCCTGACTGAATTCAGGGGGCCAGGGGCAGACAAACACAGTCTTCACCATTCAAACCCAAACGCGTCCCCTCCTCAGGGATGAATTCTGAGCTGGGGTCAGGCCTGGCCTCCTTGTTTGCCACAGCCCTGCTGTGTGATGCTGAGCTGGGCCCACTTTCCCATCCATTGGGGGTGGGGGCAAGGAGGGCATCTCTCAGGGCTCTTCAGGCTCTGGCTTCCAGTCTCACCATAATCATTATTTGCCCTTTTCTTCTGGGCTTGAGGGAGTGGCTAGGTAGGACATTGGGGTGTGGCCTTACCTCTCACCTTCTGCCTCAAAGGGCTGCTGGCTCCTGCTCCCAAGTGCCAGTGAGATGGGTGGGGCTGAGGAGGTTTTCCTCCCACTGAAGGTATGAATAATGTTATGTCTGTGTGTGTGTCACCAAATTGCCACCTGCCTCCTTTTCTCTGGAACTCAGAGATCTGACCTCTGGCCTTGTGCAGCTGCAGACTTTGGACTCCGGGTGTGGTTGACATCAGGCGCCTAGGGCAGTGGTCAGGGCCCAGGAATGACAGGCAAGAGGTGCAAGCCCAGCAGACTTGTGTGACCTTGGGCAGGTCACTCCCCTACTTGGGCCTCAGTCTCCACATCTGGTCAATGGGATGATCATAATCCCTATTCCCAGGTTGGAACGAGGGTCCAAGGAAGTCAGGGGCATAGAGGAGCTTTATAACATGATATTGCTTTACATTAATGTAGATGTTTAAAATAATACCTGAAAATAATTTTTTATTATTTCTTTGCATATTATTTAGATTCAGTCCTAGATACCTTTTTATTCCTATTCTAAATGCTACTTTTGAGAAATGACTTTTCCTGACTGCTCAGTACTACTATATAGAAATTAAATTGATTTTGTATCTGGAAAACTTGATACATTTTTTATTAATCTAATCAATTATATATGTATATAGGATTTTTGTGTGTGCTTTCTGGTGGGTTTTCTACGTAGACCAATGGTTCTCAGTGGTGCACAGCCCCATGGGGGGAGATTTGGAAACTTATAAGGGAGTTTTTTTGCTGTGCTCAAGAATTTACATATCAAAATTCATATTATTTTATTTAAAAGTATTTGTCTTTTATTAATATTTTACATTAAAATTAAATAATTATATTGATTTTTTGAAAATATATTTGTGGACAGGTTGTATTATCTAAGAATTTCATTTTAGGATAGGGCATATGGCATTAATTTATTAGAGAAAGGGGAAGTTGGATCTGACAGAGTTGCTAACCTCTGAGGTTTTGATAGTTTTCTTTCTTTTTTCAAGGTATTCTATTTTTGAATCTTTATTTTGCCTTGCTGTGCTCTCAAGTCTTGGACAATGTTGAACAGAAGTGGTGAAGATGGGCACATCTGGTCTTGTTCCAAATCTTAAAGAAAATTCTTTAAAATGCTTTCATCTTTTACTGAGATTCTCTTTAAAATCACAAATGGATATTGAACTTTAGAAAAAAAAATTTTTTCTCTCACATCTGAGATACTCAAATTTCTCTTGATATGATTGTACCTCAGTGACAGATCTTCCTTTTTTATGCATATATTATGCTTTTCTAATGCTAAACCCACCTTGAATTTCTGGGATAAACCTATTAAGGTGTTGATGCATTCTTCTTTTTTCATATTGCCACATTCCGTCTGCTCGCATTTCGTGTAGGATTTTGCATCTGTGTTTGCGTGAGACAGATCCATCATTTTCCTTGCTCATGACATCACTTACGCCGGCAAGGTAAAGGGAGTTGGCAGCATAGTCTCCGGGGGTCCAGGTTTATACCGACTCACGGACCCGTCGCCTGTCTCCGGGCAGAAACCGTGTGCTAGGCGCGCCCCCTGGCGGTCACGGGCCGCACGAACCCGGTGAGCCGGGCAGGTGAGCGGGGCCAGAGCCAGGCCAGGCGGTGTCAGAGTTGCACGGGCCGCGAGCCTTTGCTGGGCCTGGTAACATGAGCAGCCCAACTTCAGAGACGAGGTGATCAAAATCCAGTGACACAGCAGGCTTGTAACTGCGCCGCACTGAACCTTCTGAGCTGTGAAGTTTCTGAATCTTAATCTCTTTACCTGTCAAGTGGGGATAATCCACTTGCCTGTCAGGGAAATTGGGAGCAAATGGTTAAAGCACAGAATTCAGGCTTTCCCGACTGACTATACAGAGGTATCCTCTCCAAACCTCAGCATTCTTGTTTTCTTGTCTGTTGCAAGCGCTTGAGAAACGGCAGCTTGAGAAACGGCAGAGGGAAGGGACTTCAGGTTTAACGAGCCTCAGTTGTCCAGAATGAGAGTTTACATTCGGGAGGTCTGTGTGAAGGGAGCACATTTGGTCATTTATTCACTTTTGTTCATTATTTCATTATTGTTCATTTATTTAACAAATATTCCTGGGACACTGTGATAGGCAAAATAATGGCCTCCAGAAGACGTCCGCGCCCTAATCCCAGGGACCTATGGACATGTTGGGTCACATGGGAAAGGGGAACTAAGGTTATAGACAGAATGAAGGTTGCTGATCAGCTGACCTTAAGAAGGCAGGTAATCCTGGATTATCCTGGTGGGTCCAATGTGACCACAAGGGACCTCAGCAGTGTGGCCCTATTCAGCTACTGTAAGCCGGGAGCTGCTGAGCCAGGGCGGTGGGCCTCGCTCTCCTGCGGCTCCGTCACCCTGGGCTGCTTCATGGCTTGGTGGTCTCAGGGTTCCAAGATGGTGAAGGCGGAACCTGCAAGAGCTTTTGAGACCTGGGCTTGGGAACTTGCATCCTGTCACTTCCACTGCATCCTGTTGGTCAAAGCAACTCACAAGACCAGCCCAGATACAAGGGGTGAGGCAGAGTTTCAAACACTTGTGGCCATCTGTGACCTACTAACGGGTTTTGAGGAGGTAAGTTGTCTCAGAAAGCAAGGAGTAGTGTAAAGAGGGAGAGGGCACTCTGGGCAGAGGCATAGAGGTCTGTCTGGGAATAAACAAGACATGTCTGGGACACATTCCAGGCTTAATGTGGTTGGAGGGGTAAATACTGAGAGTTGCAGGTAAATGAAAGGTACCCTGAAGGGACTTCAATGTCATGCCTGCAGTCGTAACTTGAGTGTTTGAAGGTTTTGACAAGTCCACATCTGTTTGCAAGAGTACGTTACAGTGGCCCATATGGTGGGCTAGAGGCTGGAGAGAGCAAGCCTAGAGGCAGGGAACCCAGAGGGGGCGGTACAGTGATCCACGGGAGAGAGGGGCGGCCCTGGCCTGAACTGGGCAGCTGCTGTCAACATGGCAGGGATGGTGTCCTCGAACCTTGGTGACTTATGGGGTACTCTGCGAGAACGTTCACGTCTCGGGCTCCTTGTCCTTCTCGCTAATTTAGAGGGGCCTGGGGGGCAGCGGACGTCTGGATAAGAGAGAGGTATAAGAATTAGGGGGGAAGCGAGTGGTGGGAGGATAAAGGACTGAAAGACGATGGGAGCACCAATTAAGTCTGGGGCAAATAAGGGCAAGGGTGCAGCCCCAGGGAGGGACCTCACCATTTTCCTCCCCAGACTGAGCCCCTCCTGTCCCACTCATGGCTCAGAGCCCATTGGCACAAAGCAGGCATCTATCTGTCCAGGTTGGCGAATGACTTAATTTTGTTAACTCATTTTCGTCAAACCTGCTAAAAACTCATCTTTTCTGCTTAGCAGAAATGTCTTTTGGGAAGTGTGTGGATAAATTGAAGTGGGAAGAAAGTTAAATGGGGGTAAGTTTATTGGAGTAAAATGAATAGGCTTTAGGACAGGCAGCTGTGACCTCTAGAACGGTTCTGGAATGGCCAGGGAGGAACTTGGTGAGATGTATGCAGTTGGTGGGTGTGGCAGGATGTGTACTGTTCAGGAATGGAATGAAAGCAACCCTGACTCCTTTTCAGCCCTCTCTTTTACAATGGCCGGGTGTTTTAATCTAGTGTAAAAAGTCCAGTGCTTGTTCTGCCACAGTCCAGTCTGGAAAAACTGGGGTGGGTTAAGGCAGAGGCATCTGTCCCCACGCCAAGACAAACAGATTCTGTGGACACAGGCAGGTACCTGATGACCAGGAAGGAGAGGAAAGTTGGATGGTCCCTTGTTCCAGGTTGAACTGGACAGTGAGAGAAGGATCTAGAAGAGGGGTTGACTTCTCAGGTTTGTCCAGAAGTTTTGAGGTACCCCCGGCAGGCCTAGAGGAGGCACTCTTACTCTTACAGGAAGGATCCTATTCAGAAAACCCATTATAATTAGATTCATACTACACCATGGTGCTAACCCTCAAGACAACCCTACACTTGACAGATGTAAAATCCAACATTTAAAGTTAAGTGACTTAGCCACATCACACTGCTTTTCAGGGGGGGACCAGGATGCTAAGCCAGGTCTGCAGACGCCAACAAGGATGGAAGTAGGTAATAGCGCGCTGCCAGGACTAACGCTAACAGGCTTCAACTCAGAACCTGCTGTCTCAGTGTAGCATTGGGTCGGGGTTAGTGCCGTCCACCCCTCATGTCACGCAAAGGGCCCTGCCCACGGCAGTCCCCAGCCCAGCCACTGGCATCCACAGACCCTGAGCAACTAGAATTCAGGCCCTCACTCCAGGTGTCCTTTCTAAGTGACCGGTGACTCTCTTTGGTTGGAGGTGCCCTTGTTCTTCCAAATTCCTCTACCTAATCCTTCAATGGTTGGTTTCTAGGACTCAAGTCTGAGACCCTCTCTTTTCTTCCATGATCTCATCCAGTCCTATACCTTCAGATACCATGTATGCTTTTGATTCTCAAATTTACGTCTTTAGCCCAGACCTCTCCGCTGAGCTCCAGGTCCACGTTTCCTGTCCTGGAGCTCTCCACCAGGATACATACAGTAAGTCCTCACTTAACAGCACCGATAGGTTCTTGGAAACTGATTTTAAG